>NW_022103936.1:1449306-1463835 GCF_000313985.2 Echinops telfairi
GAGGCGGAGGCTCTGGCGCGTCCCTCACCTCAGCCTCTGCCTGAGCCGGGGGCAGGCCCGGCGGGCGGCCGGGGTGGCTGGAGTGGGGTCCGCTGCCCGAGGATGGGAATTCTCTTCACCAGGATATGGAGACTGTTCAATCACCAGGAGCACAAAGTTATCATTGTTGGGCTGGATAATGCAGGGAAAACTACTATTCTTTACCAATTTTCTATGAATGAAGTTGTGCATACATCTCCTACAATAGGAAGTAATGTAGAAGAGATAGTGGTTAATAATACGCGTTTCCTAATGTGGGATATTGGTGGCCAAGAATCTCTTCGTTCTTCCTGGAACACTTACTATACGAACACTGAGTTTGTAATAGTTGTTGTGGACAGTACAGACAGAGAAAGGATTTCTGTCACTAGAGAAGAACTCTATAAAATGTTAGCACATGAGGACCTAAGGAAAGCTGGATTGCTGATTTTTGCTAATAAACAAGATGTTAAAGAATGCATGACTGTAGCAGAAATCTCCCAGTTTTTGAAGCTCACTTCTATTAAGGATCACCAGTGGCACATCCAGGCATGCTGCGCTCTTACTGGCGAGGGACTGTGCCAAGGACTTGAGTGGATGATGTCACGACTTAAGATTAGATGATCTCTACTGACCTCGTCTTATATGGACTTTGTGTAAACGAAGTGCTGGACTTTACCTGAAAGCTGCAAAAATTAATGGTTTAGATATATTTATAATAAACGGATTCAAACTTTTTCTATAAGAAGAAAAACTAAGACCACTTATTTGGGGGAGGAAAAAAAAGACGACAAAGTCTCACCTTTCAATTTGCTTTTTCATTAGTTCTTCCAAAGTAAGGTCTTCAAGCTGTGATTGACTTTTTTCCCCTCATAATCAATCCTCTCAGGACCTTGGGTAGCCTCTGGTAAGTACAAAGGAGAGGAAGACATTTTTAACTTTGAGAACTATGTTTTCAATACCACCCTCCCTAGTTGATCGCTGTTCTCTTGTTCCATTAAGTCGAAGTACAAATCAGCACAGATACTGTTTCCGATATTTTAAAATGTAATGTTGCTTTTGGAAAGTATTTTACATAAGGTTGTGTGTTTTGTGTATATACCTCAAGTTCAAGTTAATAGCATTGACTTATGTTCTAAAGAATTTTTGTGAATAACAAAAAATGATAACATCTTTAATCATAACCATAATAACATGCGTGTTGACATTGGTGTTGTGTCATTTTGTACTTCTCCCCTTATGTTCATTGTGTTATACTGACCAATCTCCAGAATCATTGAGCTCCTTTGAAAGGAAATAGAAAAAGTAGTGGAAGACAGCTTGAAATTGTGTACATGTTTTCTTGTTGATCAAATAGTGAATAGAAACATGCTGTACAGCTGAGTGAATATAGATCGAATGTATTAAATCCCAATGGGCAGAATTACAATGATCAAATTATTGCTTTTATTGGTTCATCGTCACTTAGGTTATTGAATAAACTTAACCCATTAAAAAAAAATCCATGATCAGAATAATGGGGTGGGTAACTATTGTCAGGTGCATGGAGTCAGGTCTAACCCCTAGTGCTCCTATGCACAACAGCATGAAACACTGCATGGTGGTAACTAAAATTCTGAGCACTTGATTTGCAGAAGTCTATGGAAGACAGTGAAAGCCCAAAATTCATTTATGGAACTCCCGCATGCATTTAGCTTCTATTGAATTCCATAGGCTCACTGACCAAAGATATGAATAGTCTTGCACACAGACAGGGTGCATTGGAAAGTGGATTACTGCAGATAAGAGTTCAGTTACCATTTTAAAACCCTGCCATTTGTTTCCTCTTTTGACTCATTTAAAAATATTTCTACTTTTTATTATTTTTGCTTTATTTAGGGTTGAGGTTTTCCTGTGCTTTATTTTGCTGCAGTTAATATCTTTTTGTATCATTTTCTTTATATTAAATTAGGATAGGTTAAATATAGAGAGACAGTAACTAGATTAATAGTTCCTTAGGGCAGGTTTTGGTGATGAATGCATAACTCTTTTTTAAACACCTTTTAATATATTTAAACCATTAAATTGTATGGTATGCAAATTATATGTCAATAAAACCTTACAACTTTTAAATTGTCAATCTCTTATTTTCTTTGGAAATCAACATTTTCTCTTATAATCTAATATTAGAGCATCACATCTACTATATCCTTGTGCCTTACTCAAAATTACAACATGAGTGCTGGATTTTTAATATTTGTATTTATCAACTGTATCCTGAGATGTCACAATAGGCATTCTAGATCACTACCAACTTTCTTAATAAGTGTACCCACTTCTCATCCCCACTTTGTCCCTAGAATAAGGTGACAATAAACAGGTCAATTGTTCTACTTTAGTATATATTCCACAGGTGATGAGGAAAATTTTCTTTTCTCGACTTAAAAAGGAGAAGATTACTTTCCCTTTCTGAAAGAATGTCATTGGAAACTTAATCGGCCTGAAGTTTACACCTACATTTTGGGTATGGAAGGATATAAGATCTTTTCAGGAGCCATATAGCACCATATATCTTAGATTTTAGGACTTAGAAATGTTTCCAAGTTCTCATTCCTCCCGGAAATGTGAAATGTTAGTATCTAAAGACAGAGATGCTCCAGGCTTTCTTGTAATTGAGGAACTTAATCTAGGTGCCTAACCTGGCTTGTAAACCTTTAGCCCTCTGGGAGAAGTGAGATATTTTATTATCTTTTCAGATAACAGCAACTAAACAAATGGACACGGATCTAATTCTCATGATATGTGAAGAGTAAAATATCTCTCTTTTTTCTCAACAGTTTTACTGGCAAATAATTTACATATAATAGAATTTAACAGTTCAATCAGGCAAACATATCAATGGGGAGTTAAATATTTGTTGAGGCAAAAGCCATTGTTATTTATGTTACATGCATTTCCCTGTCTCAGAAGGTTAGGGCTTGGTTGTTATATTTCCTTAAAGACACATTTAGCTACAGTCTTATTTTTTATCTACTTGGACCCAATATTTATTGAGAACTATGTATTGTTAAAATTAAATTTTAGACCGATGGACTAGCTCAGGGCTTCTGATCTTGAATGAACACATGAAATAACCTTGGGAATTTTGTTAAAATGAAGACAAATATATTCTGGCTTAGCAGGTCTATGGTGAGTCCCAACATTCTGTTTTTCTAATAAGCACTCCATTGATGCCAAAGCTGTTGGTCTTCAGATCACACTTGGCATAGTAAGGCTGCAGTCAGCCTCGCTACATAAAGAGTTGTATTATGGCTGTGAAATCTCTGAGCTGAAAACTGAAAACAAAACCACAACCAGAATGAAATCACTCATCTCTATATTTTCCTGGCTAGGAAACAAGGAGCAAGAATAAGTTGTGTAACTGTAAAAAGTCTAATTGACAAAAATTGTGTCATATATATATTTATAACAATGGCCCAAAAGAGTAACTGCTGAGGCTGCTTGTATATATCAAAAAAACCTCATGGGATTTTATTTCATAGGTTAGAGGTTCAGTGCCATGGTTTCATGGGATATCCCAATTAATTGGCTTAATAACATGTGTACTCCCTTTGTTCTACCTAGTAGTTCGATGTGTTGTATCTGGGCTTTTAAAACTATACAAACACCCTCAAAAGCAGAGCAATTGGTTTATATTCTCCTGGAGCAACATAGAAAGGAGAATTAGCAATAGGAAGAGTGTATGAAATGTGTGTGGCTAATTACCTCCATGAACCTAGAAGAACTGAATGATGCTTGCTTATTTTACTGAATATTTTGATCAAAGATTTCACATTGAACTACTAGGTAGAACAAAGGGACTACACATGTTATTAAGCCAATTAATTGGGATATCCCATGAAACCATGGCACTGAACCTCTAACCTATGAAATAAAATCCCATGATCAGAAGAATCCTGATCAAAAAGTGGAAAATATAGAAAGTTTCCTAATTTTCATGGACTCTAGACTTTCAGAGCCATGGAGAGTGAACTCCTGACACTTTGAGATAATCTTTAAAATTTAAACCAAAATTATTTTCCAAAATCTCCTTAAAACCAAACAATAGCTCAGATTACTAGTAAATAATGTCTTCTTTGAGAATTATGCTCTTTTAAGTCCTCTCTACAGGGGATCACATTGACAATAACAACTCAAAAGAATAGAAGCTTTAGGGAGATGTAAATTTATGTTAAAGGACAAGGAATAACCCCAGAAAAGGAGGGTCACAGTGAATATATAACTCAAAGAATATAATCAATATCATGAAATAATACATGTAGAAACATGAATCGGTGTATGCTTTGCTGTGTATATTCTTAACAACAACATACAATAAATAAATTATATTAAAAATCAAGTGTTGGGAAAAAGGTGCCAGTTGGTAAAATGGAAGAGCGGTGATGGAGAAGATACAGCGGATTTAAAAGGAGCCTCACTGCAGATGTGTAATGCAGTGGCAGGGGATAAGAAGGGGCCAAGTAAACAAGAGTAAATGAGAGAAGGGAGAACACAGAAAACATTAATGTCATCTGACATAGTTGGTCTTTGTTTCATTGAGTTAATGGACTACCAAATGCTACCTTTGCTGGACTTCTGAAGAATGTGAGCCCCTCAAAATTTCTTGTACTCAATATATTTTTTTAAATGAGGGAGGTGGAAGATACCCTGATAATTGGAAAGACATTGGCTCAGCCTATGCATAGTCTGAATATCAATTATTTCCTTTTATGATTGTTTTGGATGTCCACTGTTGCTATACTACATTTGAGAAATTCTCTCTCAAGGAATGTCATAAAAGAAAAATATTGCAGAAATCAGAATACATACAATTATAAAGAAGCCCGTCCTACACAAAAATATATTTAATTTTCTTGTAAGTTTGCTTGTACTACAATAATTCCCAGCATTTGCCCTGTCAAAGCCTATTCACAATTGTATTTATTTTTTAGTTAGTACAGACTGTTTCAGCAGTATTTTCAGAAAGAGAAAAGATGATACTGAGTAAAGATGATAAAGTATCCATGAGCAAGATTTTCTACTTCTGGACTTTGTTGTTTGGGAAAGAAAGGAAAGTGTCCTGCCAAGGTCTTTCACAAGCTGTTTCTCAAGCAACAGTGAAAGTCAGAGCATCTACCTGCCATATGCTCTGCTTGTAAACGAATATGCTGAAGCAAACTATTTAAGTGAGTAGCTTGGCAGGCATCAACATTTACAGGGCTCATGAGTTTCTGGTCTAATGACACAACCAAAAAAGAAAAATACAACAAATGAAAAAGTGGCATATTTTTAGTCTGTGCACTGAACTAGAGAAAAGATACTTTCATTTCTCAACTTTAAAAATGTTTTACAATGGCTCTGTTTCTAAGAGACCACAAAGTTATTTCAAAAGTAAGTTATCATTTCGACAGGTAAGAAATTAATTTGTCTGCAACTAAACCACATATGTGGTTGCCATTAATTGAAAAACTATACAGAAATACAACTCAAGACTACCACTTACAGTCTAAAATATACATGCTGCTTTACTTTAAAAAATAATTTTCCCAGTAATATTATTTATAATCTGATGTCATCTATGTGATCTTTTGTCTTATGTGAGCTGTATTTTGAGTGCATTCATGATAGCAAAAAATAAATGCAAAATAACAGTGAATACTATTTAAATGAATCTTAAATCTTATTAAAAATGTCATTTGTGTATCTCTCCCACAGGAGCAATAAAAACTTAATTTAGTCTAAATTATTTTGACCTTCTCTAGTAGCTTCTGAATTGCTTAAACCTGTAGAAATGTTTAGAACATTATACTTTAATGACTTAAACAACTCTATATCTGACCCTACACAGGAAGAATAGATTTGGAAATTTCTTATAAGATGTTTTTAGTGTTCCATATAATGGCACACAAAAGACTTCTCAATCAATATCTATATAATAATTCTGGATTATTGTAACAGTGGCCTGCTTACTGCTGTTTCACCAAAGGTATGTAAATTCTGTCTCTTAATAATTCTTACATAGAAAATTTCAAGCCCCTCATTCCTATGAGGATGTTGATCACTTCAAAAGATAATGAAGCCACCTTGAAATTTTGAAATTTAGTTCAAACTTGTTAATATTCTATATCCACTTTAAGGACTGAAGACGTGTAAAGTAAATTTGGTAAATGACCAATATAATTTTGGGTTTGTAAGTATCACAATAAGTTCTGGCTTTTGAAAGCTTTGGTATTTAAGGGAAAATTCTAAATAAAACTGAACACAGGAAAATGATTTTCTGTCCAGCTTGAAGAATATCAATTGACTTGAATTGACATAGTGTGGAATTTGACAATAAAGCATCCACAAGAAACCTGGCTTGCCCTGCTGTGGGTCACTCCCAGGCTCACAAATATTGTGGAATCGGATTCCAAGGAGACAAGGCCTTTACCATCTACAATACACACATCAGTTCATCCCCAGACACACATATTCTCAATTTGCTCTCTGCCAAACAGCTATGAGCCTTAGGAAAACTCTAACTGATCTGATTTTCAGCCTCATTTGTCCTTGGGAATCATGAATTTGATTAAATTTAGGGTGACTTTATGTATTTAGTATCTTTGCCTTGTGTTTTATTCTCTCAGCAATTAATTCAATAAAACAGGGTTTTCATTCTTACTGATAAATTAAGAGGTATCTATAAAAAGATAAATACAAGAGCAGGACAACATACCTCAGAGGACACATAAGCAGTGTTAACTGGAATCTATTTCTTTTGAACCTTGTTCTGGCTGGAGTATTATTATCTTGTGTGCTAGAAGCTTTCTTTCACCTCTAAGGTTAGCCAGGATGTTTTAATAAATAGCTTCTGGCCATGTAAGGCATCATCCAGTTATTTAAAAGGAATCAAGTAAATTGTTCCCTAACATTTCCCCTTAATCCTTCTTTCTAAATGCTTTCCATAATTATTGACTCATATTTTTGAATTACAAAGAATTTCCTATTTCCTGCATCCATCATTCAAACTTGCTGCCATGTGTTAATATATCCCTATTTGTGTAGTTACATAATTTTTGTCAATTTGAAGATGTATAAAAGTGTAGGGATGTGATTCAACCTTATGGGGCCTCTTTGTGGGCATGGCCTTCTCATTAGGTGGGCCTGGGAAACCTACCCCCTTCTCTCTCTCTACCATCACCTTCTTGCTTGTTGGACATGCTGTGTGTTAGATAGGGTTCTATAGAGAAACAAAACCAGAACGCTAATAATTTTATATATATTTATACAGATAGATAGAACATAAGAAATAAACAGTTAATTAAATTATAAAGCAGTACAAATGGCTCAGTGCAACTCACTCCCGTGAGACAGTTGTGAGACACTGGCAGTCAGTCCTTCAAGTCTTGAGGGCTGCCAGGTAGTCCTCTGTAGAGCAATTCAGGCTATCGGGGCACAGGCAGCAAACAGTAAGGCACATCACCAAAAGTCAACCAGACAGGGTCCGACAGTCCCCAGCTCAAGAGATGTAAATTCCAATGGTGTGGCCAAGCAGGTTTTGAAGGAACCTCAAATTACAGCGACACAGTCCATAGGTTAGGTTGTGTCGCTTGCAAATTGTGGCACAGAACAAGGAAGGCAGCCACACATTGGTCTGATGATCAAAGAGCAAGAGACAAGAAAGGCGAGCCTCGCTGCACCATTTATCTCTCTGCCCTTCAATTAATCCCACATGTGTTTATCAGTCAGGTTGGAACAATAAACTAGCTACCTCATGCTGAGAGCTGCTGAAGCCCAACCATGTTTTTGACCTTGATCACACTACTTTGCAATCACTGGGCTGTGACGTTGCTGTATTCTTCGTTATATGTGACTGCAAGTGTCTGAAGAGGAACTTATGGGCCAGTATTGAACTTATGAACTTGAGTTGAACTGGGCTAGGATGTTTTCTTGATATATAATTATTATAATTATTACATTATATAAAGTTATTTCCTACACATATATGCATGTCACTGAATTTGTTTCTCTTGTCAACCTGGCCTAACACACCATTGCACTGATATGGTCTGATTTGTTGGAAGGACACACCTTCTTCTTTTTGAATACTTAAAGAAAATCTTCAATTATGCAAAACCACAACATTTGAATTATTTTAGATGAGGTGTTAAACAATAATCATAGTGATATTAAAATAATTTTGAAAGAGGAAATGACTTTCTGATCAATTTTAAGAGAAATGGTTGATTTTGGGCATTGGATCATATTTATGAGAAAAAATAAAAATGTTAACATTGTGGCATAGAATTATAAATAAAATTTACCATGAAGCATTTAGAAGTGCATGATAGTTTATTTTATTAATTATTTATATTATTCGTTTTGAAACAGAGGTTAGTGAGTAGAGACATGTGAGATTTAGAGAACACAAAGAATCCATTTTATTATTCTTTATAGTTCCCTGGAGAAAGTTTAATAAATGGGCTGGACTATATCCAGGCGAATTGACAATAATTTATTGCAGTGAGATCCTGTGCTAAATACAATGCTGGATTTTTTTCTCTGTGTAATTATTATTTTTTACTTCTGGCAAAAAATATACACAACAAAACATTCTCCAATTCAACAACTTCTACATGTATAATTCAGTGCCACTGATTATACTCTTCATGATGAACAACCATTAGTGATATCCTTTTCCAACTTATTCCACCACCATTAATATAAACTCAGTGCCTAGGCAAAAACTCTTCCTCCTACGACCATGGTAGCCATTGGCCAACTTTGTGGTTTCTTTGGGGTGTGTTTTTTTTTTAAGTTTTCTTTAGTAGTATAGTATTCATGTATCATACACTTCCATAGTTAAGTGGCTTATTAAAAAGGATTGTATATACATCATCACAATCAGTTCTAGTGCTCCTTCCCCCTCTCCCATTTTCTCCTCTTTGCTCCTCTTTCCCCTCACCCTCTCTTCCCCTCTCCCTGAATACACCATTGCATCATTTACCAACGACTCCTTCTGTGATTCATAAACTATTAAACCTAACAGAAACAATAAAAAGCAAAATGAAACAAAACTGAAGAAAATAATGATACAAAGATAAAAATAATGGATAAGAAAGAAAAGACCACCAACAATATTTTTAAGAGCCAGAGAAGAAATTTCTGTCATGGAGCAAGTGAGAAATATTTGAACCTAGAGTAAATATAGGTTGGCTTAAGAGGGAGGTTAACTGACAATACATGATATTATACCGTGGTTATCATCACTATAATCAAGTTTACAATAATCTCTGTCTGATATTAAAGCTGTTTGAGTCCCTCAGCTGTGGATAGAGGGAATCTGACAGATGTATTTGGGTTATCACTGTCCTTCTTAGCATCCAAGGGTGGGAGAGTAGAGAAATGGGGGCGGTTAAATTGAGTGTTCACAATTTAAGCTCTGATAGTTTCTCTTCATCATATCTAAACTTTGTTATCATCATCGTTGGATCACACAAGCTGGTGTGTTTATTCGATGAAGACTTAACATGGGGGTTGGTGATGGGGGAAAATTACCTGTACCATTTCTTACAAAGGAAGATCCTTGCCTATTAGATTAATATCTATTATATGAATGCTAGGAGAACATTAAGATACTAAATACATGGCAGCTCTGGGTTTCCTGTCATTGGACACCCACTAGACCAGGAGTCCCACCCAAGGTCCAACAACCTCCATTTCCACAGTCTTGGAGTAGCCAGCCTTTGTTTCCTCTCCCAACAGGGAATTTCAGTCCTAAGTCCAAGGGCACAGGTAGATTTGAAGTAAGGCCAATTTCATTCAGTCAGGTTTCCACATTGAGTCCTTCTGGTGTGACCATTGGAGGCTTCCATGTTCCCTGTAAGGCCAGTATCTAAGATCATCAAAATGCTTAGTTCATGATGTGGTTCACTGAGGGTCGGGTAGAAGCATATACAAAGTGTCAACCCATGAACATAGAACTGGGTTTATTCTCTTCTTAGGTCCCCTACACTTATTTAATATCCCTTCTGAATGTGCAGTTGCTCCTACTCATTTACCCACCATACCCAGCAACAAAAATATGCCTCCTCTGAAATGTAGATGCTCCCCTCCCCTATTCTTAACTTAATTTTCCAGTAAAATTTTCCTCTCACTCCTGTGGAGGGCCTGTGGATTTGTCACAACCATGTCTCAATGTTGTATAGCATCAAATGGCTGGTCTTTTCCCTTTCTCCCCTTCTTGAAGGAGTTACCCCAGCCAATGTGAGATCTCTTGTGAGGTGGTTCTTTTTTTCTATATGTGAGTTTACTTGTATTCTTTTTATCTCAGTCTCAGAATTTATAGGAATATTTAACATTGGCCATCTTTCCCCTTCATTTACAATCAAGAAAAAAAGAGTGGAATTAACAGGAAATGGAAAAAGAGGAGTAAACCCTTTGTCACCCGTTCTATATTCCTATTTTCTTTCTTGGGTATAACCCCCCAGTCTCCCATATTAGTCCACTCAACACTCTCAACAGTTTGTTGTGATATCTTTAGTTCCCCTTTTTTTAAAAACAGGGTGAATGGATGCTTTTATTTATTTTTTAGTAATAATTTTATAGCCATATCTTATACAATTCAATATATCCATTCAAATACAATCCCATCAAGTGGAGTTACACACTCATCAATGCTATCAGTTCCCCATTCTACCTCTTTCCCCCTTCCCTCCCTTCTCCCCGTCTCTTCCTGTACCCTCAGGGAACCATTACTCCTGTTACTGTTTCTGCAGAGTTATCTATCTTGACTTTTATGTACCAAACAATCTTAAATATACAAATTAACATACTCAAGTCTACCATGATTAATGAGGTAAGGCCAAATAATGGCTTTAATAGTGAGGAGAAGAAATATTAAAAACCTAGTGGATAATTATGTGGTACATCAATGTCATACCACACCCTGGATTTATCATCCTTTCCATGTGGCCCTTCTGTTCAATTAACTTTCAGGTGGGTATTCGATTTCTGTTGCATCCATGCCCCTTCACATCGAGTTGGTTGTTTGTTTTTGAACTTGTGGTACCTCTTCCTGTCGACACATCATGATCACACAGGCTGGTGTGCTTCTTCCAGGTGGGCTTTGTTACCTCTCTGCTTGATGGCTGCTTGTTTAATTACAAGCCTTTAAGATCACAGATTCTATATCTTTTAATAGCCAGGCACTATGAGCTTTCTTTACCACATTTGTTATGCACCCATTTTGTCTTCAGTGATCATGTCAGGAAGGTGAGTATCATATCATGCCAAATTATTAGAACAAAATGTTCTTTTACTGAGGCAAGATTTAAGTGGAAGCACCAAGTCTGCTTCCTTGTTTTATATATATATTTTTTTTTCCCCTCATACCCCACAGTTATGTTTACCCATCATTCACATTTCAGTAGCTCCTCTTAGATACCATTCAATTGTTCAAATGTGTCAAGAGAAACTACTCTCTCTTCATCGACAGTTTTAGAGCACTTACTATTCTCTTGTACCAGTCATTATTGGCTCCCCCATCCCCTCCCCTCCAACTCTCCTCCCATACCCCCCAGGAACCATCAGTCCAGTCGCTGTTTCCTTAAGGTTGCCTATCTTGGATAACTAACCATGCATACACCCTTCAGTAATTGAGTCCTAAAGGTGAGCATCCTATAGGTCCACATTGCTATTCCAGCAATTAGGAATGGAGCAGTCTTTCAGTGTAGTCCCCTTGTGATTAATCCATATCCAGTTTAGAGGGGTGTCAAGTGCTGTCCCCCAAATCAGAAGTCTTCAGGGACTTCACGGTTTCGCCCACATCACTGGTCTGTTGTACTCCCATATCAGTTGGGGCCCAGGTGGGCATGTCAGACCGGCCACTCTCCCCAAACCGTATCTTCAGAGCTTTCCTCTGTGGCACTGTCATCCAGGTTGAGGATGTCAGATCTCCAGCAGAGACCAGCCCTGATATCCATTCTGTGAACGAGCTGTTCCACACAGTAACATTGCCCTCATGAATTGGCACATCGGAATAAGGTCTACTCTCACACTCCCTTTCCTGTAGAGATATAAAGAATACCCTCCCTCCCCTTGGATGGGTTAGTGCCCTGATCCCCCCATTGCCATCTTTAAGGTCCACCTCTGTGGACTTTAAAGGCGTGGGGTGGGGGGATGTCTTTCAGTACAGGTGCTAGCTGCATCTGGTGTTGATGACATATGAGTCATTGGCTCTGGTCTGGCTCTTGCCAGAATACCTGGTCCTCAACCTGGGAATTGTGTGTTGTGCCTGTGTTCTCTTATGCCCATTCAGCTGTTTAAACTTACCTTAGTGGACTCATGTTGTACTTGACCTTTTGTGCTTGACTAACTTCACTCAGCAAATATCCTGCAAATCTTTCCATGAGATGAGGTGCCTCATAGTTTCATCACTGCTTTTTACGTAGGAATAGCATTCCACTGTGTGTGTGTATCAGAGTTTCTGTATCCATTCGTCTATTGGTGGAAATTTAGATTGGTTCCAATTTTTTTGCAATTGGAACACTGGAGCAAGGAACATTGGAGAGCAGATGTCTGGTAGTGATCCGTTTCATATTTCTTCTGGGTATATGCCCAGTAGTGGAATTGGTGTGCCCTATAGTAGCTCAATCTCCATCTGTTTTAAGTAACGCCAAATCACTTTCAACAAGGGTTATATGTACTTACAAGACCATCAGCAGTGAATAAGGGTTCCTATCTCACCACACCCCCTCCAGCATTTATTTATGTCTGTCTTTTTCATTAGGCTATCTTTGTGGGTGTTAGGGGTAGATATATATAGTTGTTTTGATTTGCATTTCCCAGACGACTAATGATCAGGAACATTTTCTCATAGGCTTATTGGTCATTCAGATTAACTGTCAGTGAAATTTCTGTTCAAGTTTTTTGCCCACTTCCTCAATGGGCTATTAATTTTTTTGTTTTTTTCTTGTTTTGGCTTGCAAGATTATGTAGATTTTAGTAATGAGCCCTTTATTATATCATTACTAAATATCTTTTCCCAGTCTGTGGGCTCTTATTACTCTCCTGACAAAGTCTTTCCATGTGCACAAGTGTTTTATCCTTAATAGTTCTCACTCATCTGTTTTCCCTTCCTCTGGGTGTGTACCCTTCCTTATTTCTGATAGCTCATGTATTCACTGCACTAAGGCTTTAGCTTTGTCCTGATTTTTTCATTGATGATCCTGATAGTTTTGGGTTTTCTTCTAGGTCCATGATCCACCTTGAATTTGTTTGTTTGCATGGAATGAGGTAAGGGTCTTGTCTCATTCTTCTGCAGGCTGATGTTCAGTTTTTCCAGCACCATTTGTTGAAAAGGGCATCTGTTTCCCATTAAAAAACAAAATTTGAGCTATTTTCAAAGATCAGTTGTCTTCATGCTGCTGTTTTTATTTTTGTGTTTTCGGTTTTTATTCATTGGTCTGCATGCAGTTTTGACAACTGTTGCTGTAAAATAAGTTTTAAAATCAGGTAGTGCAAGCCCACCCACTTTGTTCTTTTTCTTGAGGAGTTCCTTGCCAATTCTGGGCGTCTTCCCTTTCGATATGAAGTTGGTAGTCCATTTTTCCATTGCTGTGAAAATTGGTGCTGGAATTTGTATCGGCATTGCATTCAATTTATATAGTGCCTTATGCAGGATTTTCATCTTTCCAATATTGAGTCTTCTGATCCATGAACATTGTGATATTCTTCCATTTGTCTTCTGGTTTCTTGTAAAATTGTTCTGTAATTTTCCTCAAACAGATCTTTCATTTTGGGGTTAGGAATATACCTAAATATTTCAATTTATGCTCACATATTTTGAAAGACACTATGCCCTTGATCTTTTATTCTGTAATCCCATCAGTGATATATAGCAATCCAATTGACTTCTGCTTGTTAATCTTATATCCTGATACCCTACCAAATTCACGTTTTGTTTCCAGCAATCCTGTTGTGGATCCTTTGAGGTTCTCAATATATTAAATCGTATCATCTGCAAATAGCAATAATTCCATTTAGTCTTTGCCCAATCATATACCTTTGATATCATTTGCTGTCTGATATTACTGTCTAGTACCTCCAGGATGATGTTGAATAAGAGTGGGCACAAGATGCATCCTTGTTGGGTCCCCTTTTTCAGTGGGAATGTTTGTTTGTTTTTTTAATCTTTTCTCCATTGATTGTAATGTTGGCTGTTGGGTTTTCATATATAGCTAATATTAAATTGAGGTAATTTCAGGCTTATCCTATCTTCTTGAGTGTCTTACTTCTGAATGACTGTTAAATATTGCCAAATGCTTTTTCAGCATCTTTTGATATTATCCTAGCGTTCTTCTCCTTTTTCTTGTTAGTGTGTAGGACAATGTTGAAGGCTTTTCAGATGCTGACCCATCCCTTCATCACTGGTATGAATCACAATTGGTCAAGATGCATTATGTTTAATATATATTTGTATTCTATTGATCAAGATTTTGTTGAGGATTTTTG
>NW_022103936.1:1467285-1472821 GCF_000313985.2 Echinops telfairi
CAAGTATAGAACACTGACTAATTAATATTTCTAGCTCCAAGGATAGTTTCTTGAAGTCATTATAGTACAATTACTCTTGACTTATTAACTACCTTGTTATCGGGTAATGTACTGAACAACACATCTGATTATTTTTAATGATATTTGTCTGGCAGTAATGAATGCTAGGTGTGAGATAATATCATTGGCTGTGATGGTGAAGGCTATATGCTAACTTGATTGAACCATGATTCTCAATGGTTTGGCAATAATGTAATGATGTAATTTGGCAGTTATGTAAACATATAATCATCTACTATTTTGTCATCTGATGTGGTCATCCTCTGATTTTACATAATGCCAATTTTTGCATAATGACTTGGGCTTAGGAACCTAATATGACATTTAAGTAAGGATAGGTCTATATAAATGTGATTAAAGCCTGGTCTCATTTTAAATATGGCACTTAGAGAAAGTTATTTCATCAATTCGTATTCAGAATATATAAAACATAAAAACACTGTACTATTCTCTCTTTTTCTCAAGAGACCTAGTGAGATAAAAGGTGGATCTTCATCAAGGAGATGAGCTTAAGGAGACTATCTTCTATCATCTTCTGGAAAGGTATATGAAGTCAAATGAAATTTAATTTATCAGTGAGTTTACTATGTCAACCATAGACCACCTCTCCTACCAATTTGTCAAGGAACAATAACAAAAAATAATAGGAAGTAAAAAAATACTGCTAGTCAGGTTCTAATTCATATATTCAGAGGTCTATTTAAAAACAAAACATGTTTAAACATGTCTCTAAGATCCATGGTGGAGAAATTATATGATTAATACATTTGTATTTGTCTTCTTAGGATGTCTTAAAAAATACTTTTGTGCCATGGGAAAGATCAATTTTTTAAAATAATTTTGAATTGTGAAGTAGGTGGAAGTTTACATTTCAGATAATCAATTTTGTCTTTTACAGTTTAAGATACTTATCAAACTCCCAACAGTTTGCCATGCCCCTCCCTTTTATTTTTTTTTATTTTGGAGATCAATAATTGCACCCTTCAATAAGGATGACAACTTAATGGAAAGCAAACAAATCCCCTCAAAATTCAACCAAGAGGTAACATAAGTGGAGCAAAAATTGAAGTTGTCACAGATTTCATCTTGCTTGGAGCCACAATTAATGACCATGGGAGAAGCAGTCAAGAGACCAAGCAAGGTGTTGCATTGGGTAAATCTACTGCACAAGACCTCTTTAGAGCATTGAAAAGTAGCTATGTGACTTTGAGGATTAAGGTGCCACCGACCCAAACCATGGTGTTTTCAATTGCTTCATGCACATGTTAAAGATTAATATTATATAAAGAAGACTGAATAAGAACTGACGTATTTGATGTGGTGCTGGAAAAGATTAATGAAAGTACTATGGACTTCCAAAAGAACAAACAACTGTCTTGGAACAAGTACAGCCTTCTTAGAGGCAAGAGAGGAAAGCTTTTGTCTCACATACATTTTACATATTATCAGGGAAAAACAGTCTGGAAAAGAGCATCATGCTTGCTAAAGTAGAAGGGAGGTGAAAAAGAGAAGAACCTCTATAAGATGGCTTGACAAAGTGGCTGCAACCAGCGGCTCAAACATACCAACAATTGTGAGGCTGGTGCAGAACCAGGCAATATTTCCTTTTGCTGTACATAGGATTGCTATGAGTCGGAGACGACTCAATGGCATATAAAAACAAACAATCCTCTAGTCTATTACATCATTCTCCCTTTCTTGCCCTCCCGGCTTTGGTACCCATGCAAGGCTTATTTCCTTTGGTATGGCAATCTTTGTCTTGCTGTTTTCTTTATAACAGTGGTCTCATACAACAGTTTTCCTTTGTGATTAATTTCACTAATGTTCTCCAGTTCCTCCATGCCATGTCAACCTTTATGGTGTCATCATTACTTTTTAGTGATGCATAATATTCTTCTGTGTATATATACTTAAGTTCTGGGAAAGAGTAATTTTGAGGACAGGATAATATAAATTTTTTAACAAAATTCATGTGAGCATTTTCTCAAATCACTGAAGTTTTATAGCAAAATAAAGTAAATGCTGCCTCGCCTTAAAAAGAAGATAAAAACAGTTTTGAGATGGATAAATCTTATTAAAAAGAGCCAGGAAGACCTTAAAGATAAATTCAAGGAAGAGCGCTCAGCTCAAAAGGTTATGGATACTGTTGTGTGTATATATATATACACATACACACATACATATACACACATATATGTATATATATACATATATATATATGGCATTGAGTCGTCTCCAACTCATAGCAATCCTGTGTACAGCAAAAGGAAACATTGCCTGGTTCTGCACCAGCCTCACAATTGTTGGTGTGTTTGAGCCCCTTGTTGCAGCCACTTTGTCAAATTTATATATATATATAAATTTGAATCATGAAAATGCACTTGCTCATTCTTGGAGGATAGCGAGCCCTTTCCTTTGAAAATTACATTGAGAAATCTTTCCTGCATGCACCCTACAGCTCTGATTTTGCCCCTTCAAACTTATTTTTTTCCCTATAACTCATAGAACATTTAAAAGGAGCATGACTTCAAAGAACATTTCAAAAGAAAATGATTTCCTCATGGGTGCTAAAACTACTGTTTTGACATGGTGTAAATCCAAGAGTGCAGAATTCTTCAGGTAAGGGTTAGAGAAATTGAAAAAAAATATCTTCAGAAGTATATAGACCTAGATGGAGGATATATTGAGACACAATATTTTATATATATATAAAATAAAGGTTTCTATGATTTGGGAGCATAGGTTCTAGACTTACCTTTATATATCACAAAATATTCTATCTAGTTTAACCATAGCCTGGTCTAATAATATGGAGAACATCTCTCAAAACTATATGTGATTTTGAATAAAATAATTAATTTCCCAGATAATGTCTCATGCCCCTATTCATGTTCCTAAAGTGATGTTTCAGTATTTTGGAGGGAGAAAGTTTTAAGGATCTCTCCAATGTTCAAAAGAGTCAATGTCCTAAGATGGTATGCCTTTATCCCTCTGGTCTCTGTAATTCTGTTTCTTGTATTATAATTCTGGATAAACTTTCTGGAAGTTATTAATGAAATCCATGTTTTTTCCATTAATGAAGCTGATCCACATTATCTTAGTGAAATTGAACCTCAATTTAGATTCCACTGGCTGCAGGTAGCTGATTGCAACTAATCCTTTATACCATCAACTGTCTCAAAAGCTATTTTTAGCTTCATTCCAGGGCAACTTGTTCTCAATCCAAAGCCAGCTCCACTGAAGAGAGTGATTCAGGGAAGGTAATCTTCAAGTCTTCCCTTTGTCAGATACTGATATAAGGCCAATTTTCTGGAGTCCCATTCAAAACCAGTGGGAGAAGGCCAGTTCTTCCAGTGGAAAGCTAGGCAATATCCTCTTTTTCATCCAGCGGCTCAACCACTTTGGGGGTTAAACGACCCTTTCACAGGGGTCACCTGATTCATAACAGTAGAAAAATTAGTTATGAAGTAGCAACGAAATAATTTTATGGTTGGGGAGTCACCAGAACATGAGGAACTATATTAAAGGGCCGTGACATTGATGTTAAAGCGTAGCACTTCAATTCACAAGTTCAGCGGTTTGAAATCACCAGCTGCTTCTCAATAGAAAGATAGGGCTTTCCACCCCCATAAACAGTTACAATCTTGGAAACTCTCAGGGATGTCAGGCAGAATCAGGAGTTAGCAGGGCAGGCGGGCGAGGAGATAGAGCTGGTGAAAATACTCCAATGACACTATGAGAGGCCAGACCCCCTCTTCCCACCTTCTCCCCTTCGGTGGCCTTCAGGCCCAGGTGACCAAGACTAACTATTACAGATAACTTTTAACGGTGTCGCTTAGCTCTGGTCCTGCCAACAACAAAGTTACAGTGGAAAAGTCCCCAGCTATGCAGACCCGGGCTATAAAACTCTCAAGCTCTCACCTGGACAGTGTGGGGCCCCAAGTGGGGCCCCACAAACCTCACCTGGGAGCTCAGGATGCTCCTGTTCCTTTCTCTGCTCTCCCTTCTCTCTTGAGAGCTCTGAATAAACCCTTGAAACTGTTTTCCACCTTTGCTTTATTTCTTTCTTTCCGTCACCAAATCACCCTCACATTTGGTGCACAAAACCCAGGAGGAGTAAGAGGTGTCTTGATGTGCCCTCGCCCGCCCATCCTGGGGAGAGTGCGCCGCCCCTCTCTCCTCCATGTCCCCTTCCCTCAGACCAGGACGTCTCAGTTGCCATCCGCCACATCTATGAGGGAGTACTTCATAGATATATATTCACTCAATGACTGAGTATCATAGATACTAAATAAAATTTAGATACTCAGGATGCTGGTTGTCTAGCTTGGTCTCTTCCAAGAACCCTGCAGCATGGGAAACACAAATTCCAAGCCTGACACTTCCACACCTGTAGGTTGCCTCATGGCTAATCTCTCAGCCATTAGCTTAATGCCAGATCTCCATCTCAAATGCCTTGTTTTTTACTGCAATTTTTAATGCCCCAAGGTAAACTAGATAATGGGTCTCAATGGCCAGAAGACAGTACTTTAGATTTCAACATTTTCACTGATCTCAGTAACTTTTGCCAGCAAACTGGCAGATGGCCTGATGTCCCCTATATCCAAGCTTTCTTCCTTCTATGCTCCCTTCTTTCTCTGTGTACTACCTGTCACCCCACTCAAGTTCTTTTAGCCCAATACTCCCCTAACCAGAAACACTTTCCAGTTCAAACAGATCCACCACTCCCTAATCAGGTCTCCAACAGTACTTCCCCATAATCTATCTCCGAACACCCTAACTCATTGTCTATGCCCCCAGAAAGGTTTCCGCTATATTCTGGGTGCTCTTCACCATCACCTCCCTCCACTACCCCTTCAACTCCCAACCACCCCGCTTCCATTCCCCCCACTCCAGGCCCTAAGCTCTCTCTTTTGTCTTTCCCTATCAGTCATCATACCTGTTCGCACCAGCGCCTCCTCTGCCCCTGACGGGAAGTTGAAGGCACTGAAGATCTCATCCACGTCCATGTTCCCTTCTTAGGTTTCTTTTCCAATGATTTCTTCACCACCTACATTAAAGAGTTTGACTATTTGTCTCATGCTGATGATTTATCATGGCATGATATTTTGTAGTCCTTTCATCCACTCTCACCTCAGATGGAAGAGAGCTTGTTTTTACCGCTACCCAGCAGCATGCAGACCAGGTTCATCCCACAGACCCCAACATGTCTGTGGGTACCAAGGCAGTTCCAAGGCAGGAACCAGGCTGGAGTTATCAAACCGATACCCAGGTAGGCCAGGAGGGCCAGGCCACCGAGATAAAGTGCTCCACTGTGTCTTGGTTGGCCTCCAGGAAATTTCTCACAAAGCAGTTAATTTTTTTTAAACATTTTATTAGGGACTCATACAACTGTTATCGCAATCCATACACACATCAATTGTGTAAAGCGCATTTGTACATCATTCTCAAAACATTTTCTCTCCACTTAAACCCC
>NW_022103936.1:1474481-1478299 GCF_000313985.2 Echinops telfairi
TTCCAGGCAGCGTGATTTTCAGCATAAGAATAAGTAGACAGAAGTTTATTAAAATAAAAGTGTAGTAACATCTGCCTATAAATTCTCCTTTGTCATTGGCTCTTGACACAAGCTGGAGATGCAGGGCAGTGCAATTTCCCAACTCACTGACGGATGTTTCGAGATCCTAGAATTAGCTAGGGTGGCTGACCAATCAAGCTGCAGGGACATAGCTATGCGTGACCAGTCTGGGGCAGATATGAACACCAATAGTCTTGGATCTTGGCCTGCCAAGGGAGTTCCATTATAATCCCCTAGCAGCCCTATCTCCTCATTGGTCCTACCTTCCCAATAACAGGGATAAAACAGCTTACCTAGCCACGTGACGATAACTCTACAGGACAGCCTGTAGTGGACGAAAATAGTGAATAAGCTAAATCTCCACACAAACCTGGGAGGTGGGGGGTGGGGGAGGGTGGAAACAGGAACTCAGCTCACAGACCAAGAGATTTAGTCAACCCCCTGGATTTAAACACCACCACCTTGGCCTCTAGACAGTCTACAAACCTGAAACATTTCTTGATGGGTGGGCGCTCCTGGCCAGACATCCACCCAGGCAAACGGATAAAACTCCACCAGTGATTTTACGTATCACACGCAGGGAGTTAGTGCATGAAACAAGGACCATCAGCCTCAGGGCCAAAAGGAACTGCCAGCTGAGGTACTGCATAGACTGAGAAATCTACCAGCTGTCCCAGGACACAAGACCCTGGTCAGTATCTCAAGTCTCTTATAAAAGCAACCTGCCCTCTGAGTAGACTATTCGTTCATTACTCCCTCCTAGACCACCTAAGTACGTGGCATTTAGAGACTCCACTCCCACAACCTAACTTTGTCACCTCCACCATCCACCAAAAGAGCAAACCTTGCCCCGTTCTACCTGATCCACCAGTGGTCTACTCTTTTAAGATAATTAACCTAATTCGTAAAAATTCTGGATTCTCAGCCCTACCAGATACCAAAGTCAGTCCCTTAGCCTTAATTGAAAGCTTATCCTGCCATACAAAAAAACCACATTGTAGTAAAGCAACATATGACTACACATTATCCCCAACAATTCAAAAGACCACTGCTCCACACAGTCCTGATTTCCAGCTAAGACAAGGTCTAGACCCTAGCTGTTCTTTGTTGGTATTGTTGTTCCTGTGTGTTCTATCATTCCTATAAACTCATCCTCTTTAAAACAAAGCCATGCACTATTTTTATAACTCATCCTTAATCAGAACTTCCCCATCTGTTCGTCTAGGCAAGGAGAAATATATATATATATATTATTTTACTTCTTTTGCTTTCAATTTACTTTGTTTTCTAGTCCCTCAAGACGTCATCAATCCATGAGATAGTACCCAAATCAGAGCCAAAGCTCCTGGGCAAAGTTTATAGCACAAACAAACATAACATTAACAGCTCTTCCACTTCTTGCTCTTGAACTATTTTTTTCTATTTTTATTACTATTACTTTTTTGAAATATCATAACAGTTTTTGGTGGGTATTATTTAATATTTTTATTAATATTTTAAAACTCTTATAATATAATCTAGTTTTGTGTAACTCTTTTATCATTCCTATTTGAGTATTAACAGTATGAAGTCGTAACATACCTTTAGGTATATCTTTTTTATACTTAAAAGTTCATTAGAGCAGCGAACCAAGTGTTAAATTATTTTAATCCCACAACTGAGTAGAACTATACTACAGGGTTTCCTAGGCTATAATCTCTATGGAAACATATTACTAGGTCTTTAGCTTGTGGAACCATGGGCTGGATTAGGACCACCAGACTTTTGGATAGCAGCCAAGTACTTAATCATTGCTCCACCAAAGCTCCTTAATGACCCTTTAAACCAAACTAACTTGGTGAGATTTAAATATTAGAATAAAGGTAATAATTAACCTTTTCTTTTTTTTAATTACTATGTGATGTGGATCTACTGCTACAACCCCAAAGGGTGAGGGAAAAACATTTTCTGAATACCTACCATGTTCCAGGTTGTTAATAATTTTGTCTCTTGGCTTGTTCTCCTTTAATTTTAATATTTAAACATTAATTCCATAGTCCCTTTGCCGATCTTTTTTCCTCATTCTTTTCTTCTCATCCCTTCTCATCCTCATATAAAATATTATTAGCCACTCCTCCATCATTATAAAACTAGGCAATATTTTGTCTAATTTCCTTTCCTTTTTAATTAATTAATTAGTGCGTTTTATTATTATTAATTGAGAATTAATCATACCCCAGTTCGATCACATCTGGCAGAATTGCACAATTGCTACCACAATCCATTTCCAAACATTTCTTTTCTACATGGACTCCTAGACTTTGTCGCCCCTCATCCCCTCCACAACCACTGTACTCCCCTCCCACAAATCCCTTATTCTTCTTGCTATCTCTATAGGTTCCTCAATCTTGGATTTCATATGCCAATAAACAAAAAACGGCCACACCTTCAAGAGGGTGGCCCGAATGACCTCTGAGATACCCCTTAATATGTACAAACAGAAACAAAACCAAACAATACAAACCAAAACTACCGAAAATTTTGGAAACCAGATCAGGTCCAGCATGCATCATAGGAAGGATCTGCTGACAGAGTTTTAATGGTTCAAGTCAAATTTATGCCATTGGTCTTCTATACTTAACTTTCTTTTTTTTTTCTATACTTAACTTTCTAATGCACTCTGTTTAGTAACCACTTCCCTCCTATCCCTCAATTGTGGATAGAGGGGGTTTACTGGAGGCTTATTTCCTATGTAGTTCCTGCAAATGAATCTTGGGCTTCCACTGTTATCCATACCTTTCTGCAAACCAGTTTCTCACACATTGGCTCTGATACCAATCGCTCTGTTCAACTTCAGATTATTTGCTTCACAATCCTTCAGTGACTGATGATGGTGTGCTTCTTCACGTGCACTTAGTTGACATCTCACTTAGATGGCTGCTTGTTTGGAGACAAGTCTTTAAGACTGCAGATGCTATTTTATCTAATAGCTGGGCACCATCTAATTTAATTTCCTTTCTTTTAATATACCAATTAACACTACCCGATCCCTCCCTTTTTTGGTTCTTTCTTTCTTTCTCCCTCTTCTAACACTTCCTCTTCCACTCTTTAACCTCCCATTAACACTTATTCTAACACTCTCCCCCAGATACTTAATATAAAGTACCTACTACTCTTCAATTGCATCACCCAACAGAGTTAACTTCTACAAAAACCCACCTCCTTAACCTAACTAATAACTACACCAAGATGTCAAAGAACCAACAGAAAATATTGATTCACATATAAAACAAACACAAAAACAAGAGAAACATACACAAGTCACCAAATACCAACCAGAGCTACATGAAATGCCTGAAATTGAACAAGCTATGAAATTACCAGGAAAAGAACTTTAAAAAAATGATGATTGTACCCATAAAACAGACAAAGAAAGAGTCTGAAAGGAAAGTGAAAAAAAATAGAAAAGGTAGAAACCTCACTTCATGACTTAAACTACAAATGCAAAACAGAAATACAAAAGTGAAACACTTCATAGCAGAATTAGACAATAGTATAAAATAACAGAAAAAAATGAAAAATAATAAAAAGAACAGAGAAACAAGTAAAGGGATGGAAAGCTGAAATACAGAGTTTAAAGACAAAGCTGTAGAATACAGTATAAACAACATATCAACCTGTGTGATCACGAGGTGTTGAACGGATCACTGAAGACAAATGGGTGCATAAGCAAATGTGGCGAAGAAAGCTGATGGTGCCTGGCTATCAAAAAGTATAGC
>NW_022103936.1:1479176-1480265 GCF_000313985.2 Echinops telfairi
ATGTGCTTTACACAATTGATGTGTGTATGGATTGGGATGACAGTTGTATGAGCCCCTAATAAAATGTTAAAAAAAATAACAAAAAATACAAGAGACAAAGACAAGCTTGAGAAAAATATGGAAATAAACCAAGAGGAACAGCCTATGTCTTATAAGGATTCCAGAAGAGGAAGAAACAAAAAAATCCATGCTGAAATTATTCCAAGAACTCTTGCAAATAATCGTTCCTAAATGCCTAAAAGATGAAAAGATAATTATCCAGAAAGCCAAAGACACCTCAATCAGGAGAGATCCCTAAAAGGAGAAGTCCCCACTATATTGTAGTCAAGACGTCAAACATCAACTACATGGAAAAAATGCTAAAAGGAGCCAATGAAAAAAACAGCAATTACATTCAAAGGGCCAGCAATAGCTCCAGATTTCTCCACCGAAATCATGCAGGCAAAAAGGCACTGGAGTGACATATAGTTTCGATGGTGGAGGGACTATCTGGCTAGAATCTAGTACCCAGGAAAAATGTCCCTCAAATATGATGGAGAAATAAAAATATTCCAAGAAAAGAAGAATTTAAAGGAATTTCCACAAAAAAGACCACAACTACCAAAAAATACACAATGAAGTACTTTGGCAAAAAAAAAAAAAAAGCAACAACAACACACAAACCTGAAACCAACATACAAGACAATTCCTCACAAAACCTGACACACATAGAGTAATGCCGAAAGCAATGAAGTATTATAAAAAGTCCAAAGAAACTAAAGACAACACACATATGCACTCACCCACATCATGCAGAAATATTAACCAAAATCACAGTAACAAATGCACACATATCAATTTCAGAAGATGTTAATGGATTAAATGCACCAGTAAAGAGACAGAGAGTATCAGACAGGGTAAGAAAACAAAATCCATGAATGTATACTACCTACAAGAAACAGCTCAGAAACACAGACATGAACAGACTAAAAATCAGAAGCTGATCAAGAAAACAGCAACCAAAGGAAAGGGTAGCAATATTAATCACTGAGCAAATAGACTTCAAGGCAAATAATAGAAGACAAGAACGAATACTAAATAATGTTCAAA
>NW_022103936.1:1480365-1480831 GCF_000313985.2 Echinops telfairi
AAAAAATATATACTCAAACAATAACAACAGGAGACTTCAGTACACCATGCTTAAGGAAAGAAAGAACATCAAGAAACTCAATAGAGACAACAACTAGAATAAGAGTTCCTGAGAGGGTACAATGGGGGAGTTGGTGGTGGTGGTGGTGGGGTAATGGGGAGCTGATATCAAGGAGTTCAAGGAAAAAGAAAAATGTTTTAACTTGATTTTTGTAGTGATTGCACAGTATTGCTTGATGTGATTGAACTATAAGGATGGTAGGATGTTTGGATTAGCACCTAATAAAATAGTTGAGGAAAAAAAGACACAATATCTAAATCATTGACATTTATAGAAAGCGCCATTCAATATAAACACAGTGTATTTTCTTCTACAACGCACATGGAACATTCTTAAGAATAGACCACATACTAGGCCACAAAGCATGGCTCAACATATTAAAAATAAAAGAGAGATCCTACAAATT
>NW_022103936.1:1483675-1521118 GCF_000313985.2 Echinops telfairi
TCATATCTTATACTGTCCGATGTCTCCCATCACCCACTTTTCTGTTCTCCATCCCCCAGGGAGGAGGTTATATGTAGATCCCTGTAATAGGTTCCTCCTTTCCACCCCACCCTCCCGGTATTGCCAATCTCACCACTGGTCCTGAAGGGATCATCCCTCCTGGATTCCCTGTGTTTTTCGTTCTTAGACACTCTTTTGAGAATGTATTGACTTTCTAGAATGCAGCTATTAGAAACTTCCAATGAATTATCTGTCCTAAATCTTACCAGTAAGCAATGTAAGGTTATTGTTTTAATTTTTTTAGTTAAGGAACCTAATGCACCTAGAATACAAGGGCACCAAATTCTATCTGAAATAAGCTTACTAAGAAACTTACTTGAAATTTCCGGTTTACCTTAAGGTTCCATTTCATAGTTTATATCATCTGATGCTGAGGTTAGAATGTTTTACATGACAGACCAGACCATTTCTCTTCTGGAGTATACATTTTATTTGAAGAAGACAGAGAGTAAACAAATAACTGTAATTTTGGATTGCACTTATAAAGACATTAAAACAGAGTTTTGTGAAAATAATGATAAGTTGAATGATTTGGTTACTTAGGCTGAATATGGCCAGCAAAGGCCTTTTAGAAGAGGTGATATTCGAAATGACACAAAGTCAGGCAAGAAAATCTAGACAAAAGACTTACTGGAAGAGAAAATAGCAGATGCTTTGAGGCAAAATTAAACTTGGGATGTTTAATGAACAAGAAAAAGTTCATGTGACTAAAATCCTAAAGATTTTACATGAAGAAAGGATAGAATCAGTCAAGGGAGTAGAATATGTACGACCTTGCAGGCCATTTATCTATCTCTCCTAGGAACTACCTCAATAGAGAGCATATGACATTATTTCTACCTTAAATCGACTGTATTAACTAGTAGCTACAATGTGTTTGAGTGTTTGAATAAAAAATCAAAGCCTCTTTAGGTTCATTTTTAATAATGTTCATTTAGCAAAGTTACTCAAGTTGCTATGATACCACATAATTTTTTAATCGCAAATATATTTTTCTCCATCTCTTTCAAAGGATATTTTGATGATTAATGTTATTTGCCAACTTGACTAGGCTATGATTCTCAGTGATTTGTCAGATTCTATGTAGCCACTTTCCATTTCGTAATCTGATGTGAGTAGCCAATCAGTTGATAAAAATGTTTCCTTCAGAGTGTGACCTAGCTCCAGTGTACAAGTAATATAAATGAATGTTCTGGAAAAACTCTCTCAATTGTGCTTTCTTCTTGTCACCTGGCCACTGGTTCTCGGGACATAAACCTACAGGAGCCGTCAGCCAGCCTGCCACCTGTTCTGTAGATTTTGGGTTTCCCTACCGTTGCAAGCATGTGAGTTGGAAAAGGCCTTTAAACTGTTGCCTGATCCATGGCTTTGATATTTATCAGTCTTCAAAATTGCATGAGCCATCTCCTTTAAGTAAATCTCTCTGTATTATATTTATACATATGCTTAACTTGTTATATATATACACACACACATATATATATCACTCTAGAGAACCTATACTAAAACAGGTATTGAAAGAACTTAATAGATGATTTTCTAATATTCAATCACCCAGAGTTAAAAGACAATTAAAATTGATGAAAAACTTATACATTCCAGAAAATTGTTAATGAATATAATCTTAAGCCCAACACTATTCAATATTTGTCACAAGTTCAACTGTTAAATATTTGGTAAACTAATTTTAACTCCTCCAAATAAAAAGTTCCCTGTCATAGTAGCTATAATTATCTCTACCTGAATAATTTTCTGAGGGTTTCTAGGAATTTATAACTTGTTTATCAACTTTTAATTTATACTCTTCACATATTTTTAAATTAGAATAACTTCCCTTATTTCAAACAACTCTCCATCTGTATCAATTAATGCTTAATGATTGCTAGCAGTAATTCAACAATATGTATCAATGCCTCTTCATAGCTTAAGTGTTGTTGTTTGAAATAAAGTCAGTTCCAATTCATGGTGACCCTACTGGATAGAGTAGAACTTGCTCACAGGATTTCTGAGGCTGTAATTCTTTATGGGAGCATATGTCTAGGTCGTTTCTCCCTAAGAGCCATTGCTGGGTTTAAATTATTGACCTTTCCATTAGCAGCTAAGTGCTTAACCATTGTACCACAAAGGAAGTCCAGCCAGTGTGCTGATATTGGTATGGTCTTCTTAGAATTGAATGCCCATTCCCTGGGCAGCAGAAAAATAAGCAACAACATAATGAAGCAGCTGCTCTGTGACAGGCTGAATCAAGAAAATGGCAGGAAACAGTGATGAAGAAGTAATGTGAGAACAAATGAAAAGGCAATAACTCCAAGAAGCTATTTTAGCTGAAGCGTCCCAAAGCAGAATTTCTTGGTTGTTCCTTTGGAAAACTGTTGCATGATGGCATGGACTTGCATATTATCATGCACTTTTCCAAAGTCTGGAGCAGGTTTTATGTGTATATAAAACAAATTTACTATAGAACATATTTCTGTAGTGTCCAGTGCCCACATACAAAGAGCACTATTGACTACAATGTGATCTTTAAAGAAGGAGAAAGATAGCTCACATTACAGCTTTAGAGTGGGATAACTTTAACAAACTCATTTAACTTTATAAATAACTTTCTAATCAAGTTATGGTCCCATATAAAACACAGGAAGCAGTGTCAGAGAGTTAAGCAGGGTGAAATAGATTAATATATTTGTAGGTAAAAGGAACAAATAATCAATTTTTTGTATTTAGTCTATTGAGGCCAAAGATCACAATGTTTGTTAGAAGCAAAGAACCATATTGAACCCAGGTCTTACAAAATCTAATCATGTCTTCTTTACACCTCACCACATTGCATTTTTAGGATGGCAATCCCTTAGTTTATAAAAATTTTTAAAATAGATTTCTGACTTTTTATATGTGCTTTGAAAGTAATATACTGTCACAAAAATATTAAGATATAAATCATATTGTTCATTTAGTATTACTTTGACAGGGTTATTTTATTTGGTAAAAAAGAAAATGTTCTGGTGTATCATAGGATTTCATCAACCATGTGAAAATACAAAATGGGAGAAAAGTAGGGAATCATAAATCTAATACAGGCTTAACATCCAGAGTATGTATAAGTGGTAACTCAGGAACAAAAAGACAACTGGATTTTAAAAGGACATAACTTGAATAGATATTTCTTCTAAGAAGACATACCAATGGCTAATAAGCAAGTGAAGACGTTTAGTATCATTAATCATTCTCAACTCAAACATAGGACAGATTAGAACTTCACCTGTAGGTTTCTGAGAATGTAATTCTTTATGAGTAGAAAGCCCCATTGTTCTCCCATTCATTAATCATTAGAAAAATGCAAATCAAAACAATAATTTTATTTTATACCCTCTAGGAAATCTGTAATGAGAGAAATGGAACACATTAAGTGTTGTCTAGGATGTAGAGATAGTGAAGAATTCATCCATTTTTAGAGGGGAATATAAAAGGGTCTAACTGTTGTGGAAAATAGTCTGGAAATTTCTCAAAAAGTTAAACATTAAGCTATCTTAAACCCACTGTCATTAGCTCAATTCAAACTCATAATGACCTTATAAAGGATTTCTGGGAGTCTAAATATTTATGGGAGCAGAGAGCTTCATCATTGTCCTGCAGCTAGTGAGTTAGCAATCCAACATCAAACCCACAGTGTCCCCAGGGCTCCGGGAACTTCCTTTTGACTCAGCAATTCTGCACTTAAGTATATGCACCTAAGAGACTTGGCAGCAGGAACTTCTATATCATTGTTCATAACAGTATTATTCACATTAACAAAAAAGTGGAAACAAACCAAGAGTCCACCAACAAATGAATGGATATTTTTGAATGTGGTATTTACACACAGTGGAATGTTACCCAGCCATAAAGAGAAATGAAATTTTGAAACAGGATACGACATGGATAGATTTTGAAAACGTTGTAAGTGAAATAAGCCTGACACAAAAGAATAAATACTATATGTTCCTACTTAAGTGAAATATCTAGAATAGACAGATTCATAGATACAAAAATCTAGTACAGTAACAGTTACTAAAAGCTTGGAGGAAAGGGGAATGGGGCCTCATTACTTAAGGTAGGAGAGGGGAAAGTCTGGCCCTCAAGCTGTGTATAGCCCACAAAATAGTCAACACCAGCTAATATAACACCTCACAAAACAGAAGAATTTCCAACTATCATATTCAATTCAACTCTGTTATTGACTCTATGCTGACTCATAGGAGCCCTAGTGGTGTAGTGGTTATGCTTTGGGCTGCGAGATGTGCAGAGTGAAACCATCAACTGCTCCTAAGAAGAAAGATAGGGCTTTCTAGTCCCGTAAACAGTTACAGTGTCAAAATCTCACAGTCAGTTCTACCCTATCCTATAGTGTCGCTATGAGCCGTAGCATTAGGGGTGAGCTAATTAAATATTTGACCAGTATGGATAAAAAATGATGTTATAAGTATACAAATGGTCTTTGGAAGAAAAAAGAGCTACCCGTTCCTGGCTTAAGGGGTACTGACCTTCTGTTTGGAGTGATGGTTATACAACATGGTGACTGCAATTAATGCCACTAGTGTAATGGTCAATGGTCAAAATGGCAAGAAAAACATTAAATCTATTCTATCACAATAAATTTTAAAGATTAAATATATATATATTTTTTGAATTAGGTGAAGGTTCACAAAACATATCTAGTTCTACATTCTACAATGCATATACATTCTGATTTAATGCATTCATTGCAATATCATAATGTATCATAGATTATTTCACTTCCTACCTGAATTTCCTTAATGGGAATTGATAACATATATGTGCAGAGATCCTTCTATGTGTATAAAACATTAATATCTATGAGGAAGAAAATGTTTGTCCCTGAAGTAGGAAAAAATGAAGTTAATATTGATAACCTTGCCAACTGAAGGCAAACTACTTCTGGTGATCATTCGAAACAGAAATTGAAAAAAAGGGATTGGTCAGATAATTGGTAATGTATTAATTATCAGGTGATGTATTAATTTGGTCAAGCAATTAAACTATATCTGGAACAGTTGCAACAATTAGAGTCACCACCTGATTATCTTTCCAATATTCCACTATCATTGTCCAAGATCCATTTGTTTCTTTGTTTTGCATAAGCCAAATAAAAGTAATAATGGATGATGTTAGTGGTGTTTCCTAGGCACATTCAGTAATGACTTACAAGGTATCTGCCTTAATTGATGCCCTGGATATTTCTCCAGGGGCTGATCCAGGTGTTAGCTCAGACAATGATTCATCAAGCACACCTGAGTTCATCACATCAGGTCATATGAGGGTAGCAGGGTTGATTCCATTGCAAAAGTGATTTGGATGGCCAATGGTCCCAGTTCCCTAGTTATCTTTCTATATAGCCCCACCCCAAATTTCAGGATCCCATTTATTTCTAATAAATTGCCTAACTTTAATATCATAAATCATTTGAGTTTTGTAATTAAATTTGCAGTGTAAGTCAGCTACTCTTTTAAGATAAAACTCTTGTGTTTGGCTTGTAAGCAATATCAGGTATTTTTACATAAGGTTTTCCTTCAGGATACAAGTGGAAACTGAGGTCTTTTATGAGACCTTTGAGCTGTGTTCTGAAGCCCTGAGCTCAACTCTTTCCTTCCCTATATTTCTCATCCTGACAAAACTTCAGAAAAGCATCAAACATATGATCACCCAGAGCCGTGCCTCTCACCAATACTTGATCTATGGATGGTGTTATTTTGTGTATTAACATTTTAGCATCTATTAATTTTTCAAAGGGGCCCTTGTGGGCAATGGGTTACACATTGGGCGGCTAACTGCAAGGCCAGCAATTCAAATCCACCAACTGCTCCACAGGAGATAGGTGGAATTTTCTACTCCTATAAAGATTTGCAGCCTCAGAAACCCAAAGGGGCAGTTCTAATCTGTCCTACAGAGTGACTATTAGTCAGAATCATCTTGAGAGCAGTGGTTTTTAAAATTAATTATTCAAAGGAGCTGATGGCACTGTGGGTTAGATGTTGATCTGCTAACTACAAGGTTGGTGGTTCAAATTCATCAGCTGGTCTGTTGAAGAAAGATGAGGCTGTCAGCTCATATAAAGATTCACAGTCTCAAAAACCCTATGTAGAGTGGCTATGAGTTTTAATTGACTGAATTGCTAACAGTATTTATTATTCAAATATCCTAAGTGATGCTTCAGAGACCCCTCAATATATTTCACTAGATATTTTCAAATACCTTGTGTTTAATAATTATGATGCTTCTACAATGTGTTCCCACCTTGTAAAATGCAATGATCCTGGATCTCCTTTCAGGAACATCACTTGCCTCATAATTAAGAAAGGTTATTAAAGCAGTCTAACAAGCTTAAGTTTTAGTTTATCTAATCCATCACTTCTACAAGATTAACATTTAAATGTAAGCTATTTTTAGAATAGAAGAAACCTAAACCTGTCTAGTATAAAAATATGAACTTATATTTTGATGTATTGTAGTTTATAAATCAGCTTCTCATAAATTGATTTTAGACTTACAAAAGTTCTGAGATGTAGGTAAATGATGCATGTTCTATTTCATAGATAAGGTAACTGAGGCTAAGAGAAATATCATAACTTTCCAAAAGTACATGCATTTAAAAGGAAAATAGTAATAATAAAATAATTTTTAATACTTAGTCAAATGATACTGAACTTTGAGTAGAGTTACTTTTACTAATATGAAAATTGTAGTACTGTGTTTTCTCATTTCTCAGAGGAAATTGCAACAGTACTTAAAATAATTTGTAATAATATATATTTTATTTGTATTAAAATTACTTGAAAATACACTTACTTTCATGGCATTGTTGAAAAGAAAGTATAAGCATAGAACTCACTGATATAGTTTATATTACCTTCCTGGATGAACAGCTGTCTCAAAAAATTAATGTATTCCCCAAAAGATATTAAATCTCCTGAACACTCATCTTAACTGCTCATAAAGGCCATATAGATGCTCTGGGGATTCTGGTATAATCTGTGTACACTGAAGAGATGAATGAGCACTCTAAAAGTGAGAATGCAAGGTGGAAGAAAAGGAAGAGGTTCTCACACTGACCTCATTTTCTATATTGATAATTAACAGTATTCACAACCCTCCCCCACCCCCCACTCCCACAAAACTGCCTCCCTGCCATTGAGTCAATGCTATAAATTCATAGCAACACTATAGGAGAGGTTTGATCTTCCTCTGTGAGTTTCCAAGACCATAACTCTTTATGGGAGTAGAAAACATTGTTTTTCTCACACATGGTGGCTGATGGTTTCAAATTGATTACCTTGCAGTTAGTAGTCCAATGGAATCCAACTACACCAGATAATAAAGGAAAATAAAACAGAAAGATTGAGTTTGGGACAATGCAAGGTATCTAATAAATCAAATTCATTTTAAACAAATTTGAGTTAAAATAGGTTTCATCTTATCTCTTGTACATTCAAGATAAACACTCCTTAATATTAGATTAGCCTGAATAACTCACTTTTTGTTTGAGAGGCCTAACTTGTAACAAAAGGTAAAAGTTCCTAATAAAGGGATATCAAGGCCCTGGATTAGCTCAAAGTACTTCATTGAAATATAATTACAGGTATTTATTCAGTGTCTCTTCCCCACATATTACTGATCTTATCTATTATGCGTGCAAATGATAAATAACACCCACTGAAGAAACAATAGCCGATAACAGTTACCAGAGATGGGCTGAATGAAGAAGGAAAAGGAGATTTAATGCTTAAGAAACATTGAGCTTCTGTTAGGGGTAATGGAGAAAATTAGAAAAGGATAATGTTAACTGTTGTACAACATAATGGACACAAGTAATGTTGTAAAAATGCACATGTAAAGTATATTGAAATGACAAATACTATGTGAACAAACAAGGATTGCTCTCGCACTTTCGATGGCAGGCAAAGAGTGGAAAAACATTAAATGTTCCTCATCATATGAATAGCTAAACAAAATGTTGTATATACATGCAATGGAATATTACTCATCACAAAGAGAAATGAAGTCCTGATAGATGGTACAACATGAATGAATCTGGAACATATTATGCTAAGTGGAATAAGTCAGTACAGAAAATATATGTGCTATATGATCTTACTTATATGAAATAGGGAAATGGATAGACCGATTTTATTGGTGGTTGCCAAGGCTGAGAAAGGGAAAGTGGGAGTCTCTGGTGGGGGTCATGAAGTTTCTGTTAATGTTGGCAAAATTATTTGGAAAATTATAATAATTAAAGGACATGTTGAAAGTGGTCAATGTAACTAAGTAATACTTGTAAAAAATATTCATTTGGCAAACTTTAGTTTTGTTTATTTGCTACTGTGCTGATTAGGGTTGTGTGTCAACTTAGCTGGGCCCTGGTTACCACTGGTTTGGTAGTTATGATGCAGTCATTCCCCATAATGAGAACTGATATAATCATTTCCATGATGAGATCTGCTATAAGCAGCTAATCAATTGAAACATAGTTTCCTTGGGACTGTGACCTGCTTCTAATATACAAATATATGGACATTTTGGGAAAACGCTCTTGATTTTTGCTGGATTTGTATTCTGCATTTGACTCGTCACCATCTGACCTCCAGATTGTTGGTCATGAACGACTCTGGAAGTGATTAGCCTCTGCAGGCTGTGACTGAGCAGCTTACCATCTTACCTGACGATCATGGACTCATCTCCACAGCCAGCAACCTGCCTTCTCACCTCCTCAACTTGGGTTTATCAGCTCTTGCAAGCTGCCCAATCCTGTCTCATCCTCACAATCATTGGAATGTTCAACTCCAACACTGTGACTTCAGTGTCATTTAATCTCACCAAGCATCTCCCACACACTCTTTAGCTCTATAATTCACCCAACAAAATTTCCTCTACAGGAGGCCTCACCTCACCTGGGGTCAGTTTTTCTTTTATTTGGGGGGAGAGAGATAGGACCAAATAGTTTTTGGCACATAGCAGTGTTCCATGGTCAACCCAAATTAATAAACACTCCTATAATGGTGGTCATTGAATTTCAATGAGAATTCATGACCAGACGAAGGGGATTATGCCTGTCTCTGAAAAGGTGACTCCACTTCTGGTAAACCTGTCCTTGGGGAAAATGCTTAACGTTACTTATATGCTATCAGCCAAGCATTTTTTCGTTAATCGTATATTTTTTCACCGAGTTTCTTTTCAGCCCTCGGTTACCTGGCCATGTGATATAAATTTTAGATTAATTTTAGATTTTGGCTTTTTAAGCTGCACAGCAGTCTTCATAGACCATATCAGAATTATTTGTTTTGGAAAAGGAGCCAGTCTTTACCTCAAACACTCCTATTTCAGATTAAAGAAACTGAAATAGTACTTTGGACTTAAAACTGAAAAAACGTTAGTGTGCGAGATGAGGCAGAGGACTGTTATACCAAGGTGGTAGATTTGGACACCAGTGGCCTTTGATTCATATAGCTTGCTTTTAGGGTTGCCTAATAATTGACAACTTAAGACTACTTATACTTGCTGTCTCTAAGCTCTCTTTCCTTTTTGTGACATGTCTCAGTGCTGCATAGGGTTGTCGTAGTGAATGAGCACTATTGAAATCTTCCCTTGTTTCTTACACTTATTGCTTTCTTAAACAGTGTTTGGTTACTTAAATTTTTAACATGTTTAAACGAAAATCCCATGTATTTTAGTTTAAAAGGATTTCCATATATGTATATTTCCTTTTCTCAATAATAGTTTAAAATCTATGCCTTTGGCTAGTTTAATGATACTATTATTAGAATCACCTGATATCTCAGGGAGGTAGGGAGGTTACTTAAAATTATTCCTCAACAAGCAGAAACTGTTGTCTCTAAAGCCAACCAGGGATATATATATACTTTAGAGACTGGATTTCGATCTCACATATTATTTTAAACACTAACTTAAGAAAAAGCAGTTCTTATTATGTGGTCTCGCTCAATACTTGCCCTTATGAAGTGATCACTGGAGATGTGGGTATAGAACCCATCTAGCAAAATATGGTGATGAAATCAGATGCTGCCTGGATATCAGAAAGAAAAGGGTGTGCAGTTGTGAAGGTTTGTGTAAAAACAAGCATCCATCTAAGTGAAGTGTCAGCTAAGAACACACAGAAAGAGCACTTCAGCATGTGTGATCTAAGGATTATAAACAATAATATTCAAGGTTAGAAGAGGGAATTGTATCAGAGCTTAAATTCTGAGTACCCAGTTTGCAGAAGGCTATGGATGACATGAAAGCCCAAAATCCATTTGCAGAGTCCCCATATGGATTAAGCCTCCATTCAACTCCTTCAGATCACTGACTAGTGATGTAAATATTCTTATCCTCAGACAGAATGTATTTAGAAAGTGGATTAATATAGATATAGTTGGGTTGAAATTTATCATATTTCCATTTGTTTTCCCTTTGACCCCATTTTTAATTTTGTTTTAATTTCTATTATCTTCTACCTTCTTTTAGACTGAGATTTTGTGTTTTATTTTGTTATCTCTGTTGGAGTTTTCATCTGATTTTCTTTATATAAAATCCAGGATAGGTAATCTATAGAGACAATAACTCAATTAATAGTTCCTTAGGGTCATGGCAGTGGAAGTTGTGGGGGAATGTGAAACTAATAATAATAGATGCCAGATGGGATCAGGGATCAAGCATTTAAGACCCAAAATGAAACTGTACCCAAGATGAAAGGGGGGGTTGGGGGCATGGAGTGGAGACCCAATACCCATCTGTAAACCATTGGACATCTCCTCACAGAGGTGTCACAGGGAAGAGATAAGCCAGTCAGGGTGCAGTATAGCACCAATGAAACCCTCAACTTTCCTCTAGCTCTTTGGTGCTTCCTTTCCCCCACTATCATGACCTCAATTCTACCTTACAAATCAGATTAGACCAGAGCATTCACACTACTACAGATAAGAGCCCTGAACACAGGGAATCTAGAATAGATAAACTCCTCAATATCAACAAGGAAAGTAGAGATACCAGGAAGATTAGGGGAGGGGGAGGAGGGGGGGATAGATCACAAGGATTGACTTAGAACCCCCTCCCAGGGGGATGAATAATGGAAAAGTGGGTGTGGGGCGATGGAGGATGATGTAAGATAGAGAAAAAATAATCTATAACTTATCAAGTGTTCATGAGGGAGGGCGGGCAGGGGGAAGGAAGGGAAAGGAATGGGGAGCTGATATCAGGGGCTCAAGTAGGAAAGAGAATGCTTTGAAAATGATGATGGCAGCATATGTGCAAATGTGCTTGACACACTGGATGAATGTATGGATTCTGATAAGAGATGTATGAGCCCCCAGTAAAAGTATTTTAAAATAATAGATGCCAGAATGAAGAAAATATTCTAAAATGTATTGTGATGATGATTGCACAACTCTTTGTAGTATGTCTGAACCATTAAATTGTATGCTGCATGAATTACATGCAAATAAAAAAATTAAAACGTACTCAAGACATTGATCCTTCCTGATGATGTGTCCAAAACAAGAAAAACAAGGGATATCCTGCTATTATAAGAAGGTGTTCATCAGTTAATTTTCTGAAGTAGGTCACCAAGACTATCTTTCTAGTCTGTCTTAGTCTAAAAGCTCTGTTGAGACCTATCCACTATAGGTTATTACCCATAGTACTACTGGTACTAGAAATATCAGTGGCATATCTTCCAGCATCATAGCAACAAACAAGTCCTAGCAATATGACACACTGTCAGATGAGTGGGGGGAATGGACAAATGTCTTTATATATTTGTTTACCATAAGTATACAATTTTAAAAAGAAATGCTATTTATAATTCTGAGATAAAAAGAACTTCACCTCATAATATAATATACACAATCATTACTGATTTTCAATAGTATTATTTAACAAAAATATTGTGTACATTCATGATTATTTTGTCAAAGCTTATTATTAGATAAACAATAAAATTAAAATTTGTTATCTAAAATTGGAGTGTGCTGAATCTTAATTTTCTCATGATGCTTAATATGTGCTTAATATGCTTAGCTGTGAAGCAGGAAAACTTATTTTTATCAACAATTATTGAAGAATATATCAATAAAGGAAACAGTAACAAGTTCATTTGGAGTAATATTGCAAATTTTGTAATCTTACACACAAAGCAGTAGGAAAATTATTTTGTTATCAGACTATTTTATTTAAAATAGTAGTGGAAAGCTTCATTCTATGAATTTTTCATGATAAACTGACAAAGCATTGTAAAAATTTTCAAGCAAATGTTAGATCTAAGAATATACTCATTCTTTGCTAAAGTTATAACTAAAGAACATAATACTTCATAGTAACAGGCATGCTAAGGATCAATTTTAGAGGCATCAAAAATATTGATTGCCCTAGTAGAAAACCAGTCTCTACTTATATCAAGGCTACTCACTGCTCTTCTCTGTTTATAGTTCTGAAAATTTTTGTCAGTATTTTATAGTGGTTGAATTATGAAACAATTTTATACTAGATGTTCCATTTATCTTTCTAAAAACTTTTTATTGTGACTTGGGTGTAGTTTACAGATAAAAATTTTCATTCAACAATTCATGCACATTTTGTTTCTTGTCAGTGATTACAATCTCCATAATGTAATATCAGTTATCCCACTTCCTCTCTGTTTCCATTTCCATATCTTCTTCATTACTAACTGTTCAGAATTTTGTCCTTGGGTAAATGCTGATCTTTTAATCTCAAATGGTCTGATTATTCTAAGAAGTTTATTTTTCATCAGTGTTATTGCTCACCTTATAGCCTTGTATACTTTTTGGTTGACAATTGAGCCAGCAAGGTGTGTTTGATTTCATACCTTAAGGGTGTCTAAGGACCATAGTCCCAGAGGTTCCACATTATCTATTTAACAAGTTAACCTGATCTTTTTTATTAACTTGAGTTTTTTTTAATCGCTTTATTAGGGGCTCATACAACTCTTACCACATTCATTGCCCTCATCATTCTGAAAATATTTGCTCTCCACTTAAGCCCCTGGCATCAGCTCCTCATTTTTCCCCTCCCTCCCCGCTCCCCCCTCCTTCATGAACCATTGATAATTTATAAATAATTTGAGTTTTGCTCCAAATTTTTGCCTGCTCAATCCAGGCCTTCCAATGTGATCCCTTTTAGAGCTGCTGGTAGGTGGAGTCAGACACTATCTGGATCTTCTCAGGATCATGAAGATCAAGGTTCAATTGGTACATTAGTCCATTGGACTAATTCTTTAAAAGTGTTCTTTATCTTTCTTTATTATTTTAGCCCTGTTTTAGTGCTATTATGAACAATACCATCTGGATTTGCCATTTGTATAACTTTGCCACTGCTATGCCATTCTATACTATTTTGCAAATATTTATTTCTTGGTATTACCTAACCAGAGACATCCCCCTTAATCTAGTATCTAATTTTTATTTTCCTTATCAAAAATAATCTTTTTGAAAAAAAATTAAATTATTTGCTTCCATTCCTCATCTCTTGCCTAATTATATAAAAAAAAAGGATCTCCAATTCAGTTACGTTTCTCAGCAGCAGACATAATGGTTGACAACTTTCTCCTGAAAACACTTTCCTCACCTGGCTTCCATGATACTTCGTTTGTTCCTGCCTCTGGAACCATTTCCACATAATCTACTGTGCGGGCTCCTCTATGCGATCCCCCAGCACTGAACTGGGGTTCCACTGATTTTCTCTAATCATCCAGTTTCATCCCATGGCTTTGGATACTATTTATGTGCTTTGGGATTCCAAAAGGACCTACCTGTTCTTGAGCTCTGCCTGGCACACCCTTTAAGCATCTTCTGATTTGGTTTGCTCTGCTTGGATATTAAATAGACATTTCATAGGACATTATAAAGGAGAGTTGATGATTAATCCTCTACTATGTTTCCACCTCCCCCAAACATTCTCATCTCAGTAAATAAATTTGCCATGCCGAAAAGGAGGAGCTTACTTCAGCAAAGTCTTTAAGAAGGCAGAAAGAGAGGAGATCTAGCGAACAAGCGGAGGTTATCCTTTGCAGAGGGAACAACCAATTTATAGGGACCAAAAAGAAAACTGGGCATGTAAGCATGTCGTGATGGTAGAAGCTGGTGAAAACGTCTTCTTCTACATTCCCTGAAATAAGAAGAAAGATCTTCAATTGAGTGAGACTATGTTTTAGGAGATGAGAGTGGTACCAAAAACACACACAACTACAGTCCAAACAAGTGAACTTCTTGTGCAGTGAAACGGAATACTTTCTGCAAGCAAGCATGGACTCACCACTGTTACCTGTCATATTGAGTGTTTTTACAAAGTCTTGCATGGAGCTAAAACAGTACTATTTAAGACTAAAAATCTTCAGTGATTTTCTCTTGGGGGCATGCAAATACAAAAATATATAGGAGAGATTTGTTGCAAGGAGGCTCAATGACATGCTAGGTTACTCATTTATGAGGTAAAAGTCAGGACTCCAGGTGCACAACTTCAGTTGGAGATCTCAGCTGTGGCCTCAGTGGGGGACAAATGGAAGCTCTATGAATCACAGTGACAAACAACAGAGTACAGCATTGATGACAGGCATCAACAATAGGTACTCAGTGAGGAGAATGAGCAACAAAGGAAAGGCTGTGCTATGAAGAAGATATAAAGTTCAACTGAAAAGCAGTCAAAGCATACATGTAGTTCTCCTCACTTCCAATCAAAAGACAGAGTTTCTTGATTCAGCTTAAAAAGAAGGGCCAATTTATTAGTCTTTAATACGTGGATTGGTTTGACTGCTGATTTACACATCAGCTTATCTCAACAGTGCAGTAGACTCTTAATCGTGAGATAGAATTTTTCAGAGGTCACATAGAGCATCTTCTCCATCTGGATAGCATCCTGCTGATGGATGACCAAGGAGATTGTGCAAAGAAAATTTCCCATAATGGAGATTGACCATCTAATGGGAGAGACGGTGTTGAGAGCCTGGTGTATAGAAATAGTGTATGATTTAAAAATGAGAGTTTGCTACTCGATAAATGTGTTAATTTGGATTTAAACTCTCTGTGCCTCAGATTCCTCATGTGAAAATGAGATAATGATACTGAGTAGAAATTGATAGGATTGTTGTAATCATTCCATAAGTTAATACATTTAAAAGCCTCAGAGCAGCATCTGGATGAGAGTAAGGTTTCAGGAATATTAGTTAGTATAATAATCAGAAAGGTCTTCATTATATTGGTTTTGAAGATATATGTCTCATATCTGTTCTCCATTGCTAAAGCAGCCTAAAATAGGCTTCTAAACTCTCTCTTCCCCATGAGCATTCCAGGACTATTTTTGGTCCATTTTACACAATTTTAACATATACTTTTTCTGTGTACTTCATGAAAATAGCACTACCTTTTATCTAGTGTTGCTCTTTTCAGGGTCCTATACTTGATATCTTGCATATGATATTTTCTTCAAAGATCATGTACTATGTGACTGATAACCTGTTTAACTTTTAAAGGCAACTCTTATGTGTTTTGTGTGTGCTCTGATCTCTGAGCAAGACATTCCAAAACTTTTCACTAATTCCTCATGTCATCATTTCAACTTCCTTTGAATACAGTCCAGTCTTTTAAAGACCCTCTAAATATGTGGCACCCAGATTTCCACATATGGTCTAAAAAATGTGGAGTATTCTGAAATGATCAGTTACCTTAATGTGGACATTTTTCTTTTACAAAAGCAACAAAGAATGCAGGATTTATTAGAGCTCCATCACTAATGTAGTTTCCCAACAGATGACTTCAGATAAAAGAACATTCATCATCAGGGCTTGAAATCTACCACGTAGCTTGTCCTTTTTCTGAGATTTAAAAGAAAGGCAGTATGATTCCCTTTATCATAAACATTCTTAATAAAGTACCATAATTCTCAAAATTGCTGTATCAGGCTCCTAGTGCTGCAGTGACAGATATAGCACAAGTGAGTGGCTTTATCAAAAAGAATTTTATTTCCTTATTGTTTTGAAGGCCAAAAGTTCAAATCAGGATTTTGACCACCTCCATTCCTTCTGTGGGTCTCTCTTCTAGTTTCTAGTGTCTGTCGCAGATCCTTAGGGTTTCTTTGCTTGTAGTTGGGTCCTCATATTTTGTCTACTTTTAACTCCAAGGCAATTCAATCTTGTATCTATTCTATGTGGGTATGAGCTCAGTAATGTGACAAAAGAAAATTGGTATTTCCAGACAGGGTCATATTTGCAGGTATGGAACATGGACTTGGTGATGTTGATTTAGGATTCATCAACTTAGAAAAGGTTTGGCACTATAGATAGCAGAGAGATCTTATAGAAGAGAAAGGAGGCAGAGAGCCAGAATCATAGGCAGAAGTAATGAGAGTTACATGTGTTGTGTGCCTAATGGGATACAATGCAAGGTATTTAGCATACCTTGCCTCATATTTCCCTTTCAGAAGCTCTGGAAGGTAGATAATATTATGAACTGTTTGTAGATTTAAAAAAACCTGAAACTGGTTGTTTAAGAAAATTTTCTGAAAATATTCTACTGGCAACTGGCAAGAAGAGGATTGAAATCCAAGTATGCATCTCCACTATTGTTATATTAATACACCAAACAAAACTGCTTAGATATAACCTTACCATTGAAAAATACTTGAATACTCCATTCAACTACATCTCTCTCCTCAGGAGGTTAGCTTACCTTTTGTATGTCTTCTCACAATGGTAATTGAACAATTCTTGATACAATTGTTTGCCATCCTTACTAGATTTCTAAGTCCCATAAGCACCTGAAGTATAAAACAAGGATTTCTTTTCAAAGTGCCTGATGTTGTTGCTGTTGTCAGGTGCTGAGTTAGTTAATTGTGTCAACCTGGCCGATAATCACATGTGAAATCACTAATTGAAAGGCAGAGGGATAAATGGGTGGTGAGCCTCGCCTTTCTAGTTCTCGGGTCTCTTGCTTTGTGATGGTCGCACCAGGGTGCAGCTGCCTTAGCAGTTCCCTGCTTCAGCTTGCAAGATTGACTTCCTACAATACATCCCCAAGGAGAAGCCACATGGACCTATCCCAATGCAGCCCTGGGTGCTGGAGCAGCCATGTGAAGACCCCTGCTAGTGCTGAGATGCTTATTCATTCACTGACTCAGCTTTCCTCCTGCAGTCGGCATCATTGCCTCTGTTTTGTGAGGTGGAGGACTTTGTGGACTGGTGTTGGGTTAATGGGTTTATGTTGGACTTGTGGACTTGGGCACCATTGGGTTGGGATGTTTTCGTGATGCACATTTTCTTTACATAAAAATCTCTCTTATACATGAGTTGCTGCGGATTTATTTATCTTAAGTACCTAGACTAATACAGGTGCCATCGAGTCAGCTCTGACCCACAGTGACGTATGCACAACAGAACGAAACACTCACAACTGTTTCTATGCTGGAGCCCATGATGTAGTCACTGTGTCAACCCAACTGGTGAAGGGCCTTCTTTTTTTTTCTTTTGCCACCTCTCCACTTTACCAAACATGATATCCTTCTCCAGGGACTGGTCTCTCCTGACAACATATCTAAACTATGTAAGATGAAGTCTTGCCATCATTGCCTCTAAGGAGCACTCTGTCCTTATTTTTTCCAATACAGATTAGTTTGTCCTTTTTAGCACTCCAAAGTACTTCCAATGTTCTTCTCCAGCAGCACAATTCAAATGTATCAATTGTTCTAATGTCTTCCTTATTCAATGTCCAACTTTCACATGCATACATTGTCATGGAGAATACTATAGCTTGGATCAGGCATACCTTAGTTCCCAAGTAACATCTTTGCTCTTTAATACAATAAAGAGGTTTTGTGCAGCAGATTTACTTAATGCAACACATCTTTTTGTCTCTTGATGGCTGATTCCATGAGCATTGATTGGGCCTGATGTAGAGCTAAGCAAACATCAGAGGTTCAATACATTGATGTCTGGGATGCTCCTTCCTTTCACAATCAAATTGAAAAGGAAGTTAGACTAGGACTGTAAAAAGGCTATTGAATTTAGCAGAAAATGATACTTTAAAGATGTAATGATTGCAAATGAAAAGTCTATTTCATTTCAACAAGGCTATATAGAAGAATGAATGTATTCCTTAGCATAGACCAGCATTCTCCAAAAAGAAATATTATATGTGCCTTATATGTAATTTAAATTTTTTCTATGGTAAGTCATTATATAAGAAAAATAGGTGAAATTAACTTTTATAATGTAATTTCTTTAGCCCAACTTATCCAAAGTACTAACACTTCAACATCTAGTCAATATGGAAGTTGTTTTTACTTTACATTATTTTAAAATATTAAGCCTTCCAAATTCACTGTGAAATCTATACATACAGTGGAACTAGATTCAGATTAGCCACATTCCAAGTGCTTAATAGCCTCCTGTGGCTCCAAAAACAAAACAAAGCAAAACAAAACCCACTGCCATTGAATTGATTTCAAGTATTGACTGCTATTTTGCACAGTGAAGATGGATAGTCTCTTAAATTGGGTGGGGGAAATATGGAGGCATGAACAAAAAGAATAAATGCTGAAACAGAAGGAGCGGCTGAAATCCTTTTTGTATTCAGCCCTATTTTATTGTAGAGAATCCTTGACTTCAGTAATATCTCAATATCCCATAAAAAATGGGAAATGGCCCACTTGTTCACTGTGGAGCTATAGCGCCCATTCTGTTTCTGAAGGAACTATTGCTGATACACCATGTCTTTGCTGGCACACTATGTCTTTCTCCCAATGAATTACTCCAGGTTGGGGTGACCCAGCTATTCCTTTTGGAATCAGATATTCATTCAAATCTCACAGACATAAGCAGATTTCTTTGATCCCTGGCCCTTTTTGTAACCCCAGCAGCTGGAACACGAAGCCTTCTAAAACAAACCATGGTCACCATCCCAGACCAGGCTCACAGGAGCACTGAGAATAAATTGAAGGCACCAACTCAGAAATCAAAGAAAGAAAATATCAAAAGAAGTAAGATCGTTCTAAGAGCCCAGCAGTGAACTACTATCGTCATTGACCAAACTCCCATCAGTGTTGCTTTTAAAAGTTAGTGTAATGATTCTAAAATGTCACTATGCAAAACCACCTAGTGGTTGCACCTAGATTAGAAAGAAGCTGGTTTAGAATAAAAAAGACTGAGGATTACCAAGAGCCCAAGAGCACCTTCAATAGGAGACTTCCCTCTGCCCACCCACTGTCTGTCCCTATCTCATAACTGATAATGGAGCACGTGAAGCAGCATCTCTACCTGCCCATTAAGGACTAGGTTAACCCATAGAGAAGGAATGGCCCTAGGTCTGTCACACATTCACCCTCTTCCATTCTCCCTCTGATTCTGATTAGATGGTCTCTCCAGGAGTGAACAGATTCACAAAACCCAGAGTAGGAGGCAGTGAGTCATGCTTCAGTCATATTTCACAAAAATAAGAAGGAAATTGCACAACAGTTTCCTTTACCTGTTATTCTGTTGCTTTTGAAGGACCTATTAACCTTCTCTTTTGTACCTAAATTACATCAATACATAAAGGTAATTTCTAGATTTTCAAGTTCAGGTCAGGGTAATGCCAAAACTCTTTTCTGGCTTTCATTTACATGGGGGAATTTACATCTTCCTGACAGATTACTTGAAATAACAGGGTTAGCTAAGGATGCTTGAGAAAATATTTTTGAGTGGCAGCATTGAGATTGTCAACATTTCTGCTCATTATTTGCCTTGTGTCTTTTATCTTCCACAGTTTCTTCTCCACCTGAAAAATCAGGGAAGAAGGCTTTCTATGGTGATAAAGCACAGCACCACTGCCAGGTGTAGAATACTAAACAGCTGTGTCTCATCTGGAAAAACTTGGTTGACACTGGGGACAGGGGAAAGGTTCGTACAAGTAAGGAATGGTGGAAGCTAAAGCTCCTCCTTCACCTTGCTTACTCACACTAAAGATGAGGCATAGGGAGCCAGGCTTTGGGATTCAGATATTAAAATTATTGGGTACCCTTTAGAAGGAGATGAATTCCTTAGATGGAATACCATTGTGAGCCTGAGTTTTTCATTCCCATCTCTGCCTATATTCTACACAGCATTCACTCTACAGAAAATCTTAGCATAACAAAAATGACACGTTGAAAAGAAGAAGCTTACTTTGTTGCAGAAGGAATCCACTATGTTATAATCACTAACAGCTTTGTCAGAAATAAGGCAATTAAAACACCCTGCACTCTCTGTAATCACATTCATATTTTGGAGGGGAAAATGAACAAAGCTCTTCATTTATAAGCTGAACCCATTTCCTGAGGGTATATGTATTGACAAATAGTAGCATTTTACAAATGAAACCAATCTGGCTTCTTTATATATTGTACACCTGAAAATGAACGGGGTTGGGGGGTTGGGCAGGAATGTTTCAGGTCTGATGAAAAAATTGGTGGTTGTTGTGGGAAGTTTATTATGTGTAATATTTGAAATTTTCTATGAATTCATTTTTTTTTGCAGTGGCAGTCTCATCCCTGCCCTCATGTTTGTGTGAGATGATGCCACAATGGGGCAAGATCACATCTTCTCTTCTCTATGAACTGCTGCTTTATCCTAGTTTTTTGGGAATATGTTCTTGCTGCCACAGTGATCTCAATATAAGTCCTGGAATGTTCTTTCTACATGTGTGTTCTTTCAGGCCATTTCCTTGGCAGTTCATTTCAGTTAATGCACCAAGAAGTAATTGTATTATCCAGAGGGAAATAAAATCACAGCTGGGTGTTATCTCAGCAGCAGGCATGTTGCCACAAGCACCCCCACATTGTCTGGATGATTGTTCCCCAAATTGTTTGAATGCCAGGAAACTTCTGTCACCAGATAGCATTGTGAATGGGAGTGAGAGGCTCTCAGTGACCTCAGAGATATTTAATCTCTCCATGGCCCTAAAAGGCTCCTACCCTGGACTTCCTCAGAGCTTGACTTAGTGACAAGTTTACCTTTATTCTCTTCTCTTAGGCTGTATGAACATTTTTCTCCCCACTACTATGAAAACATAGGTGCACCGTGTTTTCGTTCTCTTCCATTAATCAGACATATATATAACATCATATAAGTGGGTTATGCTATTAGGATTGAAAATATTTCAGTGCTGGGGCATCTTGAGCCTAGTTTTTGAGTCCAATGGAAGTGGAACCAGAAACCTGGAAACAAGCAGGACATAGAAGGGTAACACATTATGTGGGGGTGGCAAACTCACTCAGACAACTCATTTTTTATTTTTATTAATGCCACCCACCCTCATTGTGGTATATCTTGGTCTATAAATTGTTCCTTTTCAAAATGTGTGTTACTGTTGGTCTTCTCCAACAAGAAAGCATATTGTCTTTTGAATCAGGCTAACATTACTCATGCAATCCAGATTCACAGACCACGAGGTAAAACCCAAAACTCTCAGGATTATCAATGAGAAAATTGGAACAAAGCTAACATAGTGCAGGCAATACATGGACTATCAGAAACAACGAAGGATATACACCCAGAGGAAAATAAAATAAACAATTGGGACCTGCTAAAGATAAAACACTTGTTTGCATCAAAAGACTTCATGAAGTGAGTAATAAGAGAGCCCACAGACTGGGAAAATATATTTAGTAATGACATAACATACAAAGACCTTATTACTAAAATATATTGAATCTTGCAAGCTTACATGAATAAAACATATAGCCCATTTAGTAGGTGGGCAAAAGACTTGAGCAGAAGATTCACAAAGGAGGAAAACCAAATGGCCAATAAACATAGGAGAAAATGTTCCAGATCATTAGCCATCAAAACAACTATGAGATACCACCTAACACCCACAAAGATAGCCCAATTCAAAAAAACATAAAGCGACAAATGTTGGACGGGGTTTGGGGAGACAGGGACCCTTATTCACTGCTGATGGTGTTGTAGATACATATAGCCACTGTGGAGAGTGATTTGGCGATACCTAAAACAGAGGGAAATTGAGTTACCAGACAACCCAGCAATTCCACTACTGGGCATATACACAGAAGAAATAAGAAACAGACCATGACCAGACATCTGATCTCCAATGTTTGTTGCTGTGCAGTTCAAAATTGGAAGCAGCCTAAATTTCCATCAGTAGATGAGTGGATAAAAAAAAAACAACCCTCTGGTGCATACACAGGATGGAACACTATGCAGCCCTAAACAAAATAATCATGAAACTATGAAACACCTCATCTTCTGGAAAGAGTTGGAAGATATTATGCTGAGTGAAGTTAGCCAAGCACAAAAGGTCAAGTACAACATGAGTCCACTAAGGTAAGTTCAATCAGCAGAACAGGCATAAGGGAAAACATACACACAACACATAATTTCAGGGCTAAGGAACAGCTATTCTGGCAAGAGCCAGACCAGAGCCAATAATTCATTCATCATCAACACCAGATGCAGATAGCACCTGTGCTGAAAGGCATCATCCCTCCGCCCCATATGCCTTTAAGGCCCACAGAAGTTTGGGGAAAGAATAATGATGGAAATGGGGGGGCCAGGGCACCAACCACCCAAGGGGAGGGTCTTCTTTATATCTCCACAGGAAAGGGAGTGCAAGAGTATGCCTTATTCCGATGAGCCAATTCACCAGGACCATGTGCCTTCTTGGAGCAGTGCATTCCCAGAAAGGCAGGGTCGGCCTCTACTTGAGACATGATATCCTCTCCCTAGATGACAGTGGTGCAGGGGAAAGCCCTGAAGATACAATTCAGGAAGAGCGCCCAGTCTGACCCACCCACCTGGGGTCAAATCAAGATGGCAGTGTAACAGACCAGTCATGGGAGCAAAACCACAAAGTCCCCAAAGAATCCTGAATAAAGACTTCTGACTCGGGAAACAGCACCTGGCACCCCATCTGAACTACGTTGGTATCACCCATATGGTGGGCCACACTGAAAGACTAACGGTGTAACTGGAGGAGGGGGGAGAATTAGACTGCTCCATCCCTAACTGCAGGAACAGTAACATGATCTTCTAGGATGATCACCTTTCTGACATGATTGATGAAGACTAAAAGGGTGTATGTGTTGTTAGGTAAGTTGGACCCGGGATAGGTAACCTTGAAAGAAACAGGACTGGACTGATCATTTTTAACATGTCCTTCTCTCTCTTGAATATAGAAGTATTCATCTGCTCTATATCATGATTCCTGTTATACTTCTGACTATCAGTGCTTTTTTGGGTGTTTATCTATACAAGATATCCTGGAGGAGCAACTTTATGGAGACAGCAACTGTATGGATGGTCCTGGGGGGCATGGGACAGGGGTGGTGCAGGGAGCCAATAAGGATAGGTACAAGAGAACAGTAAATGTTCTAAAATGGATGAAGAGGAGTGTGCACCTTTTCTTAGTGTTTGAACAATTGAATAGTATCTGAGAGGAATTACTGAGATGTAAAAGATGGGTAAATATAACAGTGAGTACAGGGATAATACATAAATAAAAATATACATTATTTTTTAAATGTATATATATGCATATGTAACAAGGAAGTAGATGGACTTTAAGCTTCTACTTAAATCTTGCCTCATTACAACAACAGTTAGTTCTACAAATGTGGCAATGTATAATACTCACCTTCCTGACATGATTGCTGAAGAAAAAAATGGGTGCGTAAGCAAATGTAGTGTAAAAAGCTGATGGTGCCCAGTTCTAAAAAAAAAAATTACAGCATGTGGGGTCTTGAAAGCTTTAAGTCAAACAAGCAGCAGGGAAGCAACAAAGCCCACATAGAAAACATGCACACCAGCTTGTGTGATCATGAGGTGTCAATGGGAAGAAGTATCATAAGTTCAAAAACATACAACCAAATTTATGTGAAGGGACATGGATGCAATAAAGACTCAAAATCCACCTGCAAGATAATTGGACAGTCCCTGTCAGAATGGCCACCTGATGTGATTGAACAATATATTTGTATATGAATGGATATATTAGAATGTGTAAGATGTGTCAATAAAATTGGTGTATATATATGTATATGTGTATGTGTATATATATGTGTGTGTATATATATATATATATATATATATATATATATAATGGATATCACCCCCTTTATATGTACATCTTTAAAACCACTTCAAAAGAGAGGACCGCACCTCAGCTGGTTTCAGTTTTTCAAGATGGGAGGAGAAAGAGAAGACTATTTAGTTGTTACCATATAACATCATGGTAAGTTCACCTCAGATCAGCAGGTACTCATAAAAGAATGATAAGGAAAATTTACTGGAAATTCAAGTCAAGATGAGGGGAAGTGCTATATATATCTCAGAGAAAGAAATTTCATTTCTGTTGGTGGGTAAACCAGAAGAACCAACCTCCCATTGTGGGGAACAAATGATTAACAATATTCTTATAGAACCCAAGGGGGAGAATACACAACACATGATGTTTTTAATTGGACACTTTTGAAGTAGTTTCTATTCAGCTCTTGGTAACCCAGGCTATCTGCTATTTTGTCCTTTAAAACTACTCAATATCCTTCATAGGCCACACCAGAAGGAATTGATAAAAACCCCACTAAATGAAGTGGGCTTTACCTCAAACTCATGTGATTTAAGGAACAAATATTCCCTTGGACTTAAGGCTGAAACACCCTAGTATGAGAAGAAGCAAATGATTGCTATCCCAAGGTTATAAAATTGTACTTTAATTCTGATCTCTTGCTTTCACGGTGCTCAGTGAATGGTGTTCCAAGACAACCATATATTTCCTATTTTAAAACCTTCTTTGATTTATTATGGCATCTAATAGTCTGGTAGGCATGGTTCTACCTTTGTGAATAAGTGTTATTGAAAATTATGCCCTAATGTTTGTGTAAATAGTGTCTTGTCATTTAAGAGTTTAATCTCTATAAATCCAGTCACCAATTATCTGAAGCCAGATTATTTTCCTCTTCTCAACAGTATATTTTCCTCTTCTCAACATTATTTTGAATTCTATACCATTGGCTAAATTAATGACATTGTCAATAGAATTACCTTTTACCCTAGGTGTATAATTTATAATATTCTTTATCATAAAATGATAATCTCTCTAAAGTAAACCAGAGACATATATAAACCACAAGTATGTGAATGGATTTGGAACTTGAACTTAATTCTAGCCACAATATAAGAACAATTCATTCTTATAACATGGCCCTGCTCAATATTTGCCCTCATGAAGAGGTTACTGAAGATATGTGTGCTATAGAAAAGTGTAGGGAAGAAACCAGATAGTGCCTGACTATCAGAAAAATAGTGTCTGGGGTCTTAAAGACTTGCCTTAAAACAAGTAGCCATCTGAGGGAAGTGTCAACCAAGTCTACAAGGAAGAAGCACACTAGTGTGATCCAAGGATGGTATGTAATGTGAAGGGAGAAATTGTATCACAGCTTAAGTTGTGAACATCCAGTTTGCACAAATATATGGATAATAGTGGAAGTCCAAAACAAATTTGGAGGGTCCCCACATGGATCAAGCCCCAAAGGATCCCATGAACATAATCCAGGGATGTGAAAAGGCTTGATATCAGTCAGCAGTATAAAGTTGATTATGGCAGATATAGTTAGGTTAAAATGTCATGCCTTATCATTTGATCTCCCACTTGACCCATATTAAAGTTGTTTCAGTTTTTAATATTTTCTGCTTTCTTTATGATTGAGGTTTTTATCTGTTTTGTCTAGTGATTATTGTGGGGGTTCTTTGGTTTATTTCCTGTTCCTGTTCTGCATGATTTTCTGTATATGAAATCAAGGATAGGTAGATCTATAGAGTCAGTAACTGGATTGATCATTGCCTAAGGGCATGGCGGGTGGAAGGGATGGGAGTAAATAGCGTGGCAAAAAATGTGGTGGAGGGGAAAGGGTGGGAAGGAATTAATAGAAGAAAATGTTGTGAAATTAATTGTAGCGATGATTATACAACTATTATCCATAAGACTGAATGATTAAATTGTAAGATATGTGAGGTATATATCAATAAAACTATTTTTTTTAATTAATTGATGGAGAAAAAAAGTTATGATCTTAACACTGGCACTTTACTCTGTGCAACTATTTTACCACATTTCACTCATTGTGTTAAAATAAAGTATTTCTTAAAGCAAGAGATAATCTCCCTGTGCATCTCCCTTAAAAATAAAAGGATTTTTATTTTAAAAATTCATGGCATAATTCTCTGTCACAGACAATTTTGGATTATTGATACTTACAAAAGGAAGGCAAGAGATCCCAAAGAAGTGGAGATCAAAGGTTAGTTCACATTACTTGTGTTTATGTGCACTATTTCTGGACTCTAAACTTAGCTAATGACTTTGTTACCTACAGCTCCACCACCCCAGGGGTCATAATGAGGAAGAAAACACAAAGAATTATGGCATATTTCCTAATCACTCAGAATCAATGAAAACAAATTGGGCAACACATACTATTTAAAGCTCATTATTTACTATCTGTATCAAAAGCCTTACAGATTTCACAGCACATGGAGGAGCAAGTGCTCCCCAGTTCACCTCTTTCTTCCCACATTTAGAGTAGTCACCATTCACCTGTGGAATCAAGCCTGAACTTCTCAAGCCTTTGCTTGAACTCTCCAAACCTTGTCAGTCAAGTTTTTCTCTCTTTTCTTCAATCCTATCAAGTATGCAATGTTTTACAAACCATCATTATTTGGTTAAAGTTTTCAACTCACTCTTCTTGCAGGCATCATCGAGAAGAAAATAAATTCTAAGAGTGCCAGAGCAAAAAAAATAATTACATACAACTGGCCAACAATTGGTATAAACTTAGATTTATCACTATAAATCACGCAAGAAAAAGCCAATTGACTAACATATAGAGTTATAAAGGGGAAAAAAATCAGTCAGCCTGTAATCTTGTACACAGCAAAAATATCACTCAATAATGACGGAGAGATAAAAGAATGTACAGACCAAGAGAAATTAAAAGGATTCACAAAAACAAGACCACCAATACGAAAAATACTTCATGAACTACTATGGCCAAAAAATCAACAACAGGACACAAACCAGAAAGCAACATAAAATTCCTTTCAAAGACCATCTAAAACAATTAAGTAATACAGAAAAAGAAACCGATCACATCACACATACACACAGCACACACAAATACAAAGCAAAATGACAGTAACAAATAGACATATCAATAATCTCATAGAATATTAATGGACTAAATGTACCAGAAAGACACAGACCTTAGCAGAATGGATAAAAAATAAAATTCATCAATTTGTGGCCTACAGAAAATAAACCTCAGAAACAGACATAAATGCACTAAAAATCAGAGGCTGGACTAAAACATACCAAGTAAATGGAAATGAAAAAAAATCAGGTGTAGCAATACTAATCTCTAAGAAAATAGACTTCAGGCAAACAATATAATAAAAGACAAAAATGAACACTACACATTAATCAAGCGAACAATAACCCAAGAAGCCATAACCATAATAAACCTATACACCCAATGAAGACCCTTGAATACATCAATCAAATCCTCACAGAATTGAAAAAAGATATAGACATCTCAACAATAATAGCAAGAGACTTCAAAAATGATACTCTCAAGTAAAGATAGAAAATCAAGAAAGAAACTCAATAAAGATGCAAAAGGTCTCAACAACACAATCAGCACAATCAACCTCATAGACATATACAGTACACTATGCAAAAAAAATACAGTATTCTTCTCTTATGCACATGGAACATTCTCAAGACTACATCACATACTAGGCCACAAAGCATATCACAAATTCAAAAAAAAGTGTGATCCTACACCCTATCATCTTAGACCACAACTCTCTATCACTAGAAATTGACAATAAGATGTACAGACACATTAAGATAAACACCTGGATATTGAGTAACATAATACTAAAAAATGATTGGGTAATAAACAAAGCAAAGAAAGAAAATTAAAAATTCTTTGAGACAAGAACAATAACACAACATATCAAATCCTTTGAGACAAAGTAATTGCAGCAATCAGAGACCAATTTATAGCAATTAACACACACAGGGAAAAAGAGAAATTCAAAATAAAAAAAACTTGAAGAACAAGAAAAAGGGCAACAATATAAACCCTTCAACAACAGAAGAAAAGAAATCATAAGTTACAGAACAGAAATAAATGATATGGAAAACAAAAAAATAATGGAAAAATAAAAAAGATAAGAATCTGGTTCTTTGAAAGGATTAACAAAATAGACCACTGGCACACTTAACAAAGGGGATGGGAGGAGATGCAAATACTCAGAATAAGAGATGAAAAAGGTGACTTTACAACGGACCCAAATGAAATTCAAAGGATACTAACACACTACTGTAAAAAAATTAAGCTATATTCAAACAAATTTGACAATTTATAAAAAATGGACAGATATCTAGAATATACCACCCACTCAAATTAAAGCGGACCAACATCTTTCAACCATGAAAAGCCCAGGACCAAAGGATTCACAGGGGAGTTCTACCAAGTGTTGAGAGAAGATCTGGCACCAATACTATATTCCAGGAAATAAAGAATACAACAAACTCCCAAAGCTAATTCTATGAAACCAGTATAACCCTGACCCCAACCCAGGCAATGGCCCCACAAAGATTTAAAAGTATAGACTAATATACCTCATGAACATAGACATTAAAAAACTCAACAAAATTCTGACTAATGGAATACAGCATCATATCAAAAAAATAATTCTCCATTGCCAAATGGGATTCATTCCAGGGATGCAGGCATGGTTCAGCATTAGAAAACCAATAAATGTAAAGCAGTATATAAATAAGGCAAAGAATAAAAACCACATGATCATATCAATAGATGCAGAAGAGGCATTTGACAATATCTAACACCCATTTTGATCAAAACACTTAACAAAATAGGAACAAAGGGGAAATTCCTCAACAACAACAAAAAAACATAAATGGAAAACCAAAAGAAAATATTGTGCTCAATGGGGAATAACTAGAAAAATATCCCCTGAAATCAGGGTCCAGACAAGGATGTCCCGTATCACCATCCTTATTCAATATCATACTGGATGGGATTGTTAGGTTTATTGTGTCAACCTGGCCAATAGGAACATGTGGGATTAATCAGGTTGCAGTTTGATTAGAGGGCAAAGAGATAATGGCTCTGCAAAGCCCACCTCCCTCTATCTTGCTCTTCAGTGATTGGAGCATGCTGGAACGTGCTCCTGTTTTAGCTAGTTCTCTGCCTTGACCTGTAAGCTACACTACCTGTGAGCCAACCCAACCCTTGAAATGTGTTGCTAGATCCTGAGGCTCTTTCAAAACCTGCTTCACTACACTACTGGTGCTTACATTGCTTGAGCTTCAGACTGGTGGATCCTGTCGCCTTGCATTGCTTGCATTTAATATCCCATCTGGGCTTACCTCCCTAAGCTCTGAAGCTACTGACTCTTGGTGACCCACCCTGCTGTTTGTTGCTTGTTAGCCAACTCTGCTTGCCTTGACGGAGGGAGGATTCCACTGTCTGCTTCCTTGACCTTAGACCTGGCAACCCACCTGAGTTGAAGGACTAACAGTATATTAACTGTTCCACGGAAATGAGTTGAACTGAACCCTCTGTACTGCTGTGTGGACTAATTAGCTGTTATATTCCTTCTCGCTGCATATACACTGATATATATTCATAAGTGTCCTGGTTTTGTTGCTCTAGAGAACCTGCCCAACACAGTGGAAATCTTAGCTAGAACCATCAGAAAAAGGAAGGAAGTCAAGGGAATACAAATAGGCAAAGTGAAACTCTCCCTATTTGCAGACAATATGATCCTATATATAGGAAATTCAAAAGTATCCACAAAAAGCCCACTGGAAACAATCAAGAGATTTGGAAAAGTAGCAGGATACAATATTAACAACCAGAAATCAGGTAAATTACTGTAAACCACCAAAGAGAGCTATGAAAAAAGATTTTTAAGAAAACAACACTACTTACAAGATGAAATACTTAGGGCTAACTTAACTAAAGAAAGAAAACAGAGAAAAATTACTATAAGAAACCAAAAAGGACCAAGATTTATGAAAGAATATTCCATGCTCATGGAAAGATAGAATTAATATTGTGAAAATGTCAATACTGCCTAAAACAATGTACAGATACAACATTATCCCAATCCAAATCCCAAATACATTCTTTATAGAAATGGACAACTAATTGCCAATTTTATATGAATAAGTAAAAGATCCAGGGTATGCAAAGAACTTTTTCAGAGAAGAACCAAGTAGGAGGCCTTGAATTACCTGCTCTAAAAACCTATTACATAGCCACAGTAGTCAAAGTGCCTGGTACTGGTGCAATGAAAGATACATAGATCAATGTTATAGAACAGAAAATCTAGACATAAATGTATCAGGCTACAGGCAACTAATCTTCGGCATGATTTAAAATTATCAAAGGGGACAAAGGCAGACTCTTCAACAAATGGTGTTGAACAAACTGGATTTCCATAGGCACATGAATGAAACAAGTCCCGTATCTCTCCCATGCACAAAAACAAATTCAAGAGGGATTAAAGATCTAAATGTAAACTCCAGAGCTATTTGAATCATCAATGAAAAAACTGGAACAAACTTAAGGCCCCTATTGCAGAGCATATATACACTACCAAGAAAAATAAAGGAAGACCACACAGAGGAAAACAAAGTAGATGACTGGGACATATTGAAATTACATTACTTATTCACATCAAAAGAGTAAACAAGAGTGCACAGATTGGACAAAAGCATTTTATCAACGACACACCAGACAAGGATCTAATGCGCAAAATATACAGAACTCTACAACAACTCAATAAGAAAATAGTGAATGAGCCAAATACTAAGCGGTAAAAAGATATGAACAGACAGTTCCCCCCAAATGACATGCAAATGGATAACAAGTACATGAAAAAGTGCTCATGACCACTAGCCATCTGGGAGATGCACACTAAAACCACAGAGAGATACCACCTAATACTCACAATGCTAGCCCAATTTAAAACAACAACAGAAGACAGCAAATGCTGGAGAGGTTGTAGAGAGAATGGAACTTTCGTATACACTGCTGATGGACTAGTAAATACATACAACCACCCTAGAAAGCAATATGGCAATACTTAAACAAATGACAATTGAAAGTCCATATGATCTAGCAATACCACTCAGCATATACTCCAAAGAAATAAGAGAAGGGGGATAAAAGTGGATGTATGGTCTCCTATGTTTATAGTAGCACAGTTCACAATAACAAGAAACTGGAAGCAGACCAAATGACCAACAGTAGAAGAATGGATAAAGAAACTGTGTACAAAAGAAAGAAACTGTGTATATACACACAATGGAATACTGTGCATCTCTAGTAAACAGTGATAGAACCATGAAACATGGCATGGAATGGAAGTACCTAGAAACCATTATGCTGAATAAAGTTAGTAAATCACAAAAGGGCAAATACTGTATGAACCCACTACCATGAGGGGAAACACCAATTAAACAAATCTTACAGGGAAATTTCCAGCCAAAGCCTGCCTACCAGCCATCAACCCCCCCATATGTGCACTTCATATGAACCCCACCCAAGGGGGGACTTCACTTTGGCTAGTGTCACACATTCAAGAAGGGGGAAAAGGGAGAAGACCATCACTTGATGCCATAAAGCATTGAGACAAGGTCAGGAAAAATCAACAGATACTCCACAAGAATGAAAAGAGAAATTCAATGGAAAATCAAGTTAAGATCAGGGGAAGGTAACATCTAACTTTCAGAGGGGGCATTTATATTTATATTGGTGGGTAAATGGGGGAAAGCAACCTCACAATGGGAAGGGATGCTCAACATTAATTATAGAGAACCTAAGGGGTGAATAAATTTGGTTCTATGTACTTGAGTAGACACTTTTTCAATTAGTTTGTACCCAACCCCCGATGGAAGTGTGATAACCTTAGATGCTGGCCTTATGAGGAACGTGGCATCCCCCATAGGCCATGCCAGAAGGACTCGGAGTGAAAACCTCACTGAATGAACTGAGCCCTACCTCAAAACTACCCTTGGACTTAAGACTGAAGTTTCCTGATGAGAGAAGAAACAAATGATGACCACCCCAAGACTGCGGAACTGGTGGTCATGGGACCTTGGTTAGGATCCCTGTCTTTGTGGGCCTTCAATGAAAGAGAACACAGAACCACCATACATTTACTGTCCAACACCCTCCTTGCACTAATATGACATATATTAATTGAATAGGCAAGGATCTGTCCTTGTAAAGAATGTTACAGGAAAATTTTCCCTACCACCAATCCCCATGCTCAATGTAAACAGAGCCTGATCATGTAAGAATTCAATCTGTTCAAAGCAACATGGCTTGGAGTGCACAGCTGGACTATACTCGCATAACCCTATTTTCTCACCAGTACTTCAAATCTCATGCCATTGGATAAAATATTGATGTTGTTAATGGAATCACCTTATACCCCTGAGGGATTATTGATAATGTTTTATTGTCATAAAATGACAATAAAACTGATAAATAAACTGGAGTGGTACATAACCCATTGACAAGCAGATGGATTCTGGGCTCCCACTTAAGGCTAGCCCCAATCCAAGAATAGTTTTTTCTTATAACCTAGCTCTATAGTGATCACTAAAGATAAGGGTGCTACAGCAAAGTGTAATGAAGACAACAGATGGTGGCAGGCTGTCAATTGGAATAGTGCCTGGGGTCTTAAATGCTTGTATTAAAAAAACAGCCATCTAAATGAGGCATCAAGAGCCAAAGATGGCAAATGACAAAATCCAAATATGATGAAGAGAAAAATATTACAGCTTAAATTATGAAAACCCAATATTTAGAAGGTTACGGAGGACAGTGGGGTCCCAAAATCCATCTGCAGAGGACCTAGTTGGATTAAGCCTCTGCCAGATGTCCTCTGGCCACAAGAGAGGGATTTAAGCAGCTTTGCTCTCAGACAGAGATTATTGTAAACTTGATTATGGTGGATGGAAATATGGTATTCTGAGTGGCTGCTACACAACTGTTCCTTTTGAGAAGCTGGCGGCACCAGGATCTGCCTACAAAAGTGGGTTGGTTCCCTGGATTTCTTTGCCCTATTAGAAAAGTGGAGATTGTGGGCTTGTGCCTGCTTGGTTTCAGAATAGGTGGCTGTGTTAGTCCAGGTAGACTAGAGAAACAAATTCATAAACACACATATGTATATAAGAAAGAGTTTTATATACAACAGCAATTGAACATTGAGAAAACATCCTAGCCCCGTCCAAACAAATTCATAAACACGCATATGTGTATAAGAAAGAGTTTTATATACAAGAGCAATTGAACATTGAGAAAACATCCTAGCCCCGTCCAAACAAATTCATAAACACGCATATGTGTATAAGAAAGAGTTTTATATACAAGAGCAATTGAACATTGAGAAAACATCCCAGCCCAGTCCAGATCAGGTCCTTAAGTCTGATATTAGCCCATATGCCCGATACAAATCTATAAATTTCTTTTCAGACTCACGAAACACATGCAATGATGCCGAATGCAGGAAGACCACAGGCCAGTGGGTGGAAAGTCTTGTGGAAGCATCTCAGCATTGGCGTGGGTCTCCACATTGTTCCTCCAGCTGTCTGAGTTCTGGCTGCATCAGTGTAGCTCCATCAGGCTTATCCTCAGGAATGTCTCAAAGGAAGTGTGTGAGTGTCCCACCTCCAGCAAGCTATTTTCCTCTTTAGCGGCTTCAAATTAGGTCAATAAGCTGTGATCTGATTGACAGGCTAAACACTCCCCCAGCCCCCTCTTCACTCTGAAATCTCAAATTGACAACCGATTATGTAACTACCACAGTGGCGATGGAGTCGGATGGGGTAGGTAACTTCTACCAGTTTTCTGCCAGTGGGGTGGCCTGGCTGTAGATTTATAATGGCATGCCAATTGCTAAGAGTAGTCAAGCTTGCTGTGGCTCCTCTGTGTTCCTGTGATCCTTGGGAGCCTGAGGTCACCTCTAGGAGAGTCTCTTAGGATCTACCCTAGGTACATCAAGGGTGGAACCGCTCACCCGAGTCCAGCCTCCGGGTCAGCAAGTTTCAAGCAGCACATAGTACCCAAACTATTGCCTCTTCTCTGAGAGTCCATGAGGAACTAGAAGGAAAAATTATTTGGCTTTAATGCAGCCACCACCCCTTCACCTACCCCTGAGGCTCATCTTTTCTTTATTATCTGGAGTTAAAGTCTCCCCCTCACCAAAATACGTTCCCATTTCCTAAATAAAAGATACGCACCAAGGCGGCTTTCTTGGACCAGGTTGTAACTCTCTGCTTGAGATCCAGCCTTCAGCTCAGAGAGAGGGATGTGAGAGTCTTTCATCAGAGGAACCCGCTAGAGAAGAGACTAGTAGTCTGTGTTCTTCCAACAGACAAGGATGTCAAGAAAGGTACATGTAAGGTCGGCGCCAAGGGGCACCAAGGGGATAAGCAGTGCCGTCTCTGCTGCTACTTGTTGTAGGAGATCCGATAAGGATAAGAAGGCCTCCCTGGTTCATCTCCCTGAGTGTAATTGGTGGACACTCCAAGATTGGAGAACAATCCCAGTCCAGGACACTGGGTGGGAGTACCCATTCTCCCCATTCGTGCACGCACTTGATCTGCTGCTTCTTGGCATGTTTCCTCAGTAGGGGCCTAATAGTAACCTTAAAGAGGGACAGGTCTGGGAACCTATTGTTTGTTCATCGGAAATGACCAAAGGAGGAGGAGCTCTTTTCTTTTTCTCTGCACTCTCTTGTATGTTTCCTTTCTTTCCCCTGCAGGTCTTATATCATGGGACAAGAGTCTCCCACAAGACCAAGAGTGACTCCTGAAGAAATGGACTGAACTCCACCTCCAGCTAGACTCCCTGAGAAAGAAAAAAATACTGTTTCTCTGTAATATGGCTTGGCCTCAATACCTCCTGGAGAGTGGAGAGTACTGACAGCCAGGTTGCTCTTTAGAATACAATACCATTTTGCAGTTAGATCATTTCTACAGCTGGGAAATAAATTGGTCTGAGGTCCCATATGTACAAGCTTTTATGCTTTTGTAGGATCACCTAGAAATTTGCTCAAGCTGTTCCCTGAGTATCCCACCTAAGCCCACCCAAACCTTACCAGCCATTTTGACCAGGGAAAAGGATTTTGACAGAGAAAAACCAGAAGTTATCTCCAGACCTCCCGCTTATTAGGGACATAGGTCAAAAAAGGTTAAAAAAACACCCCCACCCGCACAGAGCCGGACTCATCGTCATAACGGAGTGGTCCCTGGTGGCCCCTCAACTAGAGAAGCTGCTCTGCCCCGCCCCATTCTCTTTACAGGATGTGGTCAGAGGCAACAGCCATGTGGCCCGGGTTCATGTTTCCTTTAGCATGGGAGACCTGAAAATGTGCAAATATAAGTTTGGCATCTTTCAAGGAGCCCTGGTCACTATATCAAAGAGTTCCAAGGGTTGCTGACTATCTTTGACTGGAAAAAATTCCATGACTATCCTGACATACACTAGCTCACCTAAGGAAAGACACAGAATACTTGATGTGGTTCATCATCAGGCTGACAATATGAAGGTCACTGTGATAGTTAGGTTTTATGTGCCAACATGGCTTCACTAGGGCCATGTGGGAGGAGTTTAGCCTGTCAATCAAGTTTCTGGATTGGAGCGCAACTGAGATAAATGACTCTCCAAGGCTGGCCTCTTCCTCTTTCTCCCTGTTGAGTGGACTGGCATATTGTCCAATTGCCTGAATTAACTGCTCTGCCTCAACCATATTCTGCACTACTTATGGGCCAAGCCAACCCATGGATGTCGTGGGTCTGTTGCTTTCCTAGCTTCCTGCGTCTTGAGGCGCCATTGCCACCTACTTCATTACTCTGCTGCTGCACTAATAGACTCTGCAATGCCGTGACATCTCATCTTCCTTCTGTTGTTACTCCACCTTGCCATGTCTGCTGCCTGAGAGCTGTCTCTGCTCTTCTTGCCTGCTGGCAAACTCCATACGTCCCGCCAGCCACTTCCTTGTCTGGTTTCTTGACCTTGAACCAGCAGCTGGTGTGAGTAGGAAGAACCTTCAGTATATTAACTGTCCCACAAAAGTGAGGTGGACTAAGCCCTCTGTACTGCTGTGTGGACTAATTAGCTCTTCTATTCTTTCTCGCTATATAAACCTATCCTTTCATATACATATAATCATAAGTGTCCTGAATTTGTTTCTCTAGAGAACCGGGCCAAACAAAGTGACCAACCCCCAATTAGCTCATGAGGCCCAAGCAGTGCTGAATGACAATCAAGAATGGGATTACCAACCAGACCAGAGTGGCAATACTGGTCCAGAAGGTCAGGATTATATGCAGACTTGCCTCATTGAGGGAATGAGGGAAATTCAGATAAGGCCAGTGAACTACATCAAGCTGGTTGAGCAAACCCAGACCCACCCACCACCCCCAAAAAAAAAAGAAAAGCAAAACAACAGCAACAACAACAACAAAAAAAACCCAGGCAAGTCCCCAAGCTGGCTGGTGAAGGCTGTGACCAAGTTCACTAACTTAAACTCTGAGTCACCTGAGGGAAGGACAGTTTAAAAAATTCATTTTATCAACTAGTCTTTGCAAGATATTAGGTGAAAACTCCAGAGAAAAGTCCCGGGATCCCAGTAAGATCCAAATGAACTGCTTACCCTGGCCACCTCAATTTTTAACAAACGTGATGTTGAGGAGGAGAGGAAAAAGAGCCATAAGGCCAAAGCAATTGAAGCAGCCATTGCTGCATCAGCCCAATTGCCAGAAGGGACCAGCGCTGGCCAACCAGGACAACCCTGTTTCTGGTGTGATAAGCCAGGACTTTGGAGCTGGGAGAACAGCCAGTCCCATAAAAACCCTACAGTCACAGGAGAGGAGTGAAAGCCCCTCTCACTTGCTTTAAGTGTGGCACTCCTGGACACAGTGTGAAGGAATGCCCCTCCACAGTCCTCATGGCTGAGCCACAATCATGAGAGTGACTGCCCTGGTACCCCTCTGGTGACAAACCAGCTGAAAATTGTGGGGGATCTTTGCATCAAATCCTCCAGTTACCTGGACTGGAGTGTGTGCCTTAATACAGTAAGCTACCCCATTTACCTTAGCCTATGTCCCTTCTGAAAACTCTACAATTCCGACCAGAGCTAGGAAAAAGAGAAGCTTCTCTCCTCGTGGTGCATTTGATACACAAGTATGCATAGATGAAATTAGAGTCTCATAGGCAGTCCCCAATGAAATCAAAGCCAGTAACTAAATAGCA
>NW_022103936.1:1523050-1525071 GCF_000313985.2 Echinops telfairi
AAAGGGGTGCATCTGATTAGAGCACACGATTACCCTTAATAATAACATAGATTGGATCAACTACATATATTGTAGCCAACATTGATCTGTTAATTATACTATGGATGTCATCAAGGCATCTTCAAGCAATTGGGAACCATCAGCTGGATGATGTGGGAAAACCAACTAGCCTTAGATATGATTTTAACCTAGGAAGGAGTGTGCTTCATGTTAGGTGGTAGGCAATGCTGTACATTCATCCCAAACAACACTGTCCCTGATGAAACCATCACAAAGTTGCTGTTAAGGATGAACTGCCCTCTCTCACAAGCTGGCCGAAAACTCATATGTAGAAAATTCCCTAATGGGTTGGCTAGAACAATGTTTTGTATGGTGGAAAGACCTCCTTGGTCCTTATTAAGTTCTCTTTTGTTGTTGCAGGAGTCCTTGTCATAGTAGAATGCTGTTTGGTCCCATGCATTCGAGGATTCTTAGAGTAGGTTATCAGTGCTACCATCAGTGAGCAGATGGCCCAAACTCTGATGACCCGCTAAGAGCAACCAGCTTGTAACCACATCCAACAGAATGATCTAGACCAGGGGTGTCACACTGGCGGCCTGTGGGCTGCATGCAGCCCCCAAGGTAATTTTTTGGGGCCCGCGATGCTCTGAAATAAAATGTAATGAGGGAATTGTGTGTACGGTATTGCCTCGATCTCCCCTAAGTGCTATTTTCTTCATAACAAATTTTTTTCTATTTTCATTTTATTTCAGAGAATATGGGCCACAAAAAATTATCTCGGGGCTGCATGTGGCCTGCGGGCCACCAGTTTGACACCCCTGATCTAGACCAATCAGCACATGCCTTCTGAAGAGCAGTCAGGCCAGAGAATCATGGTACTAGGCAGGGCCAAAGTCCCACACTCCCTCAAGTTTCATTCAGCCATGAGGAATGATGTCCAAACCCCTAATGAGCCATGATTCTCTGTATGAGAAATGACAAGGATAGGGGAAGCCCCCTTACCGGTCTAACTGATGTCACCACATACCAGAAACAAGGATGCTGTGTGAGCCAGACCACACAGGACCATGCCAAATGAGGATGGGTTGGGTCCCAGCCAATTAGGGACCATGGCTTAAGTCCCACCAAACAGAGACAACCAAATTAAACAACAACAACCAAAACAGCCATGAGCTCAATGACCCCTGCCAGACATGAAAGGCATGTCAGCTCTGGGTGCGGTCTCACTACATTCACTCTTTTGGGGTAGTGTAGACCCATTGGAGGTCTGTCCCCATTGTATTCCTAACTTTACTGTTCAATAAATCCATGCTGCTTCCTTGTGATAGTCTGGGTTGACTAGATAAACAGAGAGAGCTTAATAAGAGCTCGTAAGAGAGAGCTTATTATCAAAGAGCAATTTTATATTGAGAAAACATCCCAGACCAGTTCAGATCAATTCTATAAGCCCATATGTCTGATCCTAGTCTATAAATATTAGTCCATATGTCCGATCCTAGTCTATAAATTCCTCTTTAGACTCACACAGCACATGCAATGATGCCAAATGCAGGAAGATCACAGGCCGGTGGGTCAAAAGTCCTGTGGATCCAATGGTGGTGGACACATCTCCAGGGCTCTGGCTGCCATCAGTGTGGCTCCATATGACCTGTCAATAGGAATGTGTCGCAGAGAGTGGGTCCTTCCTCCAGGAAGAAGAGAGGAAGTTCCCAGAATCCTCATGAGAAGGCTACCCCCACAAGGAAGCATCATCAGGCTTTGAGAGGCTAGACTCCACCCCTTCACTCTATTTATCAAGTTGACATGAGATTATGTAACTACCTCACTCCTCATACAACAAAACAAACAAACAAACAAAAAAGCCAAAACACAATTAACATCTTTCTGGCATTCTCTACTTTGAGCCAAAATCTATCTGACATCAGCAATAATATCCCCTGTTCTACTTCCTCTTATGAATCTGGCCTGGACATCTGGCAACTCCTCTTCAATGCACTGCTACAACTGTTATTATATTACCT
>NW_022103936.1:1525664-1537643 GCF_000313985.2 Echinops telfairi
GTTTCAGAGTCTCTTCTGATATCCACTTTAAATTTTTCTTTCTTTCCTCTCTTTTTAATGACCTTTTGCTTTTTTCATGACTGGTGCCCTTGATGTCCTCCCATAAGTCATCACTCTTCTGTCATTAGTGTGTCAATGTGTCAATGTGTCAAATATTATCTTGAGATATTATTGAAATTGAAGTGGGATATGCTTAAGGTCAAATTCTGACTCCTGTGGACTTTTAAAAATTTTCTTCAACCTGAACTTACATTTGAGTAGTTGATGATCTATTCCACAGTCAGCCTCTGACTCCATTTTAGCTGTTGATACTGAGTTTCTCCATCATCTTTTCCCAAAGATGTAGTCAATTTTATTTCTATGTATTCCACCCAGAAAAGTCCAAGTATATAGTATTCATTTGTGTTATTTGAGAAAAAGTAATGTTATGAACAAATTGTTGATCTTGCCAAATTATATCTAAAAAAGTAATCCCCAGCTTCTTTTTTTCACCATGATCATATTTTCCAACTATTGTTCAATCCTCTTTGTTACCAATTTATTCATTCTAATTGCCAATAATTATCCATGCATCCTGAATGGGTTTGCTCAATTTCAGACTGAAGATATTGGGAGAATTATTCAATTTCTTCATCATTAACTTCTGTGTTGGTGCATAAATTTGAATAACAGTTCTATTGATTTGGATTTCCTTGAAAGCAGATAGATATAATTATAATTCAGACAGCACCATCCTTCAAAATAGACCTTGAAATGACCTTTTTGACAGTTGTAGAGCTGGGCAAGTCCTAAGCTCATGAGTCAGATATCAAGTTGGAGGCTTCCCTTGACTCACATTGTTTAAGGGGCTGCTGAACCCAAGATTGCCAGGTCAGACTTCTGGCTGCATTAGTGAATGAATCTAAGGTTGTCAGATAAGATGTCATGCTTTTGCTTTACTGATGCTTTCAGTGAGGCCTGAACTTCTTCCTTCAGTACGCCCAGGACTTACAGGAAATACTGCAGTCTTCTAGCTAAAATCCAAAATAACTGGAGGTTAAAAAGGCAGATGCAAGTTTCAGGCCAAACAAACAAGACTTTTTTTTTAAAACAACATCTGCTTATATTAGAAACAAATCATGCCCTGAAGGCAAGGAGTTCTCACTATGGGGCCTCACTAGGTCTTCCCATCAAACCCATCAATTCTCTGCCAGCTTATCACACTTGGTGGCTAGCACAAGTTGCTGTGGCAGTATGTCACTGGTATTTTAAACACTAGTATGATCACTCAAGATGAACAGGTTTCCGCAGAGCTTCCAGACAAACAATAGATTACAAAGAATGAATAGGCTGTCCACATCTAAGAAATCAGTCACTGACAACCTTATGAATAGCAGCCAAACATTTCCAGAGTTAGTGCCAGAAGGTGAGTCTCTCAGGTTGGAAGACATTCCAAATATGACTGAGGAAAAGCTGCCTTCTTAAAGTAGACTTGACCATAATGACTTGGATGGACTGATGCCTTTAGTTCAGGGTGGGGCACAACTCAAAAGGAGATGAAACAGCTGCAAACATCTATTAATAATTGGAACTTGGAATGTATGAAGTATGATGCAGGAAAATGATAAGTTGCTATAGATGAAATGGATTGAATAAAAATCAATGCCCTAAGCACTAGGAAGTGGAAATGGATTGGAATTGACCATTTTGAATCACACTGTCTTGTGGTTTACTATGCTGTGAATGACAAATTCAGGAAGAATGCCATCCCACTGATCTTCAAAAAGGACATTTCAAAATAGTTCTTGAAGAATGCTGTCTGTGATAGGATAATATCTACTTGCATACCAGGAAATGTAATCAGTGTGTCTATTACTCAAATTTATGAACAATCCGTCAAAACTAGTGATGAAAAACTGAAGAATTTTACCACATCTTCACTCTGAACTTGAGCAAATATACAATTAAAATGCACTGATAATTTATGGGCGCTTGGAATGCAAATATTAGAAACAAAGAAATTAGTAATTAGAAATAAATATGACCTTGATGATAGAAATGAAGCTGTAAATCATCTATTAGAATTTTGCAAGACCAATGACTTCTTCATAGTGAATACCTTTTTATCAACAACACAACCGAACTTACAAATGGATTTCTTCAGATGGAGCACTCAGAAAGAGAATTGACTTGTAAGATGGGATTATGTGGAGCTGCTCAATATTAGCAGGTAAAATGAGGCCAGGGTCTGACTGTAGAGCAGATCACTAATTTCTCAAATGCAAATTCAGGTTGAAGTTGAAGAAAATTAAAACAAGTCCACAAAAGCTAAAATATAATCTTGAGTATGTCCCTCCTGAATTTTGAGAACATCTAAGGAATAGATTTCTTCATTAACCTTAATGACAGACGACCTGATGAGCTATGGGATGACATTGAGAACATCATTCATGAAGAAAGAGAAAGGTAATTCAAAAGACAGCAAAGACAAAGAAGAGGTTCTGCCCAGTTCTCCGCGTTCTTGGCCGGCATGCGCCCAGGCCCCCACCCTCCCACCCCAACACACGTTCACATGGCGGCTCCCAGGACTTCTAGTGATCCCATTCTGAAAAATGTAGTGGCATATGTTGAAGTATGGTCACCCAATGGAACAGAATATTATTCCAAGACATTTACAAACCAACTTGTAGATATGGGGGCAAAGGTTTCAAAAACTTTTAACAAACAAGTGACCCATGTTGTATTCAAAGATGGCTACCAAAGTACTTGGGACAAGGCACAGAAGAGAGGAATAAAGCTTGTTTTTGTGTCTGGGTTGAAAAATGCAGGACAGCTGGAGTACACATTGATGAATCATTATTCCCTGCAGCTAATACTAATGAACAGTTACCAAAACTAGTTAAAAGAAAACCTAGGTGTACGCAGCCCAAAAATTTTATTGCCAGAAAACCAGAAAACGATAAAAGACTTCAAAGACAATTTGAGAAAATGACTGAAGAATCACAAAGGCAAAAGACAACTCTGGGTCTTGCAGTATTAAAACATGTGCTGACACTAAGAGTAAAGGCAACCGTGTTGCTTTTGATATGATGAAGAATTATTTAGATGCAATTTATGATGTAACAGTGGCTTATGAAGGGAACATAGATGATAAAAGACAGTGACTAAAAGCACCAAAAATGACTGAATTTCTCTGCAACAAATGTCCAAAAATCCATATGCACATTGATCGAATAGAAAGAAAAGATATCCCAGAAGAGCAGTCATACATGAGAAGATGGCTTCATGAACGTTTGGAAATCAAAGATAAGTTGCTTATAGAATTCTATGAGTCAGTGGATCCAGAGAGAAGAAACAGATTTCCTGGGGAAAGTGTTAATTCCAAACTAAGTCTTAGGAAGACTTTGTCATCAGTACTAATCTTAAGTGGTTTGACTGTGGGTATGCTGATGAACGATACTGGAAGGAAACTCTATGTAAAAACATGGATATATGGAACATTAATTGGCTGCTTATGGGTTAATATAAAGAAGTAGCCATCTCCATTCAGTAGAAAGTGCTATACTTTCTATTATTGGTGGCTGCACATTACATCAAATTGTTTCCCGAATTTACTAAGAAGTGTAAATAAAACCTTGTTGATTGAACGTTGGATAAAATAGAATTTCTGACTAAAGCCTGAATGCAGTTGGTCTTGGGAAAACATACATTGTTTTACAAGTTTAGTGCTCATGTTGCTGGACAGGTCAAAGCTAAATGAAATATATTCTTTACTTTGCATTTCGCATGAACTAATGTCAACTGCAAGGGATTGTTAAGGCTGTAATTTGTTACAGCTGGCTGTATTTAAGAATGGCAATGTACAGTATGTGTCAATCACTGTGTTATATTTTATTCTTTACAACTGACCCCAAATTCTTATCACAAAAGTATCTAGTATCTTGCACATATGTAATAGTTTCATTTTTTGCTTAGTTTCTCAAAGTCAGCCAATCAGAGAAATTGTACTGAGTATCGAAGTGTTCCAAGAAAAATGTGAAACAATGTTCATGGGGAAGAAGCTGTTAGCGCATGTTTTTATTATAGTGCATTATTAGCTAACTTCGTTTTTTATATTGCAAAATAATTTAACATTCCTAATATTTATTAAGACAGCTTAATTTGCACATGCTATACTGTGCACAAAACAATGTTTAAAATAGGAGAGACTTATGTCTAAGTTAAAATTGTGACAGATTCGAAATTGCCCAGCTTTTAAAAATATTTTAGTTAAGCTATTAGTACTTTGCAACATCTGTGCCATAAGTATTCAAGATTAATAATATATCTTGTTATTTTTTTCACATCAAAATGATCAGTGTAAACTTTTACTGGATCCTGGGTTCAGAGATATTTGAAGGAGAAACCTTCAAATGTTCCAACTACATTCACTAGCATGTGCCTCTTGCCTGTTGCTCTTTGATTTAACAATATATTTAATTTAAAAAATCATTTTTAATATTATCATAATATAGACTTGCACTATTATTCTTGTTCTTTTCATTTGTATTCAAGTCATCGGTGCTGTTTAATGGCTTGCACAATAGACTTACTCGGGGGAAGTATACAACCAACCAGTATTTGTTCAATTCGAAAGCCAAACTCTTAAAACTTTTTTAAGAAGTTTCACCAGGTACTGCAAAGACATTTGTATTTGCCTCATATCAAGAAATCCACCTTCCTCAAGTCAGTGATTTAATTCAACAGGATAGAGTGAACTTGCTTATTTCCCATTAATTTTAATAGGCTACATGAGTAGCATGCATTGTCTCAAAACGAGATCTATGTATGTCCCAGGAACCAAATTACACAATTTTGAATCATGGAAAAATATGGATGAGGAGCTCTTTTGAAAATGTGTTTTGCTCGATTTTATCACTTAAAATTTTCCAGTCTTTTAAGATAATAAGATACTGCTAATGGATTTTGTTGCAAAATTGTCAGTGACCAGTGAAAATACACCCATTTACTGTTACAGTGAAAATACACCCAATACCATTTGCTGTTAAAATGAAAAGGGGAAGTGTTGTCTGTGTTACATTGCTTCTCCCAAAGCAGAGTGGAAGCCATTGCAAACAACAACTTTGGTGTGCTATGTGCGGTGAATCAGTGTGTGGGTGTGAGGATGTTTTACACATATTCATGTGCACACATTTATACAAGATACAATTGGTCTAATTATGAATGAGGCATAACTAAAACTTTTGAAAAGCACTCTCATGGAAAAGTGTAACTTTCTCTTGTGCAGTGAAATTTAGGTAAATTCCATGTCTTTTGTTAAATAGCGATTTTTAAAAGTCCTAACGTTAGAACCTATTTCTAACTAGACAAAAAAAACCATGTAACTTTTATAACTATTTTGAACATCATGGATATGCTCTAACTTTAAATTTTCTGATGCAATGTCCCTGAAATTATGTGAGTTATAACAGAATAAGAAGGCATAAGTCACCTCATGTTTCTTCTGATTATACTTCTTTTCACAAGAGGTCTATAAAAGTTTGTTACAAATTTTCTTATCAGAATGTGTAAGCCTTTCCTTAACATGAATTAATACTTTTGGCATTTATTTTTTTCTAAAATTAGAAGCCCTGTGCTTTCCTGTAAACCTTTTTCATATAACATCATTTAAGATTTTATTTGTATTATTGTTTATTTTCAGCTTAGTTATTACATAGTTTTTCTTTGTAAGAATGCCATCAATATGCATGCTTTTATGTTTTTCAGCAAATGGTGTGTTTGGATGGAAGTTAAAATAATAAAATCTTTCACTGTCAAAAAAAACAAAAGAAAGAGAAGATCAAAGTAGATGTCAGAAGAGACTCTGAAATTTTCTTTTTTTTTTAATTTAAGGATAACATTTATTAAGTCATAAAAGGGACAAAGACAACATAAAAACACAGACCCATCATCCAGATAAAAGAGGCCATTAGCATGATGTATTAATGGCAGGAAGCTAGTTAAATAAGGCATGAAACAAAGGAAACTATCACAAATTCTTTTTTTAATCATTTTGTTGGGGGTTCATACAACTCTTATCACAATACATACATACATCCATTTGCCCTCATCATTCTCAAAACATTTGCTTTCTACTTGAGCCCTTCGCATCGCTCCTCATTTTTCCCCTTCCCTACCCTTTTCCCCCTCTCTCATGAATCCTTGATTGCTGAAGACAAATGTGTGCATAAGCAAATGTGGTGAAGAAAGCTGATGGTGCCTGGCTATCAAAGATATAGCATCTTGGGCCTTAAAGGTTTGAAGGCAAACAAGCGGCCATCTAACTCAGAAGAAACAAAGCCCACATAGAAGAAGCACACCAACCAGTGTGATCACAACTTCTTAATTGGTAGTAGATGAATACATCAAAGTTACAGGTAGGACTATAGAATAGAAATGGGAACAGAACCATGATTAGGACATATATACTATGTTATATAGAAGAGCATACAAGATTGGTCCAGGGACTTCAGACCAAGACAATCAGGGCATGACTGATAGACTCATAGACTGATAGACTCATGACTATGCAATCTTCAATACTGTTCCCAGTAAGGTGATCTCCATAAAGGACATATGCAGGAAAGCCTCTAAAAGAGACTGTCCCTCACTGGGATAGCTGGAGAGGGGTAAAAATAATTCACGTTCCAGTGTACTCTGCCTGAGGGCAAGACTATCTACATCATCAGTTAATAATCATCAGAAGCAATTTAGTGGAGGCTTAATCCATGTGGGGACTCTGAACATGGAATTTGAGCTGTCACTCTAATCCATAGCCTTCTGCAAACAAGGTGCTCAAAATTTAACTTATAAAGAAAATTTAACAATTTTTAACTTATAATACAATCTCTTCCTGTGATCATGAATTATATGGTTAATAATATTTTGATCACTCAAGCTGGTGTGCTTTTTCTGTGTGGACTTATCTAACACCTCATTTAGGTGGCTTCTTGTTTGGGGGCAAGCTTTTAAGATCCCAGACAATATTATTTCTGATAGCTGGGCACCATCTGATTTCTACAACACACTTAGCTATTGCAACTATATCTTCAGTGATCACTCCATGAGGGCAACTATTGAGCAAGGCCACATAACAAATATAGATTTTCGTAGATTAGGGTTTATGATTATATTCAAAACCCCAACCCATTTATATATGGTATACATACACACATTTATATAACCTACCGGAGACAACTGTACTAAAATTTATTGAGAAATAACATAAATAACCTCCATGGGAAAATTGGCAATTCTAAAATTATCATTACTCCAATCAATGGTATAGAATTTATAATACCAGTAAAAAAAGAGAGTGAAAAAATATAAAGGAAAGCTTTTAGACAAAAATACAAAAAATGTTCTCTTATACAGATAAAAAATTTAACTGCTAGAACACTGTTTTATAAAAGAATAAGGGTTAAACATAAAGCAGCAAGCTTAGTATCAACTCATTCATCAAAGCAAAACAATTTGTTTGCAGAAATAAGATATGTCATAAAAGGCAAAGAATACATAAAATAGCAAATATATGGTAGTTTCGAGTTGTAATTATTGTGGAAATTGGTGCAATAGAGATTTGAAATAAAGGCCAATGAATTCAAAGTCCATGACATTGGGGGGTACCAGTTCTCTGCTTCTTCTCACACTAGTGTATTTCTGTTCTAAATCCAAAGGGGTATTTCAGTTCCTTTAATCTGCAACGTGTATGTTTAAGGTAAAATCCAGTTCACTTAGTGGGGTTTCTAAATCAGGTCCTTCCAATGAAACCTATGAAAATTACTGTAAACCTTTGAAAAGACAAAATCTAAAATCCACGTACCCTACAGCACAAGGCCTGGATCACTAAAAGTACGGGGAAAAATTTGTAAAAAAATGTCTGATGAGCAACAGTGTGCAGATTCTCCCATTGGGGGTCTGTACAAGAAATGTTAAGTGTTTTCTCCAAAGGCAGACTGACTTTCCTTAGTTTAGCCACCTTCTCAGAGAGAGAGAGAGAGAGAGAGATAGCTCCTCTTGCCCCTTAGTCATGAATTTCCATAGATATTCATTGAAAACTATTGTAGAAGTGTCTATTAAATTAAAGTGATCATGGGACAATGCTGTATGGCAGGAACTATTTGGCCCTTTCTCTCACCCCTCATATGAAAACTGACCCTGCGTAAGGTGAGTCCTCGTGTAAAGAACTGGATTTTAAGTAGTACAAATAAGAGAGTGATAAGTGAATCATAAACATTAGCAGACACATCATAATATCAGATTAACGATGACATAACCTGATCTATACCCCAATGACTAGTCTGATTTTCTTTCTGGGAGTCTGTTTCTCTAAGCAGACTGGTTTCATCAAATGCCACAAACCAGAATCATTTCCTTTTGAACAAGTGTAATATTTTTTTGTTGGAAAAATGTAGTCAAATATCTTAGCAGGTCAGAAAAGCCAAAGCAAGGGAGAGGGGAGGAGGAAGGGAAGGGGAGGGGGAAAAAAAGGAAAATTAGCGGGTTCCGGGAACCCAAGAGGCTAGCGAATTTTGGGAATGATGAGGGCAACAAATGTATAGATGTGCTTTACACAATTGATCTATGTATTGTAATGAATTGTATGAGCCCCAATAAATTGATTTAAAAAAATTTATATGGTCGTGGTTAATTCATAGCAAAACACATTTTTTTAAATGAAAGTCTTAATTGGGAAATTCCCAAATCAATGCAAAACCAAATAGGTTAATTAAAATCCAGAAAGAAAGTGAGGCCAACAGGAAATATCTTAAAATGCAAGGCCTAAAAGTTTTAGCTATAACAACAAACCAAAGTTACTAAACCTTCATCATTGTTTCTCCTTTGTACAATTGATTGATCTATTTGCAACCTGTTCTGAAATGTATTTCCACTGGCCAAACATACTCAATACAATAATTAAAATTTACTTGCACTAATCATTAGTTCAAGAAACATTCAATCAAGTTAATTCAAGGAGATGATTGATTAAATCTGCTGCACAAGACCCTTAAAGCGGTGGTTCTCAACCTGTGGGTCGCGACTCCTTTGGGAGTCAAACAACCCTTTCACAGGGGTCACCCGATTCATAACAGTAGCAAAATTACAGTTATAAAGTAGCAATGAAAATAATTTTATGGTTGGGGGGAGGTCACCACAACATGAGGAACTGTATTTAAGGGTCACGACATTAGGTAGGTTGAGAACCACTGCTTTAAAGTGTTAAAAAGTTAGCCACTGAATAAGAAAGACAAAAGAAGAATGGATGCATTTGAATTACAGTGATGGCCAAGAATATTGTACTGCCAAAACAGCAAACATCTGTCTTGGAAGAAGTACAGCCAGAAAGCTCTTAGAGGTAACGATGGAGAGACTTCATCTCACGTACTTTGAACATGTTACCAGGACAGACCACTTCTTGTTAAAGAACATTATATTTGGTAAAGTACAGGGGCAGTGAAGGATAGGAAGACCCTTGACAAGATGCATTGACATAGTAGCTGCAATGAAGGGCTAGAACATCACAATAATTGTGAGGATGGTGCAGAAACTGACCGTGTTTCATTCTATGCTACATAGGATCAATATTAGTTGGACCCAATTCAACGGCACCAGTAACAACAATGGTAATAACTGCCAAACCACTCAGAATCCTCACCCAGCCAAGTTAATACAAAACCAGATCTCTCACACCCACCTATTTCTGAATAAAAGTATAACTATGAACAATTAAGCTGTAGTTCTACTAAATCAGAATGTTCCTTAGAGGCAAGTGCCCCAAGGAGCTCTCCGTTTTCACATAAAATCACAGCCAATCATAGCAAGTTTGATAGTTAAATGTTCATGTTTAGCCTGCTTCCATTGTAAAATGGGCACTATGTTAATAATTACTTGCTTTTTGATAGGTTTATATCCTACATCTGACTTATCATCTGACTTTAGGTTATTTTTAAGGCAGTCTGTTGTATTGCCTGCCTATTTCGGGAGTCATTAGCCACTTGCTATCTAACTGAGGCCCTTGGGTACATTTGCCGCTGCAGCCAGAAGTATGTCATTTGATTTTCCAGTCTTCGATTCATCCAACCCTGTAGCTATGTGAGTCAGGAGAATCCTCCAGCCTGGCATCTGACCCATATATTAAGAACTTGCCTCCCATTAAAACCGTGTGAGCCATTTCCTTGATATAAACCTCTCTGTATAGATAAGCTTATAGACTTGACTGGTTTTATTTCTCTAGAGAATTAAGCCTATGACAAAAAGTAACAGCATCTCCCTATCTTGTATCTCAGAAAGTATTTTTTTCTTTCTCACATGTAAAAAAGTGATCATTTCTAATTTTAGAACTTCTAAAATTGTCTCATTTCCTCTTTTATCTAGGATCTTAATTTCACAGCCATTGAGTACATTGCAGTTCATTGCGACCCTACCAAAAGTTACTGAGGTGTAAATCTTTATTGGAGCAGATAGCCTCATCTTTCTCCCACAGAGTGGTTGGTGGTTTTGAACCACTGTCCTTGTGATTACCAGTCCAATGCTTATCATACAGCACTCCTAGGGTTCGTTTATAGAGCTCTATTTTTATGTAACTAAAGGTATTGTTTTTCTGTCTTGAAAGAAAAAGGCCCTGATAGCATTGTCGGCCCGACACTGGGCTGCTAACCACGAACTTGTTAAATACAAGGCTATCTGTTCCTGTAAAGATTTACAGTCTGGGTTGATATGGGGTGGAATTGATTTGACAACAGTAGTTTTGGATTCTGTTTGGATTGGTCTTGGAAGAAATACAGCCAGTAGGCTTCTTTAAAGCAAGTGTAGCAAGGTTTTGTCTCATATACTTTTAACATGTCATTAGGAAGGACCAGTCCCTGGAGAAAGGACATCATACTTGGTAACGTAGGGGGTCAGGGAAAAAGAGAAAGGCCCTCAGTGATTGACACTGTGGCAGCAGCCATGGACTTCAGCATAACAATGATTGTGAGGATGGTGCAGAACCAAGTAGTGTTGTACATAAGATCACTATGAGTCATAACCAACTTGATTACACCTAAGAACTACAACAGGGTAAATAGCCTTGGATTAAATAGTTGTACTCATTTATTCAAAGACAAATTGCCTTTAGTTTGTTCAAAATGAAAACACATAAAAAATTAACACATTTCACTGGGATATAAATTAAATGAACATTCATTCTGGGAAAGTGAGAGAGAGGCATTTTCTCCTGGTAATCTACTCACTCTGTTATAAGTGAGCTGTGTCATAGAGCCTTACAAATATAGCTGCCAAGAAGTCTATATTAAACTCACTAAAGGAAGTGGTGGTGGCAAGGATGGTGGTGGCAATTGGAAACTACTTATTTGCACTGTTTGTTCATGTATTTATACATGATACTACCATTGCTTTATTATTTTTTACTTTGTTAATCTAGAAAATAGATATCAATGTCAGAGCAATGTCAAAGTAAGCAACTTTTTACTCACATTTTACTTCAGAAGCATGCATGTTCTTTATAACTTCATGCTTGGGATGGCAATAATACTTGTAGTGAATCATTTGACCAATAAATTATTAACCACATAAAAGGATTCATAAGGTCTTATTTTAATTCTGGTCTGCTACCAACATGCTAGGAAAGAGCTCCCACATCTGAATACTGCAATTCTTTCTTAAAAATACTGCATGAAAAAAATAAAATAAAATACTGCATGGACCACATGGCCAGCCTCACCATGGGACACAGCGTTCCTCATAGCATCATTGGGGACAACACTAGAGATGCACAGTGGAAATTATTCCCTCCATGAGCTCACTATGCCAAAGCCAGCCTCTGGGGGCATGCAGCAGAGCAGTGGGGGGAGCAGAGCAATGAAGTCCCCAGGGATAGAGGCAGTGCCAGGGCATGGCACCCCATCAGACTCAACTGGAAAGCACCACTGAAGGACAACAAACAGATCCTGAACTATTTAT
>NW_022103936.1:1538860-1563047 GCF_000313985.2 Echinops telfairi
ATCAGGCATCAAAGACAACAAAAAAAAATCATAGCATTGTGAATGAGGGGGAGTGCAGAGTGGGGACCCAGGGCTCATCTGTGGGATACTGGACATCCCCTTGCAGAAGGGCTGCGGGGAGGAGATGACCCAGTCAGGGTGCAGTGTAGCAACAATGAAATATACAATTTTCCTCTAGTTCTTCAATGCTTCCTCACCCTCACTATCATGATCCCAATTCTATCTTACATATCCGGCTGGACCGGAGGATGTACACTGGCACAGATAGAAACTGGAAATACAGGGAATCCAGGACAAATGAACCTTTCAGGACCAGTGGTAAGAGTGGTCATATAGGGAGGGTGGAGGGAAGGTGAGGGAGAAAGGGGAAACAGATTACAAGGTCTATATATAACCTCATCGCTGGGGGACGGACAGTGGAGAAGTGGGTGAGGAAGACGTCGAATGGTGTAAGATATGGCAAAATAATAATAATTTATAAATTATCAAGAGTTCAGGGGGGAGGGGGGAACAGTGAGGGAGGGGAAAAAATGAGGAGTTAATACCAAGGGCTAAAGTAGAAAGCAGGTGTTTTGAGAATGATGATGGCAACATGTACGAATGTGCTTGACACAATTGATGTTATGTGTGGATTGCGATAAAGAGTTGTATGAGCCCCTAATAAAATAATTTTAAAAATACTGCATGGGAATGTAATGTCTGATTTCCTGATTGCAAATTATATCAATTTACACAATACCAATATTTTATGGATGATTTAAGTACAATATTCTCTTACATAAAACTTTGATAAATTATGCAATTTTAAGGTCACCCCACATTACATTCTTCTTTAACCATCAATCTGACAGTTTCAAAGTAATGTATGAAAATGAATTAGTAAAAAATACTGCCAGGAAGGAAGCTTTATTTTATTTCCTAACCATTTTCTAATCCTTCTGCTATAAAATGATGGTTGTCTTAATGTCAAAGGAATTCAGAGCGTAGACATGAGCTGATTCTAATAATACCATAAAATAGCCCGGGAAATTTTTTTGAATCATATTTTGGAATTGTTCGGTCATTCAGTACCAAAAATGAGCCGTGCTTTCCTTCAAGGTCAATTAAACATGTAATTAAAAGTTACTCGTGCAGTTCTTCCTCAGTAACTGTCAGTGAAAATTCTCTGGGTCACCATCTCTCCACAGAGTTGTACATCGCATAGAATCACTCATGCAAATGCTACTCCAAATGGCCTTAAAATATTAAAAGCTCAGTTTTACAATTTCTTCTGCTCAGTGATCAACAAAGCTCCACCCCATCTTGGTGTTCCTTTTTATGCCTTGAGTGTCATTTATCCAGACCTATTGAATTGACCATGACTCAGCAGAAATGCAGAAAGGGGAATATATATATATATATATAATTTTAGCTTTTGAATTTTAAACATTGAGGCTCAGAGAAAAAGGAATAATTTTATTTAGAGACAACATATTTAGTTATGAGCAGTTGAAACATTTCAATAGTGTCACTCCTCCCTGTTCACTTCCACTCAGCAGCAATAACTCACTGCCATGGATTCAATACTGACCTATAGAGACCCTATAGGACAGGATAGAACTTCCCCTATGGGTTTCTGAGACTATAGCTCTTCATGAGAGTAGAAATTCTCCTTTTTCTCCCAGAGCAGCTGGTAGCTTTGAATTACTAATCTTGTCACAGCCCAATAGGTAAATACTACACCACCAGGGATCCTCTGTCCATCTCATCAATGTGAAAATAAACCTTCCTTGGATTCGGGGAGATAAGCAATAGAGGAAGTGTGAATAATGAAAATGGTCTGTGAATAATTTGAATTTAAGAGGAAAATACCCAACCCGGAATGAACAGTGCACAGGACAGGAAACTACTTGAGACCATCAACAAAAGAGGGTCATACAGTTGCCTTACGGTTGGTAAATGGTGAAGAGTTTTAAAATCTCTTTGATAGCTGACCTTCATTTTTTGTTGTGTCAGCGGCTGTGATATCAGGCTGAGGGAGGAAGAGAAGATTTTTAACTGCTGGCACCAACCTCTTATTGTTAACTGGGTTCATTACTCCCAAGTTTGTGACACTGGTTGTCAAGATGGTTTCTGCATGGGAACTAAGCAGATCTGCAACATCTGATTACAAACCTAAGAAAGAAAAGATCTAAGGTATGACAGTTTGGGAACATATCCTTGAAGGTAGGTGCCATTGAGCAGTTCCCATTAAGTATTTTAGTTTCCATCATGGGCTGTTATAGTTCATTTCACAAATTAAAATTTAATACTTCAGATTTGAGAGCCTCTATATGCCAAAGCACAAGCTCTGGATGTATAGTAGTTACATGTTGGGCTGTTAACAAGCTCAGCAGTTTGAAATAACCAGCTGTTCAGCAGGAGAAAAGACAAGGCTTCCTACTCCCATAAAGAGTTACAGTCTTGAAAACACACGGGGACAAGTCTATCCTGTCCTTAGGTCACTATGGGTCACAACTGACTCCATGGCAGTGAGTTTGGTTTAGATTTGATAGGTCAGATTATGTGATCTTGCTCTAATGAGTGTAGAAAGAAAAGAAACTTGAGGTGGGGGAAGAATGTTTTTGAGCACATCATAGACCAATTTTCATCAGTGAAATCAAGGAAAATGCTATTGCAATTTTACATGTTGAATAAAAGATTGAGCTTGACTTTTTTAAGTGATATTGCAATAAAGTTATCTAAAAGATGGCTGTTCAATGTCTGGACAAAGTCACAATTTCAGGGCTTTTCATGATGCTATTATCTGTAGACATGCTTCTGGTCTTAGAACTACATTCTAGACAAATGAAGCAAGCTGTTGTTAGTTTATGTCTGTGTGAAGTTGCTCAGAGGCCATACAGAGATGATTGTAAAAGCAAGAGTTAGGCCAGTACAGCTGTTCAAAACCTGAGACAGATAGGGCCAAGATGGCTTAAAAGAGCATATATGAGAGTCTTAATATAACTTGTCCAGTCCCCAGCCTAGCATGACCAAATCAGGCTAGAAAATCTTTTCTACATAGCCTGAAGATTAGATACATATCCACAGCCACGAGGAAAATAACCTGATAGCCATTTCTATGTAAAACAATTATTAAAATATTTTTCAGAAATTGAACATGGACATGGTAGAGAATGTTTCCATTGGTCAGCGTCTGAGTCTTTGAAATGCCTTAGGTTGATGGCATTTCTGAGAGGCTAAGCAGAAGATGTTCTTTGCACACTCAGAGTAAAATAACCACTGATAACTATAGCAAAATGTCTGAGTTAAGTTAAGCAAGGCCATGGACAACTAGAGAGATAGAGATTGTAGCAATTAATTACTTTAATATTCTCTAGCAGAGTAGAGAATAAGAATAACTATCTTTTCTAAGGTTGCACAGAATTTGGTGATAAAAACTCTGGCCACAAAGTTGTTTAACTTGAGAATATGGAGAGGATGTGTCAGCATTCTATTTTGGCCAAGGTAGCTTTAGGTGAAAACTTACCTTCTAACTTTAATCAAGTCAAAGATGGTAGAATTCCAAGGAAAAACAAAAAGATAGCAGGTAACACATGTCTCTCAGGAACCAACGGTTAAAATATCTCATTGAAGTATGTGAATAACTCAAACCAGCCAAAAAATAACAAATCTACAATATCAGCATCCATAATAAAGTAAATTAATATTATTTTGAGCATTAAAAGAACCTTATAAAAAAGCTCAGTTTAACATTTCTCCAAAATTACCACAGAAGTCAGAAAGGAAAGCATAGTAAAATTAAATTTGGAAAATTGATTTAAAAAGCCTGTAATGCAAACAGCATACTAATCCAAATAACTCAAAAATTAAATGTACAATCTAGAGCAATTTTCAAGAAAAGTAGAGTTCAGAACAAAAAATATAAAAGGAAAAGTAATGAATCATTATATTTCAAACTTGAGTTTTTTCATTTAGAATTGTAATGACAGCAATGCCTTATGTGCATTTACTGGATAAATAGAATGTCTTAAAAATGAATTAATTAATATTTTAATTCCATAGTAAAATAAAAAGAAATCATTCAAGATAGGAAGAAAAAAAATCACAACCATTTACATGACTAGACTAAAAAAAAAGAACAGCCTTACTATCAGGCAGATAGTAATCTTGATTATTCTGGATCTACCTTGATATCTGCCCAGTTGACCACCCTATAGATGTGACCTGGATTTTCCTGGGTGCAAGTATCTCTTATTGGTTCCATGACAGAAATTTCTTCCCTGACTTTTTGAATATTGTTGGCAGTCTTTTCGTTCTTATGCATTATTATTATTCTTTTCTGTATATTTTTATGTTTTTATCCTTACCAGCTTAGCACAACTTTGTTTTTTATTGTTCTCTGTTGGGTCGCCCAGCTTTGAAGCACTGGGTGAGCGGATGCATAATGAGAATAACCGCTTCAATGGGTTATAGGGAATAGAGTTGTTTGTATGGGTTGGGGGGTAGATGATAGTGAGGATAAGGGGATTTCAGAAGTAAATGAAGACCGGAGGTGGGAGGGAGTAGCAGAATGGATTGTGATCCCATAACTCATCTTAGAGGTGATTTATCCATAGGAGGGAGAAATGCTACAAAATTTATGTGGGGTTGATTATACAATTCTCCTTGATATGATTGAACTATTGAAGTATATGATATGTAATTATTTGTTCAAAAATGCAAATAATTTTATAACCTGCCATGGTGGCATAGTGGCTTATACTCTGGGTGGATAACCTCATGGTTAGCAGTTCAAAACCACCAGCCACTCCTCAGGAAAAAGATGAGGTTATCTGCTCCAATATAGAATTATGATAGAGGGGTGAAATAGCTAACTCACTGTTAATCAAATGCTGAAAATGTGAAATGGTTTGGATCTGGCTTGTTTAAGACTTAGTTTCCAGAATCTCAAAGTATAATGCCACCCACCACTTGCAGTAAAAAATAAAATCATTTTAGGATTAATCAGTGAACATGTTCTAATTCAATACATTTGGGTGAACTGATCCTTCTGGGAAATTGGGTCCATTTAGATAAGCAATGGAGAGGGGACCTTGAGGAAGTGATAAAACCCCAAGGATGCCTCCCATACCCTATAAACTATGACTCTTTATTCCCCATTGCTAAAAGACTTATGTTTATTGTTACAAACTCATTGAACATTCCCTCGATCTTGCTATGTAGATTAAGGTATATAACTTATTTGATTTTCACTGAATCCTTGAACCAGTTGGGGAGGTTGCAAACCCCACTGTTTCCTTCTGTCAAACACTTGGAGAAATAAACTTATAATTTCTCAATTCAACCTTGTCTCTGTCTGTATTAGACCAGGCTGTCTAGAGAAACAAATTCAGTGACACTTGTATATGTATAAGACAGAGCTTTATTACCAAGAAATAATTATATATCAAGAAGGCATCACTGCCTAGTCTAACTCAGGTACAAAAGTCTGATTGTGGTAGCTACATAATCTGTTGTCAATTTGAGGCTTAAGAGTGAAAAGGTGGAGTTTAGCTTGTCAATCAGATTACAGCTTGATGACTTCATTTGGAGATGCTAAGGAGATGAATAGCTAGCTGGAGGCGGGACAGAGGCAGACTCCCTGGGAGACTCTGTTGACAAGCCACATGGAAAAAGGCTGATGGCAGCCAGAGCCTCGGAGCTGAGATGCTTCCACTGCTACTGGATTCACAAGACTTTCCACCCACTGGCCAGTGATCATCCTGCATTCAGCATCATTGTATGTGTTTTGTTAGTCTGAAGAGGAATTTATAGATTGGTATCAGCTATATGGGCTAATACCGGACTTATGGACTTGATCTGGACTGGCCTAGGATATTTTCTCAATATTCAATTGCTCTTGTATATAAAGCTCTTTCTTATACACATATGAACAACTCCCTGGATTTGTTTCTCTAGTCTACCCAGACTAACACACTGATGCTAGTCCATAAGTCACTCTTCAGACTACCATAGCCACGTGCTAGTGATTCAGAATGGTGAACCGGGAAACAGGAAGATCACAGGTGATAGGCACAGAGTCATGTTGATCCATAATCAGTGGAAACATAGCAAGGCATCAAAAGCTCTCAGAGTCGGCCTGCCCACATGGGGCCACCCCTTGAAGCAGGCAGAGTTCTAGTAGACAGGAGGTCAGAGGGGAAGAGGGAGATATCATCTCTGTTTGTCTTGTTCGTATACAAAAGGCTTATGACCTAAAGGAGGTGTCATCAAGTTTCAACTTGATTGGCAGTGTGTTAGCCTGGATTGACTAGAGAAACAAATTCATAGACACTCATGTGTATAAGAGAGAACTTTATATCAAAGAGCAATTATATATTAACAAAACATCCCAGCCCAGTACAGATCAAGTCCTTAAGTCTGATATTAACTCATATGCCTGATGCAAGTGTATAAATTCCTCTTCAAACTCATGCAAAACATGCAATGGTGCTGAATGCAGGAAGATCACAAGCCAGTGGGTGGAAAGTCTTGTGGATCCAGTGGCAGTGCAAGCATCTCAGCACTGGCAGGGTTTTTCAAATGGCCCCGCTAGCTCTAGGGCTCTAGCGTAGCTCCATGTGTCTTGTCAGCAGGAAGACAAAGCAGAGAGTGTGTCTCCCACCTCCAGGAAGGAATACAGCAGTTCCCAAATCCTCAGAAGAAGGTCAAGCCCACACAGAGCCCTCATTGGCTGTGACCTGCTTGACAGGTTAAACTACACCCCTTTGCAAGTTGACAGATTATGTAACTGCCACAGACAGGTTTGACTCCACCCCTACTTAGTTGACATAATCCCTAACTACTACACTGTCTTTGGCTAAAATAGTGACAAGCATCCCAGACCTCATCTGTCAGTAACAGTCACAGTCTTGAAAACCCACAAAGGCAATACTACCCTGACCTATAAGGCCAGGGTGAGTTGGAATCAACTTGATGGCAATGGGCTTTAGTTTCTATACAATTGTCAGGGATCTGAGATCTGATTTTTCTTCATAGACATTCTACTTCAATATAAATCTTTCAGATTATTGTCAAGTATATTTACAATCAGTTTTATGCTGTGTAGATGCAGTTCAAATGTGGATATCTTAAATTAGAAGATTGCAAAAAAAAACTAGGAAAGTTAAAATGAAGACAATTAATGAGGGCATTCTTTCTTGTTTTCATTTTTAATATACTCTTTCTAAAAAGTTAGCTGAAAATGTCTGTGAAACAACAGAACTGGTTTTCATAATGGAATAAAATGTCTCACCTAATCAAAATAATGTCTAGAAGATCTCTTATGTAAAGGAATATAGTTTAGTTAAATAATGGTGATTGGTGATTGTGTTAGGCAGGGTTTTCTAGAAACACAAAACCAGGGCACTTATGATTATATCTACCTATATTTGTCTAGCTAGCTAGCTATCAATAGATGTAGATGGCTAGCTAGATAGATGATAGATGATAGATAGATAGATAGATAGATGATAGATTTATACAACACAAAGGAATATAACAGCTAATTAGATAGATAGATGATAGATGATAGATAGATAGATAGATAGATAGATAGATAGATAGATAGATAGATAGATAGATTTATACAGCACAAAGGAATATAACAGCTAATCAGTCCACACTGCAGTACAGAGGGCTCAGTTCAACTCACTTCCATGGAACAGTCAATATACTGGAAGTCCTTCAACTCACCAGGGCTGCTTAGTCCAAGGTCAAGGAAGTAGACAGCTGAGTCTTGCCTCACAGGCAGCAAACAGCAGGGCAGGTCACCAACAGTCAGCAGCTCAGGATCTTAGGGAAGCAGGCCACAGACAAAATACTGAACTCAAGCAATGCAAGACGACAGGATCCAGCAGCCTCAAGCTCAAGCAATGTATACACCAGTAGCATGGTAAAGCAGGATTCGAAGGAACCTCTAGCTCTAGCAACACAAGCCACAGTTTAGATGTCTCACAGGTAGTGTAGCTCACAAGTTGAGGCTGAGATCTAGCTAAAGCATCTGCACACTGGTCTGACCATCAGAGAGCAAAAGAGATGGGCAGGCCTTGCTGAGCCATTTATCCTTTTCCCTCCAATCAAACTGTGACCTTATTAATCCCACATGTTCCTATTGGCCAGGATGGCACAATAAACTTACCTATCACAGTGATGAAATTATGTTCAATGAACAACAAAAACAGCACTGTTAGAGATGCTATTTCAAGAATGATCTATAACCTTTATTATTCTCTTGTGGTTATGACAATAAATAGACATTGCTTTGAGTTGATAGCAGCTGGAATCAGTGCTGGAATATATTAATGTTATCTTCTTAAGTGTATAAATTGTATCATGTATTTTCTTTATTTTATATACATAAACACAGAGTTCAAGGAATAACTCATGTTCATATGCAAATGAAAAGCAATGAAGAAACAGAGCAAACTCCACATACATTGGTTATCCCTGAATCCCAAAAGGGAGTTTGTACTACATTGCAAAAAATTCTATTAGATTCTAAATTTGTTGATTGGTGATCTATTTTTAGTACCGGTATTATTTCCCTTGGAGATTCACCTGATATGCTCATGCATAATCCAATTCATTTCTCATATGCAGAAGCACTTAAAATCGAGTAAAAACAAACAGTTTTCTAATCTCATGATATTTGGGAAACAGCGTGTGGAAAAGAAATTGCAATATGGATTTGGTAGTAAAATTTAAATGACAGAAGTGGATTCCCTCATCCACTCTGCTGCTTGAGAGAGATCTAATTTAAGAAAGTGGGGAAGGAAGTAAAATGAGCCAACCATAAATAAAGCCACCATTTCAAAATAATTTCATACTTAAATGTGCCAGTAATTCATATACATATATATATATTCAAGTGTTTTCCTGCAATTTGTAAAGTTTGAAAGTTTTCTTTTGTAGCAAGTTACTGACAATGCATTCAGTTACTTTCAATTAAGGAAAATCAAGTCTACTCAGTTGTTTGTACTCAAAGCTTTGACTTTTCAAAGCAAGCAAGCCATTACAAGAAATTATATCCTCCCTCAATAGTAATGGATTCAGAAACCAGCAATGCAGCAGAGCTAATAATAAGATTTTGAAAGCAATTTTAACCCACAAAGTCAAGCACTGACCTGTAGGATTGATTTTACTTCACTGAGAGGGCATTAACGTGACATTTCTTTGCAGTTCAAAAATAAGGAGTTTATTTCTCTATTAAAATAAAAGCAGCAAAGTCAACTTTCATGTTGAATTACTAAATTATTTCATGCCTACAGATTTTACAAGATATTATTCAGACTTACATACTGTAGGGCTACTTTAATGTGTCAGGTTAATTTCCTGCAGCTCTTAACAATATAGCTTCTGTTGGCCAAATGTCGATTAATTATTATATGAAAATGCTCCCAGTGATAAAGTGTATGTATAGCTTCTACTTTTTAAGCTAACTTAAAGTATTGTTTTGCCTTCTAGTAATAAGATCAGAAATGGGAATGTTAACTTCAAAGGAGAAAAAAAGAAGTGAAGCCTATTGTCAATAGTTGCTGCCATCTAGTGCTCACAACAGAGCAGAGGAGGGGAGATGCTATAAAAAATATAAAGAAAACATAAAGAGAGACAGACACCTAGTGATTATTTTAGTCCTTCAAAATCACCATATTCAGTAGTATGAACAGATTTCATTAAGCATTTGGATATGTTCTTCAAAATTTTAGGTGGCATAAAATTTTATTTGATCCTATAGGTCTTGATCCTCTAAAACAGCGGTTCCCAACCTGTGGGTCATGACCCCTTTGGGAGTCGAACGACCATTTCACAGGGGTCGCCCAATTCATAACAGTAGCAAAATTACAGTTATGAAGTAGCAATGAAAATAATTTTATTGTTGGGGGGGTCACCACAACGTGAGGAACTGCACTAAAGGGTCGCAGCATTAGGAAGTTTGAGAACTACTTCTCTAAAACAAAAATAGGCAAACTATGGCGAGCTAGCCAAATTCAACCACCAATCATCTATTTTTATACAGTGAAGGAGCTAAACATGATTTTCACACAATTGAAAAATCAGAGGAGCAGTATTCTTTCTTGACACATGAAAATCACATGAAATTCAATGTTGAGTGTTCATAAATAAAGTTGTTTTGGAATCCTATCATGCTTATTTGTTCAGTTATTGCCTATAGCTTTTTTAAGGAGTTCTCTTGGTACTGTGGGAAAAGTTTTGGGCTGTTAGCTACAGTTCAAAACCATAAGAGGCTCCAAGGGTAAAAGATAATGTTGTCTACTACTGTAAAGATTTACAATCAGAAACCCTATCTAGGGTCACTAGAGTCAGTGGCAGTGGGTTTTGTTGGGTATATCTGCTTTGGAATTGCAAAGGCAGAGTTGAGTAACTGCAATAGAGTGTGTAGCCCCCAAACCAGAAAATATTTACTATATGACCATTTACAGGAAAAAAAATGCTTGCTGATTCCTGCTCTAAGATACCCCAAAAGAGAAAGAACATATGTATATATTTGGTACATATCACATGTATCTCTATCTATATGTCAATTTTAATACATCTATAAGTTTTTAATACAAGTTTTAATACATCTATACAAGTATACATCTATACAAATTTTAATACGTCTATATATTTATACAATTCCAAATAAAAATAAAATTTTATAAATACAACATATAATTATTTTGCACAAATTCATCCTGAAGGATGCTAGGGTACAGGTTTCAAGTTTGGGCTCTGGTACTGCTTTTCTTTTCCCTTTCTTGTTGTATGGCACTTGCCTTGTCCTGAGTGCACAAAGCCTGCAAGACATCACTGCCCTCCAGAGTCCTGCTTTGCACTGTTCAAGAGTGTTTCACACCATCTGGGCAATTTCTTTACAAAGGCTCTGCAGAGGACAGGGGTTGTAAATCACTGCTTGGCATTTCCAAAGGGTGAACAAAAGAAGTAGAAGGTCTATTATTGCATGAGGAGAGCAAGCCGGCCCCCATCATAACTTTCAGGAGATTTTGATAGCATGATACTTCTGTAAAAATGGGAACAGGCTCAAAATAAAGATCAGGATGCCAAAGATAAAGGTCAGACAACCAATGAAAATACTCAAACATGCAGGGGTTATGACTGCCTTCTACAAGTGAGAAGAGCAGGACAGAAAATCACAGGAGGGAGATGGATTGATGTATTATAAACACTGCGGACATTAGGCTGCTATGCTTGTGACAAAATGATTTTGAAACATTCTTGAGATTTGTTACAAATTTATCATTTCAGACTTCCTGACACTTTTAATTTGCTGTATAAAACATTGAGACACAACAACAAACACAATTTCTATGAATCTTTCTACAGAGCTACTCAAGCATTTTCACAGACAAGCATATAAAAAATACTTTTTATTCCAACAGGCATTAAATAGTGAAGTGCTTCAGAACTATTAGTAAATTATGGTATATCTATTATAGGGAATGCAATATAACCATTACAAAGAAAAGTTATACAGACATGTGCTCTCCCACCTTTACCCCAGCACAGTTCACAATAGCAAGAAGCTGGAAACAGCCCAAATGCCCATCAGTTGAAGAATGAATAAAGAACTCTGATAACAAACATAATGGGGTACTCTACGTCGCTAAAAAATACTGATGAATCCACAGAACTTCTCATGACATGGATAGACCTGGAAGCCAATATGCTGAGTGAAGTTAGTTAATCACAAAAGGACAAATATTGCATAAGTTCACTCTTATAAAGATAAAAACAAAGACAAAGGCAGGATTCTGTTTTCAGGTTATGTTATCCGTTAAGCTCATCTCCCAAACAACAAGATATTGTGCCTGCCCATTGTTTTTGTTGTTAGGTTTCATACAGTGGGTCCCAACCCATAAGGACACTATGCACAACAGATGGAAACACTGCCTTGCCCTGTGCCATCCTTGCAATTGTTCCTCTTCTTGAGTCCATTATTATCGCCACAGTGTCAAGGAGATGGACTGACAAAATGCCTGTCTAGTTACTATAAACCATATATCACTGCCATATGTGAACATCTTTAAAACCACGTCAAGAGAGGTGGGTTCTCTCCTAAGGGGGTCAGTTCCCCATGCCGTGAGGAGAGGAAGAAGATAAGTCAATTCCTGCCTTATAGCAATGTGCTATGATTATCCCAAATCAGTAGATACTCCTACAAGATTAATGAGTGAACCTTACTGGGATGGGGGATCAAGAGGATGGGGGGCTATATCTGCATCTGGAAATATGATTGCTCTTATATAGACGCCAAGGGAAAAAACACAACCGATATTATGTTCCTAACTTGGCACTTCTGTTTTGTTTTATAATAGTCTTATTGGCACTTCATCCACATATCATACAATTCAATAGTTCAATCATATCCAAAAGAGTCGTACAATCATTAGCACAATACATTTTAGAACATTTTCTTCTTCCTTGTACTCAGTTGTTATTCATATAGTTATTTTTTTAATTGTGGCAAAACAAACATTCTGCTATTCAACAATTTCTATAATAATTATAAAATAGTGCCATTGATTCTATTCTTTGTGTTGTGCAACCATTATTGATATCCTTTTTCAAATTATTCTACCACCATTAACATAAACTCAATTCCCCCTAAACAAAACTTATTCTTCCTAAACCCATGTTAACACTGGTCAACTTTGATTTCTTTTCATTTTAGTTGTATTCTTGATATAAAATTCACATATCATACACTTCCATAATTAAGTCACTTTTTTAACAAGTTGTATACAACATCATCACCATTAGTCCTAGTGCTCCCTTCCCCTTCCTGCATTCATTACTTGCTCCCCAAGCCCCCTCACCCTTCGTACACCCGTCCTGATATACCATTGCATCAGTTATTGTCTTTATGCATCCACCCTTTCTATGATTCATAGACTAGGAAAGGTAACAGAAAGAATAATATAAACAAACCAAGAAGAACATAATAATATAAAGATAAAAATAAGGGTAAAAAAGAAAAGACTATCAACAGTACTTTAAAAGCCAGAGAAGAAATTTCTATCGTGGAACAAGTGAGAAATATTTAAGCCTAGAGCAAATTCAAATTGAGTCAAGAGTGAGGTCAACTGACCAAGTATCATATTATATGATAGCTCAATCCACCATAATCATGTTTACTATAACCTCTGTAAAGCTGTTGGAGTCCCTTGCCTGTGAACAGATGGAATCTTCCAGAGGCTTAATCTGACTTGGTACTCTGCAGATGGATTCAGGGTGCCCCCACAGCCTTCTACAAATTGGGTGTTCAAAATTTAAGCTGATACTTTTCCCTTCATCATATTTGGATTTTGTTATCATCATCTTTGAATCACATCGTCTGGTGTGCTTCTTTCGTGTAGACTTCCTGTTGACTGCTTGTTTGAATACAATCCTTTAAGACCCCACACACGTTTCCAATTGATAGCCAGGCACCATATGCTTTCTTCAACACACTTTGCTGTAGCACCTTTGTCTTCAATGATGTCTTCCTTTGTCTTCAATGATGTCTTCATGAAGGCGAGTATCAAGCAAGGCCATGTTGCAAGAATAACTTATTGGATTGAGACTAGCATTAAGTGGGAGCTCAGAATCCATCTGCTTGCCCATGGGTTATGAATAACTCTGGTTTACTTCAGCAATCACATTATGACAAAAACCAAAACCAACAAGGACAACAACAAAAATACCCCAAAATAAACAAACAAAAAAGGAAAAATTGTCAGTCATCCCCCTGGTGTATATAATGCAATAGAATAGATATAATCAATATTTTATCCAATGGCATAGAGTTTAAGGTACTATTGATTGAGCTTGTTTACATTGAGTATGGGGTTAGTGCTAGGGGAAATTTTGCTGTAACATTTCTTACAAGGGCAGATCCTTGTCTATCCGGTTAATACCTGTCCTATTACTACAAGGGCAGCATTGAGATACTAAGAACATGGTAGTTCTGGGTATTCTTTCACTGGACTCCTGCTAAGCCAGAGGTCTCACCCAAGTTGCAACAACTGCCATTTCCACAGGTGTATGGGACTAATATGTCAATTTTGCCATTCCATTGGATATAAAGTAAGCCATTTCAGAATCAGGAACATAGAGCCTCACAACAATCAGCAAAGATGTGTCCAGAGCAGAGTATGTCTTTTAGACCTTGAGAGTCCTGCTCAGAGAGGCTTTAGTGGCTGCACAGGAGCAGCAGTGAGACTACGAGACAGAGAAGTAGGCCCATAGAAAGGGAAAATCTGAGTACTTTTGGAGAGGAGGTTGGCTTAGAGTAGAATGTCTTTTGGGCATTTATCAGTATTAAAAGAGCTTCATTTTCATGCTGTCCAGAGGATTTTCAGTGAGTACTTCCTCTGAAGCGGATAACCTATTCCTTTTACATAGTCTGTTCTTAGTCTGGAAGATATTCTAAAACCTGTTTACTTTGGGTAACCCTACTGGTATCTGAAATATCAGTGACATAGCTTTCAACATCACAGCAACACAGAAGCCACCATAATATGACAAACAGACAAGTAGTAGAATACATAGAAATCCAGTTGGATAAATCTGTGAGAAGAGACAAAAGAGAAGCTCAATATCAGCATCTAAAACCAAGCCAGGGTCAATTGTGCAATGGGCCATCAAGTGCTCATATGTAATTTCAGGCTGAAGATAAAGAAAATGAAAAAAAATCCACAAGAGCCAAAATATAGTCTTGAGTATACCACCAAAATTTGAAGAATAGACTTGTTGCATTAAACAGTAATGATAGTAAATTTCTTAGGCTGTGGAATAACATCAAGAACATCATACATGAAGAAAGTAAAAGGTTATTAATAATAGCCCCAATCTAATAACAATGAGTTCTTATAACATGGCCTTGCTCAATACCTTTCCTCTCTGAAGTGATCAATGAAGATATGAGTGCTGTAGCAAAGTGTAGTGAAGAGAGCAGAGGGTGCCAGATCAATGAAGATATGAGTGCTGTAGCAAAGTGTAGTGAAGAAAGCAGAGGGTGCCCAGCTATCACAAAAAATAGTGTTTGAGCTCTTAAAGGCTTGTCCCCAAACAAGCAGTCATTTAATGAGGAATCAGCTAAGTCCAACCAGTTTGTGTGACCCAGAAATTTTAAACAAAACTCCAAACCCAGAGGAAGGAACGCTATTAGAGCTTAAATTCTGAACACTTCTTTTGCAGAACGCTGAAAGCTATTCAGTGAAAGCTCAAAATCCATTTTCAGGGTTTCCCATTAGATTAAGCCACTGGCAAATTCCCTCTGACTATGGACCAGAGGTAGAAAAGGTCTTGTTACCAGACAGAGTACATTGCATGATGGATTACTGCAGTTATATTCTGGTCAAAATGTCAGTAATCTCTCTCTTGATCCAATGTAAAGTTGTTCTTGTTTTAATGTTTTCTGCTTTGTTATCAATTAAGGTTTTTCTTTGTTTCATTGTGGTTGGGCAACTTTAATTCTGTCTTGAGTTTGTATGGTTTTCTTCATATGAATTCCAGATTAGGCAAACCTACAGGGGTAACAACTGGAAATAGATTCAAAGGGCCATGACCAGGAAGGCTGGGAGGAAATGGGGAACTAACAATAAGGAGTACAAGGAAGAAGAATCATCCTGGAATTGATTGTAGTGATGATTGCACAACACTACACAACACTTATGAATGTGTTTGAACTATTGAAATATAAGGTTTGTTAATTACATGTCAATGAAATTGTTAAAAATAAAAAAATTTATAAATTATCAATGGTTCATGAGGGAAGGGGGAACAGGAAGGGAGGGGGAAAATGAGGAGCTGATACCAAGGGCTCAAGTAGAAAACAAATTTTTGACAATGATGATGGCAACAAATGTACAAATGTGCTTGACACAATGGATGCATGTATGGATTGTGATAAGAGTTATACAAGCACCCAGTAAAATGATTACATAAAAAAATTACTGTAGTTTTTTAAAATAGGAAATAAAGATGTCAGAAGAGAGTGCAGCTTATTCTTAATTGTAGAGTAGCTAAGGAAAATGGAAGAAATAATGAACAAAACATTTTAAAGGGCAGCTTCAAAAAACAAAGTAAAAGATTTTGAAATGTGCAAACCAGAAAGGGAGAGCACACTCACTACATACTAAACTGAAAGAACTCAAAAAGAAATTCAGGTCTCCAGTTGCAATATTGAAATATTCTAAGGGGAAAATATTGAATGAAGTAGGAAGCATCCAAAGAAGATAGAAAGAATAAACAGTCACTGCCCTACAAGGAACTAATTGACATTCGATCATTTCAAGAGTAAGAATCAATGGAACTGAAGGAAAAAGTTCAAGCTGCACTTTAACACATTAGCCAAAAGCCAGGCTCCAGGAGTTGATGGAATACCAATTGAAATGTTTCAACAAGCTAAAGTACTGGAAGCACCCACACATCTATGTCAGGAAATTTGGAAGCAAACTATTTTGCCAACTAACTGGTAGATATTCATATTTGTACCCATTCTGAAGAAAAGTGACCCAACAGAAATGATTAATTGTACATTTTTTCCTGACGATTATATAACAATGGTTGCAGCAATACACTGACAGGGAGCTGCCAGAGGTTGAGGCTGGATTCTGGAGAGGACATGGAACAAGGGATATCATTGCTGATGTCATATGGATCTTGGCTTAAATCAGAGAATACCAGAAATATATTTACTTGTGTTCCATTGACTATACAAAGGCATTCAACTGTGTAGGTCATAACTTACTGGACAGTCTTGAGAAGAATGGGTATTCCAGAGGAACCTGTACATATACATCAAGAGGGAGTTGTGTGAACACAAGGGAATACTGCAAGGTTTAAGATCAGAGAAGGTGTGTATCAGGGTGTATCCTCACTCCACACTTATTCAATCTTTGTGTTGAGCAAATCATTAGAGAAACTGGATTATATTAAGAGGAATGTAATATCAGGATTAGAGGAAGGCTTATCAACAATCTTTGATATGCAGATGACACAACCTTGATTACTGAAAGTAAGAAGGACTTGAATTTGCTGATGAAAGGATTACAGACTTCAGTATGGATTAGAACTCAATGTAAAGAAGACCCCAGTCCTCACAAATGGACCAATAGACAACAACATGAGGAATTTAGAAAAGATTGAGATTTTCAAGGGTTTTGTCTTCCTTGGATGCACAATCAATGTTCACAGAAGCAGTAATCAAGAGATCAAACAATGCATTTATCCGGTAAATCTTTTGCTGGAGAAGAATAATGAAGAACATTGAAAGTACCATGGATTTCCAAAAGAACACACAAATCTGTCTTGGAACAAGTACAGCCAAAATACTCCCTAGAGGCAAAGATGGCAAGATTTTGTTTCACATACTTTGGGCATGTCATCAGGAGATATTAGTCCGTGAAGGAGGACATCATGCTTGGCAAAATGCAGGGGAATCAAACAGAGAAAAGCCCTGGATGAGATGGACTGACACAGTGACTGCAACAATGGGCTCAAACAAGAACTATGATGAGGATGGCACAGGACAGGGCAGTATTTCGTTCTGTTATACATAGGGTTGCTATGAGTCAGAATCTACTCGACGGCATCTGACAACAAGAACAACCACCACCAAAGGAACTTTGTAGCACTTGCCTGAGCAGGGTCAGGTAGTTTAGGGTACAAACCAGGAAAAAATAGACATGCCTTTGGGCATAGCTGAAAAGAATCACTTCGGACAAAAGAACTGTATCCTTAATATTTCTGAACCTTACTTACAACCTATTACCCTGTTTCCCCGAAAATAAGACCTAGTTACAGTTTTGCTTCTCACTGAAATATAAGGCATTCCTCTGAAAATAAGACCTCCCCGAAAATAAGGCTCCTCAAAGCTACCGTAACTCTGGACTCTGGACCGTAGCGGAGGGTGCCACAGCGCATCTCACTGTTGACCGCAGCATAGCCAGAATAAACAGGAAGTGCGAGGTCTCTTTTAATAAAGCAATAAATGTGTACCATATTCTTCATAGAAAAATAAGACATTCCCTGAAAATAAGACCTAGCACATCAGTGACCTAGCATCTCACTGTTGACCGCAGCATAGCCAGAGCAAACAGGAAGTGCAAGGTCTCTTTTAATAAAGCAATAAACAATAAATGTGTACCATATTCTTCATGGAAAAATAAGACATTCCCTGAAAATAAGACCTAGCACATCTTTGGGAGCAAAAATTAATATAAGACACAGTCTTATTTTCAGAGAAACAGGGTAACTTCCCTAATAAATCCATAATCTGAGTATTGTCTGTGATTTCTGTGTGGCCATTACAATAAATTATTGAACCTAGCAGAGAAGTAGAATGTCTTGGGAGGGACTTTTAGTGTTAGAATAAAATAAAGAAAACTGGAATGTGGAGAAATGTCTAACCTTTGCCTCGGAGGTATCATTCTTGGATTATCCTTCCCCATTAAACTACCTGGAGGAAATTCAAAAGTGGCCATTTCACCACTTCCTCAGCCAGACAAATTTTCATCCTGTTGTATCTAGGGTAATTGTGAGTTGGAACTGACATAAAGGTGTCTGATAAAAACAATAAAATGATAACAAAGCAGTGATTGCCAAAGCCTGAATAAGGGTGGGAGAATTGACTACAACATGCTCGGAACTTTTGGAGGTAATAGTTACATTCAGATGACAAAGTCAGTGTGATCAGTTTTCTTGTCCATCATGATCAAGTCTGTCGCAAAAGTGCGAATGAGAGCACTGTTATAAAAGAAGAATCCAGAAAAAGGTTTTCATATTAAACACATTTGATGGCTAGGGTGTAATGAAGTAATAGGATCGAGAGTAGACAGGATTAACTGGGGTGAAGGGGAGATAGTATTCTACCAGAAGGAGAAGAGAAGTCAAAGTGGGGGAGGCAGGACAAACTATTTGGCAGTTTGATAATAGGTTGCAATTGGTGAATACAAAATTGATTGTCTGAAATGTAACTCCCCACCTAATTCAGTATAAAAAGTCGTTGTTTTGTTTTAAGGTCTAGGACTGAAATAGCAGTGGGGCACACCATTGCCATTCTTTTGTGTGCAAATTAATGAATAGCAAATATAATCCCTCCTGGGTCCCTTTTCTTCTCATTTCACTTTCTCCTTTGACTTGTTATTTTATTTTCCCCTTTGAAACCAGTAATTATGCGCAATGCTCATCATCTGTAATAGAATAACTTTGCAACAATATGGTGACAGTAGGAGGCACATAACTATGTGCTAAAGGCTACTTCTTTGTGAGTGAAGTACATAGAATTAATAACACTACCTTGCATAATGTTCGCCACTTAAGAATTTAAAAGCATCTCTAACAGAATCACTTGTATTGCAGGCCTGAAAAGGGCCTTAAGGATTTTTCCTCTTTTTTTCTGCAGTGTTTGTTCAAACTTTTCTTGCATACAAGTGTGGCCTTGGTAGTTTCAGAATGATGAATTGTGACTTAACTTCTCACTCACTCCTTCAATAATTTCCACAATGGCTGGAAAATAAAAGGTGCTCAATAAATGTTTGTTGACCAAGTTCTCTCTATTTAAGCAGAAGCAACTAAGGTTTGTACCTTGACTTCCCCTTGAGAAAACAGATCATGTGTTCAACTTCTAGAACATGGTGTGGACTCCATGTTCCCAACTCCAATCCCAATTTTTAGTAATAGCCCACTCACTACCATTAAGTCAATGCAGACTCTATATCGACCCTTTAGGGAAGTCTGAGTTTCTAAGACTGTAACTCTTTACTGGAGTAGAAAGACCGGTCTTTCTCTCAAGAAGCCACTGGCGGTTTCAAATTGCTGACCTTTCAGATCACATCCCAAAGCATAATGACTACATCACCCAGGCACCTTCAATAGCCCTCGGGTGATCATTAGATAAAGTGGGCAGGCTACGTTTGTCTAAAAATCGTGGTGTTACAAAATGCTTTATTTGAAAAACTCTTGACCACCAATCCCAACTGCTTTATGAAAAATTTGTCACCCACGATTTTTCCTTGCCTCAAATCTCCTAGCCCCCTATAAATTTCAGATTTATATAGGGGACACAGGCTAACACTTTCTGTTTACTGTTTTGCAAGTTTATCCAAAATAAAGTCTATGGCTTTAATTCCCACCTTTAGATAGCGTTCAGCTCTTGGAAGTTATTTTTTTTTAATTACTAGTTTATGTAGCTATGGACATATTGAACTATGAGCTAATTAAAAGTTACACAAAATTATACATTTACTCAGTAAAATAATCCAACAAAAATTGGAATATACTTGATATTATTTGCTAATGTTATTCTTGGGAATTAAAGAAACCTAACTATTACCAAAATGAGTTCCATTCTGGGAAATCCCTAGAAGCATTTCTACCCTGTCCTACAAGATTGCTATGAATCAGCATAAACTCGATAGCAGGGATTTAGAAGAGAATTAAAGTTCAAAATGTCATATGATTTATCAATGTTAAATATTATTTTACCTCCATAATTTAAGACTCATGAAAAAATAATAGATGTTGACAGGCATGTTGTTTAGATGTAACAACAGGAGGAAGAAACATAAAATTTCCTTGTTCTGGATAACCTAACAATGTAGATTCATCAAACTCTGATTAGTGAAATGGCTCAACATATTGGTATATACAGAGTACATATTACTAAGTCTTTTAAGAGGTATTTTAGAAGTATAGAATAACATTTCAGATTCCTTTACAAATAATTACGAAACCAAACTGTTCTTATTGATTCAATTCTGATTTATAACAATACTATTGGACAGAATAAAACAGATTTATAGGGTTTTTAAGAATTCACTTTGGACAAAGGAACTGTATCTTTAATATTTCTTTTTTTAATTAAATAATCATTTTATTAGGGGCTCACACAACTCATGACAATCTGTGACACAATCAATTTTTTAAAAAACATTAAAATGCAGATTAATATGCTATTTCTATCTAATGGTTGAGGATATTTTTATGACAAGTATTTATGACAGCAGATAAGCTAATTTTTCTAAGTAGTAATTCTCCCAAGTTTAGCTCCCAGAAAATATTTGTCATTTTTTTAGAAAACATTTTTTTGAATTGGTCACTTTTTAAAGCTTCTTGACTACAGCTTAAACAGTACTGAATTTAAATTCTTATTTGTTTGTATATGTGGTTCTTCAGACTTAAGATGAGAACTAGAATAAGTTTAAGATCTCCAAGAACTTCCGTGACATCTTTAGTGTGTTTCTTGATCAAAAACATGTGTTTATATGAGTAACTTCAGTTAATTTAAACCTATTTTTGGCAATCTTCCCGAATTTTTGGTTCAATCTCCTTTGAACTGCCACAGTGCATTCTTGGAAAATTTGTCTTCCTGATTTTCAAAATTGTTTCTTATTTCAGCTCATCAGTCATAATGACAGGTCTTTGTGCTTTACTATTTCTTGTAAGTAGAGACTAGGTATCTCTCCCGATTTAATTAATAGCCTTCTCATTTTAAAAATAAAGCTATGTCAATTTTACAAAGGTTTAAATGACTGGATTATTTGTATACAAGTTCTCTAAACTAGGAAAGATCTTTGTTCTGCTAATGAAAGAAAATGTAACATTAAAAAGTATTAACATTCCACTTACTGACCCTCATAACTGATATAGAAGTATAGGGATTTTCTTAGAGGCACAAGTTTGGGATGTGTCATACTAAGGGAAAAAGAGAGAGTTTTAATTCAGTTTTAGAGAGATTATGCACTGAATGAAGTAGTTCATTTACATAAACATGAACATAAATTCATATGTAGGTATTTGAAGGAACCCTGGTGTCCCAGCAGTTAAATGGCTGCTCACTGAAAGGTCTGTGGTTACAACCCACCAGCTTCTGCATGGAAGAAAAAGACTTGGCATTCTGCCCCTGTAAAGATTTACCGCCTAGGAAGTCCTATGGTTCTACTCTGTTCTATAGGGTTGTTGAGCTTGAATCAACTTGAGGGCACACAACAACAAAAATAATTTATGGATCCACTGTCCCTATTTAAAAAAAAATACTTCAGTCAGCTGTCTTCTCTTATCAGCTCTACTGTGGATTGTTGCCAAATTTACCTATTCAGCCTTTCCTTTTACAAAGAAGTCCAGTTCTGTGTACTCAGTAGCCTTTCATCAAGGCATTTCAAAACAAAAGCCAGGGCATCACCTAAGAAGTCTTTAAAAGCAGTATTATAAAATGGGACCAAACATCTTTCCCTCTCAAACTAGGTTCGCTCAACTGTCCATTGTCTTTCAGTAACACTGTTGTTAGGTGCCACAGTCTCAATTCCAACTCATAGCAACACTATGTACAATAAAACATTACTAGGTCATAAGTCATCCCTGCCATAATCAATGCCAAGTTTGAGCCTGTTGTTGTAGCCACTATATCAAGTCATCTCGTTGATGATTTTTCATCTGTTTCTTTTTATAACCCTATATTTCACCAAGCATGATGTCATTTCTCCAAAGCCTGGTCCCTTCTGAAAACATGTTTAGAGTAAATGAGATGAAGTCTTGCTATCCTCCCTTCTACGGAGCATTCTAGCTGTCCGCAGTTTTGTGTGCAGGGCATCTCCTCCTATGGCATTTTTGTCCTCTCCTAGAGTACGCTGTTGTCAGACTCGCTGCTCTGTACAATGTCTGCTGTCTGCTTCCAGTCGCATTCCCTTCTCTGAATGTTCTAGTCACCCCACTTTTGTAAAGGAGGTGTTGGTGGTGTCAAACTTCATGTCTAGAATAAAACACTCATGAGAATTTGACATATCAGTTTTTGTTGTTTTTCAATGCTGACTCTTCTCTGCTCAAAGTAATTATTTGTAGGACTAAATAGGGGGTCCTTTATTATGGTCTTCATTTATTGTTACTAAGCCTTAATCTATGGTCGTGTTTCAATTCATTGAGTATTGAAATAAAAGAAGTTCTCCAGAATTGACTCTCTTCTAACAGTCAAAACCCAAACTCTGCACACTGCCCTCTGAGTAATTTTTGGAGATTTAAAAATTATTTTTGGTGAAGTTTTAGTGGTGCTGTACTCTAGAATTGCTTATCACATTTCTTCTGCTAGACTGAAGAGTTCAGGTATCACTCCCGGAAATTCTTTAAGATAAAACCTTTACAGTAAGTATCACAATGAGGTAGCATACATATCCCAAGAGAGAGAAACTATATATGTTACATTAGCCCATGGGAAAAAAAGGAACCACGCAGATATGCTCAATTCAACATCATAAGAAGGAAAGCTTCCATTTCTCTTTTCTCTTTATTGTGCCTGACATCATTGAGAATATTATTATTTTAAAATGCTAATCCTCACTTAGTTCCTTCCAGTCTCGCCTTGATCCCCTATAGGAGCTATTCATCATCAGTAGGCCACAGCATAAAACTGATAAGCATAAATCTCTCATCCCTTGGCCCATAAAACGATAAATAACATCCACATATATGTAAACTACGAGCTGTCCAACAAGTGCTCTAAGCTCTCCAAGCAGGGATTTAAGTACAAATGTGCATGAGTGTGTCTCCATCAGATGAAAAGCACAGCTGGAAGAGAGAATCAATATCAAATCACGTGTTCCCCCCCCACCAAATTCAACAAGGGGCTTAGGACCCTGTGATCTTATAAATGTGTGCAAGCCAAGCACTAATATTTCTCTGTCCTTAGAAATCTGCTTATATCTGACAAATAATTATCCACACTTGTTTTAAAAGGACAATCTTACAGTCTCAATGAAGTGTTTGGTAAAGCAGTCAAAGAAGTGAAGACATTCTCTTGGGAAGCACTCTTTTATTTTGTAGGATTTTGGATGTACAATTTACTTCTCATTTTTGAGAACTGGTTTTTAGCCACAAAACTTTCAGAAAGCTGGTGTGGCTAATTCAAAGCCTTAAAATTTATATTATAAAATTTATTTCAGTGTCCTAATAAATCAGCAGCCCTTGGTAGTAACAAATTTTCAGAATGAGTCATATATTAAAAAAGATAAATAAGAATTCAATAGTAAAGATAGAAGGTGTTTGCAAATCAGACTGCCAAAACAATAACTAATGAGGACATTTGTAAACGTGACAATGATTTACAGCAGGGTTCTGGGAGAGGGTGTGTAAATCTAACAGGAGAGTTTACATTTATCAACTTGAATTT
>NW_022103936.1:1563147-1581408 GCF_000313985.2 Echinops telfairi
AGAGAGAGAGAGAGAGAAGACAAAACAAAGAGTCAGGGATCCATAAATACAGACACTAAGTTAGAAATGTGTTGCCCCTGGTGTACACAAATGTAACCTTAATACTTATATATGTAACTACACAGAAGAAAGAAAGTGCATTTAACATCAGATGAAGATAGCATTTTAAATTACACTTGAAAATAAAGAAAATAAATTTACACCATCAGGCAATCTCAATTTAACCAATTCAAAGCACAACATTTCATTAAAATGTGGCAAGGAAAAAAAAATGTGGCAAGGATGTTCTGAACAGAATGCCAATACTTAGCAACTTCAGTGAAAAAATAAGCTTGTTCTAATTCTGTGCTTTTTAATAGAAATTTTTAAAATAAAGTATTTACATTACAATATTTTTAGGAAATTCTGAGTTATGCTTTGGACTGACAACTAGAAGGTCAGCAGTTCAAACCCACCAGTTGATCCTGGGGAGCAAAAGGAGGCTCTTGGCTCCTGTAAATATTTACAGCCTCCAAACCCATAGAGGGGGAGTTCTACTCTGTCCAATAGGATAGCTATGAGTCAGAGTCAATTTGATGAGTGTAAATTTTGGATACGTGTGTGTGTGTGTGTGTGTGTGTGTGTGTTTGCTTTACAAAACAACAACAGCAACACAAAATGGAAATAATCCATTATCTGAGGGGTCACCAAAAAGTTTGTGGAAAAACACTTTTCCATGAACATTTTGAAGCCTTTTCAACTCAGAGATCTTTTTTTCCTTATAACACACACACACACACACACACAAACTCATGTTATATGGATTAAATTATGGCTCCCATAAATATGTGTTGGAATCCTGACCACTAAAACCATAGGATATTTGGATAAAGGATATTTAGAAATGTGATTGTCTTTGTTTTGGTAATGAGACTATGTCAATATAGGACATGTTCTAAATTTAATCACTTCCAATTGATACAAAGAGCAGCAGAGACACAGGAGTCCCTGGGTGGTGTAAACTGTGTTCAATTTATTGACCAGAAGGTTAATGGATTGAACACTCCCAGAAGTGCTTCAGAATAAAAGCTTGGCAATTTGCTTCAGTTACACTTACAGAAAGAAGTTACAAGCACAGAAAACTATGGGACTCAGTTCTACTTTACAATACATGGGGTCGTCATGAATCGGAATTGATTAAGTCACAAGGGATTTGGTTTTTCATTGTTTGTTTTTTTATAGACATTAAAACACGCCAGAAAATGTGGGGGAAGATAGATGTCACCTGAAGTTCAAGGCACTGAGGAACCTTGCTCAGAAGCTAGGGTCTTCCCTAGAGCAAATAGAAAGCTTTCCCCTAGATCAAGTGCACAAAGTTCAGAGTTTTAGTCTCTTGAACTATAATAACACACATTTCTGTTTTTTTCAAAACACGTCCATTTATGGCTTTGATGTCATACATAGCAGTGTATGTATTATCATTTATCTTGCATACAATTATCTTGAATTTTGCTTTGCTTCAAAACTTCTCACAATGGAATTCAAGATGAGCACCCGCTTTTTCAGGGACAGCTTGCTCAATCCTGGCTTAGTTAGTTTACAGAATATACAGGCTGTGACACTGAAGGTAATGAACTTGAGGGACCTCCACTCCCTCCTGTTTGTGTCCTCCTGAGCATCTCAAACAAAACATCAGCCAACCCCATTTCAAGGGCAACATTCCTGCCTTGTACCCTCATCTGTTTGTACGGATTACTGTCTCACTAATGAATGAAACCCCTTATGCACCCAATATGAACAAATGCTGATGGAGACCTCATGTGGGTTACCATCTCTAAGCGTGCTGTTTCTTCATTCTGGCAGGTGGGGTGGTGAAGTGGCGGTGGGTTGTGGGGAAGAAGATATCCCAATGCTCTATAGATTAGAGGTAGTATTTTCATGTTTCTTAATATTTACCTTCAGTATATTTAGCATCTCACCAAGATTGAGAGCTGATATGGCATTGTAGACTCATTGTGCTTTTGCTTCCCACTCAGAGTTTTAGTAAGAGATGGTCACATCAAGATTCAGTATTTCAAACATAAAAGAACAAGATTAAGTAGAAAATTAGAGCTACTGATCTTACAAATTAGGTACAGAAAACCCTCCATCACACTGCTGAATTGCCTTCCTTATGTCCTTATGTGGTCAAACAAAAAGCTCTGAGATCATAGAATAGGCATAAGCACTTGATTCTGTTGTATCTATTCACTGGAAGAAAAAGGATCCACTAGTGCATTATCAGAAGACAGATGCACACATTTCACAGTAGATAGAAATATATTGGTTTTGTAAAGACTGAAAGCAGGGCTTTCTAGTCCTCATGGTTTCATTTATGTTCAATATAATGTTAGTTGTCAAGTTCCAGTTCCTTAAATATTTAATATGTTCATCAACACTAAATATGTGGTACCCAAATTATAGTTTTTCTCATGTCATCTATGTTAAGAGGATGGCCAAAGTTATGCTTCTGCGATAAGTTTTTTATTCTCTTCAAGAAAATATGACCCTGGTTTCTAACCCAGAGTTTATAAAGTTCAACCAGTCACTAAATGAAGAGCAATGTTTTTCAGCTTGTTTAGAGAACCCAAACTATTCCATCATCAGATTGTCAGGGGTCATTTGTAAATAGAGGTGGAAAGTGTTTTGGGTTGCTGCCTTTGAGTTTCCCCTGATTCATGGTGACCCTTGCAAAACTGAACAAAATATTTTCATCCCCAGGATTTCTTGCATTTTAGATTGCTTTTGACCTACAGAGTTTTAATGGACTGATTTTCAAGAAAAGATTGCCAGGTAAAAATAAGTCTCTTTAAATGAATAAACAAATAAATTATGGCTAAGACCTGTCACTTTGCAAGAAGATCAACCACATCATGCTTTGGAATCTTAAGGGATGGTACTCCATCTGCCTCCTGAGTCAATGACAACCCTTATCTACCCTTGTTTGGGTCCCAAGTAGCTGAGTCCTGGTGCCTTATTCACCTAGGCTCCTCTGACTTCTGACTATCATTGGGTTTGGCTATTGGCCATTAATGACAGAAGCATGGAGGACAGGAAGAAAAGGAGGTCACAGAAGTTATTCCCCCTATGTTTACCTAACTTGAAAAGTTATGTAAGTAGCTTTACCCCTCAACTACAGCTCCTCCAAACCAGTTGCCAAAATACTTTCCTGTTTCAGGTGTATAAGGTTTCCCCTGATTTCAGGGCTCTGAATGGCTCAACTTTCCCCACGGGCTTCCTTAACCCTGTCTGCACCTATGTTCATATCTTCCACATCCACACAACTTTCAAATCCAGAGAACTTGAAACCTCTTGTTTCTAGCAGTTAGAAACATCTTCACATCCAGTGACACAAATCATATCACTTCCCCCACTACCACTGAGACAATTTCAACTCATAGTGACTGGACAGAGAAAAACTGCATAGAGGATTTCCAAGGTTGTAAATCTTTATAAAAGCAGTTTTCAAGTTATTTTTTCCATAAGTGTGTTAGGGACCAGATTTCCAAAGCTTAAACACACTATAATCTTGCCTAAAGGGCAGGCTATGTTGAATATGTACTCCTTTAATTAATGAATAAAATTAGTCTCATTTGAAGTTATAAATTTTACATGCTGAATCTAATGGGTCCTATCAAACATAAAAGTATACTTTTCTTTTTTTATATATGTTTGTATGTATATTTAAAATAGAAACAATGTTTGCTAGGTGTGGTAGTTACATAATTTCATGTCAACTGATAATTGTTGCAGTGGAGTCTAGCCTGTCAATCAGTTCATAGTCTGAGGTTGCCTCCTTGTGGGCATGGCCTTCTCCTGAGAATTCTGGGAACTTCCCCTCTCTCTCTGCTTCAGTTTTAAGCTGTTGAGACACTTGGAGAACTAGAGGAGCCTCAAGAAGACCCACACCAGCACTGAGATGCTTCCACAGCCATTGGATCTACAAGACTTCTCACCCACTGCCTTGCGATCTTCCTGTATTTGGCATCATTGCTTGTGCTGTCGGAGTCTGAAGAGGAATTTATTGACTAATATTGGACTTATGGGCTAATATGAGACTTATACACTCAATCTGGACTGGGATGGAGTGTTTCCTTGATATCCAATGCTCTTTGATATAAAGATTTTCTTGTACATATGTGAGTGTCTCTGGATTTGTTTCTCTAGTGAACCCAGTCTAACACACTAGGTAAATGAACAGAAATATAATGAAAGCATATATTCACATAACCACAAATACATACTTGAATGTCTATCCCTAAATTAAAAAATTAATAATACCTAAATGTCTTTCAACCAGTGAATGAAGAAATGGTTTATGATATGTCTAGTGTCTCTAAAATTGATGCCTTTAGAAGCTGTTAAATGACCCTGTATAAGACACAATGAAGCATTGCAAGTTCCTGTGTGTGGTCTTCCTCTTTATTGCTGCCATTCCACTTTAACAAGCACGATGTCCTTCTCCACGGATAGTCAGGTCACTCCTGACAACATGTCTAAAGTCTGTAAGATGAAGTCTTACTATCCTTGCCTCTAAGGAGCACTCTAGCCACACTTCTTCCAAGACAGAAGATTTTGTTCTGGTAGCTGTCCATGATACTTTCAATATTATTTTCAGCACCACAACTCAAATACATCGATTCTTCTAAGATCTTCCTTATTCTATGTCCAACTCTAAAATGTCCCGTTCTACAGTAAAAACTATAGAATATCAAATACAAGGATAAGCCCAAAAGTGTTGCTACTCAGGTACCAGTTCTTACATGCACAAGCATATTCTGAATCATAATGATTATTATTTTTACACAGGTCTCTCTGATCAGTTGACAGCTGTAAACAAGATATTTATACATTTGTCTTACTCTCATTAGGATGCTGTCTTAGTCTGGGTTGACTGGAGAAACAAATTCATAGACACTCATATGTGTATAAGAAAGAGCTTTATATCGAGTATATTAAGAAAACACCTCAGCCTAGTCCATATGAAGTCCATAAGTCTGATATTAGCCCATATGTATGATACCAGTCTACAAATACCTCTTCAGATTCACACAGCACATGCAATGGCGCCGAATGCAGGAAAATCACAGGCTGGTGGGTGGATCCAGTGGTGGTGGTAGCATCTCAGTGCTGACAGGGGTCTCTATGTGGCTCCTCCAGCTCCAGGGTTCTGGCTCCATCGGTGTAGCTCCATGTGGATTGTTATTAGGAATGTCGAAGCAAAGAGTCTGGGTCTGGCCTTCAGTGAGCTATTTATCTCCGTAGTGCCTCCAAATGAGGTCATCAATCTGTGACCTGATTAACAGGCTAAACTCCACCCCTGCACTCTTTAATAGTCTCAAGTTGACAACATATTATGTAACTATCACAGACGGCTTCTAACAAAAAGAGTCCATCAAACCGGTGGTTTCCAAGGGGATGTGCTGGGCCAGTTAAATTCAAGGCAGAAAGCTCAGCTCAACAGGTTATGGGGACTGTTTTGAGTCGTTTCAGAGGGGATATCTTAATAGATCTTCTTAAAGAACCCCGAATTATCATGTGTTGTTTTTTTTTTTTTGAGGAAGAGTTTAGAAAATATAAAACTGAATTAGTTCAAAGGCCAGGAAAGTAGAGCCAGTGATTTTTTTTTCCCTAATCGGGACAATACACCTGATCATTTTTTCATGGTGAACAAGGGCTGTACTAAGATAATTTTGTTAGGAAACTTTGCCTCATTCATCCTACAGCCACGATCTTGTCCCTTCAATATTTTTTGTTCCCCAAACTCAGAGAACATTTAAAATGAAGACTATTAGAATTTTTGGAGGATGCCAAAATTGCCATTTTGGTGTGGTATAAATAGGAGAACACAGGATTCTTCAAGGAAGGCTTTAGAGTTGGAAACACTACCCTCAGAAGTGTATAGACCTAGATGAAGTTTTGTCAAGAAGCAATAACATTACATTTTCATACCCAAGGTAGATTATATTCTAAATCATGTATGATATTTGACATAGATAAATAAAGTTCAAAATAACACTTTTATTGCATGTACAAAGGCATTTTATAATAGCTAGGGATATGGCTGCTTTAAGACAAAGCCAGTTATGTTAAAATACAGATATATAAATGCATTCACCCTAATGTACAAAATCCTTGGATACATGAAAGGAACTGTGGTAGCATACCTGCCTTACAAAGAACATTGATGGTAATTCTTTTCTCTGAAATCCAATAACCCAGCATAATGGTAAGAATTCACATAGAAAAGGATGGAGCACTAGTAAAGGTAATCATTTAGCTATAAAGATATGTAAGTATAAGTATTTATTTCTTCTCATTTTCCAGCCCATCTGATTTATAAAGCACTTGTAAAACTGAATATGTATACAATTGTATTGTACAGGCTTTTTCAAATAGAAATTTAATAGATTGGTTAGTAAGGACAGATAAGAGGTGGGTACTGAATTGAAGTAAAGAAACGTCATCAGATAGTAACTTAAATACATGAAACAAACATAAAGAACCAGAAATAACAAGTAAGTAGGTTATTACTAAAAAAAACTATTGCTCTTTTTAATTTTTAAGCTTATTCAAAAAGATAAAATCATGTAATCATAATGAAAACAATGTATTTTAGGACTTGCAACATATTCTATTTTTTTATTGTATATAACGATAATAATGCAGAAAGGGGACAGGTTATTGTATAAAAATTTGTGTACCATACTGTTAAGACTTAAGAGTGAAGGGGTGAAGTTTAATCTTCCAATCAGGTTGAAACTTGAGGACCTCATTTGGAGGCACAAAAGAGATAAATAACTCACTGAAGGTGGGACACACACTCACTCCCTGCAAGACATTCCTTCTGATAAGACACATGGAGCTATGCTAGAGCCCTGAGAACTGGAGAAGCCACATGGAGATCCCAGCCAGAGCTGAGATGCTTCTGCCCCTGGATCCACAATACTTTCCACCAACTGGCCTGTGATCTTCCTGCATTCGGCATTATTGCATGGCTGCATGAGTCTAAAGAGGAATTTATGGACTAGTATTGGGCATATGGGCTAATATTGGACGTATGGACTTGATCTGGACTAGGCTGGGATGTTTTCTTAATGTATAATCACTCTTTTAAATAAATCTCTTTCTTGCACAAATGAGTTCCTATGAATTCATTTCTCTAGTCAACCCAGACTAAGACACATACTTTTATGTTAGTTCAAGTCTTGTATCTATTCTGATAAATTAAGATGTGTCTAATAAGACCACAAGTAATTGCTAAGAATTATCCCAGTAGTTCAGATAATAGTGTTTGTTTCCTCATCTGATAGTTTCACTTTGTTCCTGGCCCTAATTAGAGATGTTTTTTATATGCTGCATGTAACAGGAGGACAAGTAAAACAAAAATGTCACAAGCAATGATATCTAGATTTAAACTAAGTCCCCATTTCCCTGTTCACCCATCTGCATTTTGATATCCTGGTTTTATAGGATTTGGTGTACAGATTCTTGGTGTACCGATTCATGTAAATCAATGCCATTGATTTGTAATTGTGATCTGAAAACATCTTTGTGTTTGTCTTCCCGTCTGTGAGTCCATGCCTTCCCCAACACACAGCAATCAACTAAAACTGAAGCATAGTCTCCGGAACGTAATGGACATGAGGTGGGTCTGCACTTCCCTTCCAGAGCTAGGGCACATCTCAAAAGGGAAAAGGTGCTGTTCCTCAGACTGCTGACTCTGTTCACCTCTGCAGAAACCCTTTCCACTTCTGCTGAACTGACAGAGACTGTGCTGACAATAGTTTTAGCTCTTTGAACACTTTCAGGAGTTGTATAGTTCACTCATATCTCGTGGGAATTTGGGGTGTAACACAAAGCTGAAATGAATGACAGCGCGTCAGCCTCTGGTTGTTTGGCTCTTTTTCTCTGAGTTGTATGTTTATGTACTGAAGCAGAAAAAGCAAGGGCACAAAAATTCAGTATTTCAGCAAAGGTATAACTGATTTTATGAAACAAAAATAAATATTACAAGTATATTGTACTCATGGACAGAATAAACATTATTATGGACGCATAGAATATACTGATGAACGTTAAAAAAAAAGCAAGGAATGCAAATTTGTGATTTCCACAGTGGGCAGCTGCCCAGCCACCCACCTTAGAGAAAACCTTATCACAAGTGCCATTTTAAAAACTGGTTCACACAACTCAACAAAATTAATTGTCAGTTTGGCTGACCCAGTGTAAACGGGCTGATTGTCACCACTGCCCAAAAGAGCAGTTCTATCCTGCCTTATAGTTTCACTAGGAATCAGAATTGACTGGAAAACAGTGAGGTAACATGTGCGCTGAATAAAGGAGCAATAGGGATTTTAAAATGTGTTCAGGAATGATAACTAATCTGCAATTTCTGTTTTGAAACTTATGGAGAATAACAAGTGAGAAGGAATGTTGGATCAAAATTGTAAAATACCTAATGTGCTACGATAATGAGTTTGATATTCTTTTTAAAGTAAGACTGAAAGTAGACAAATATTCTGAACATTGAGAAAAATATCAAAGAACATGGTATGAGATCTATTTATGATAGGTTTTGTGTCAACTTAGCCAAGCCAGAATTCTCAGCGGTTTGGTAATTAAGACCTAGTAATATTAATTATGGGACCTAAATAATATAATCACGGCCCCCCCAAATGCAATCTGCTGTGAGCAATCAGCTGTAGAAAGATTAGGGTTGGATTTAGCCCCCATCCTTGAGCAGCCTTGGTGGCACAGTGGTTACAAGTGGGTTTGACCTTCAAAGTGGCCAGTTTGAAAGCACCAAGTGCTCTGTGGGAGAAACATGGGCTTTCCCCTCTTGTAAGCAGTTACACTCTCAGATAGTCACAAGGGCAATCCTGATTCGATTGAAAGGAAATTTATTTGGGTGTGGTCTACTTCTATGAAAGTGAACACTGTGACAAAAACTTGCTTGCTTTTTATTGGATCTGGATCATTGACCTCCAGGTCTTTGAACTTGGGCCAATAGCCTACATATTAGTTGCTGAACCAGGGAGCCATTTGCAGTTTGCCATTTGATCTGCTGACCTTGGCTTCATTCTCCTCTGCAACCATAAGCCTGACTGACAGACCGACTTTGGATTTATCTGCCTCTACAACCAACAGCCTATGATTTTCTTGCCAATTTTGGGTTTCTCAGTCTTTAAAGCTACCCCAGTAAGTTGAAATCCCCAGCTTAACATCTGAGTCACAGAATCTTTCTGGATTTGTACTGGACTTGCCCACTTCTACAACTGTATGAGCTATTTTCTTAATGTAAATCTCTATCTATCGATATGCCATTTTCCTTATAAAAATTTCTCTCATATATAAATATATGTGTATGTATGCATACATACATAGAGAGATATACAAATTTGATCATCTGAACTGTAAACTCCAACTAATTTACAATAAAAGGTATATAAGAATAGAAAAAAATGGGTGTGATCTACCCTTTCAAATAAAAGAGATCAGTAAGAATGTGAAAAATGAATCTTATGGTTAAGCCTTTTTTTGTCACTAGATTTCTGGTCTAGAGCAAGAAAGAGTACAAGTGGTTCCTGGCTTACAGTCTATTTGAATTCTGGCAAACTGGTGGCATGATGTATATGTGTTGGGTTGCTAAACACAAGGTCAACATTCAAAACCACCAGTGGCTCCACAGGAAAGAAGATGAGGCTTTCTACTTCTATAAAAAGTGACAGTCTCGGAAAACCCACAGGGGCAGGTCTATGCTGTCCTATAGGGTGGCTATGAGTCCGCATAGACTCCATGGCAGTAACTTTGGGTTTTTTTTTTTGTTTTTTTAGTACTTATGGTGGTTTCATTGTTTTGTGTGCTTATCATTAGTGAGATGTGCTACATACAATGTTGCAATGTTATTTTACTTTCTGATGGTATCGTTCCGAGAGGATCACTTGAAGATGTTCAATGAGCTTCTATTCAAATCATTTCCAATAGTAGGCTGCAAAGAAAATGAAATTATTAGACTTTGTTAAGAGTCATCCCATCCCTAATTGGAGCCTACCTGTAAATTATACTGCCACTACTGGCAAAAAAATATAGTAACAGGCAACAAAAAAGAAGCAGAAGAAAGGGAGAGGCAGATATAAGACACCATTGCCTGGACTGTAGTCATCAGGCAGCAAGGACCTTCATCCTGAGATAAGAGAATCAAATGAGGTGAATCCTATGATTGTCTCAAATCTCCGTTTGCATTTTCAGGCCATGGCATGTGAAGGGGAAGAGAGCAGCGTTCTCATGAATTCGAGTTGATAAAACAAAGAAACATACAAACAAATGCTCACATCAGCTTTATTTGTAGTCACTCTGATCTGGAAATAACCCAATCTTACATCAAAAGGTGAATGGATAAAGAGACTATGGTAGATATATAATGGGCACTACAATTCTGATGAACAGGGGAATATTGCATGGTTTAGAACTGGTGAAGATGTGTATCAGAGTTGTATCCTCTTACCATCAGAGAAGGTGTATTATATGAAGAAGAATGTAGGGAATGGAAAAACGTACAGATTTTAAATCGTGTATTAAACTTGTAAAATTCAAGTAAAATATGAAAATGGAATATTTTATTAACCTTGGGCACAGCGACCTTGAGACACTGTATATTAGTTTTTCCAGTAAGACTGTGGACTTTATGATTTGTTGTTGGACTTCTGGTCAAACTGCAATGAGGTGATTTTATCTTTAAAGGGTTTAGTTGTTAAGAACCAACTTTCAATAGTCTTGGGAGAATCAACGGATAGATGTAAGTACAAGTAGTTTCTACACGAACCATTTTGTTTGGGGCTCTGTTCCTCGATCGAGCTTTAAATCTGGGCTTTTAATCAGTGGTGTGTTCTCTGAATGGTTTCTAATGCTGTGGACAATCTTCCCAAGGACTGTACAAACATGGAGATGTGGTTGTTAAACTTAGGTTCGAACTGTTTGAAGCATTGTAAACATTCATTTCACAACTAAATTGTATAAGGATATTGGCTGTGATGAGACATTGGCATCCCCCCGTACCCCACAAAAAAATGAAATTGATTAAATCCTTCTTCCATTCAATAGGCCCCTGTTGAAAGTGCATTGTGGTGGTGGTAACTTTGGATGTGTTTCTTCATTGTTTGCGGGGCATTTTGTATTGCACTTATGATACTACATGTGCCTTGAAATAGTGTTTGTTTCATTTTGTTTTTCACCTTGAGGAGTACTATGATGATCTTGCTTTACTTTACCAGTTGAATTTTGAGTGGGGTGTGGAGAGCAGGTTGCTCTTAGAGAAACCCTGTTGCAGTGCCCTTCAGAGTGAAGGAAAGGGCTCCTTCTGCCTCAGTCTTTAAAAACCTACTATTTCCCAGCTGCTACCAGAACCAGAAGGAGATTTGACACTGGGTGCTTTTGGACACTTTATCCGAAGCTATTGCAGTTGAAATGTGGGACAGCTTCACAGGGTGCCTTCCAGAAGATTGAGGTGATTCTGTGCTGAACTGCGGGCTGGCCAAAGTGAGGCACTGAATGGAAAAGCTTTTGAGTGATCATTTCTAGAAGATTTGTTTGCTCAATTAGATAAATGAGGCATGATTTTCGTCAGACTTCCATCCAATCCTGGAGGTTAATGTTTTTCAGCAGCTCATTCTCTTAAGTCACCAATTTGAATTTTCACTATGTGATCATGGAGTCTAAGATGAGTGGAAGATAAATGGTACAGCTTGTCCCAGAGTGCAGTTTTAACAGGGTAACTTAAGTTCGCTCTTAATCATTCAAATCAATTCCAGACAGGCAAAAAGTTAATGGCAAAATGTGGGGATGCTTATCCAGGAGAATCAAGAGCTTGGAAGGCAGCTTTCTCAGGGATAGAATTGCACAGCTTGACGCAGAGTTGGCTTTCCAGAAGAAATAGACCGAGGAGCTTAAAAGCAGTCAGGATGAACTGAATGATTTCATCGCGCAACTTGACAAAGGTCAGGGAATGCAGCGTACCGTTCCAGTTCTTCAGCAGCAACTGAGGGAAACTCGCCAGCAGTTGACTCAGTACCAGCAGGAGAAGTCTCAAGCCTCTGTCCCAAGTCCAGCAGGACTATATCTTCTGTGCCTGTGGGGCAGGCTGAGGCCACCAGTAAAGACTGCTGTTGCCTGGCTAAGCGACCAAGTAATGGCAGCTCCTCCGATCAGAGGACATGTCTGGGTCTGGATTTCACAGGAAGAAGAGTGGAGCTGGAGACAGCCTTCCACCTCCATGGAATGGGAATAAGGTGTCCAACAGCTCTTAAGGGAGAAGTGGCAGAAGAAGCAGTAGTTATGTAAACTAACTCAGTGCTGGGTATGAAAATGTAGACTCTCGCACAGGCAGTGAAAATTCTCCGGCACCACTCAAATGACATAAGCTCCAATTCCAACCCTCAAGAGGAGGAAGTGATGAGTGGGAAAGGCAACCTATCCGTGCGTTCCTGCCTTGTCCAGAATGGCTTGGACTCAAGTGTGAGGGTACAAGGTTCGTTTTTTTTAATGTGTTTTTTTTCCAGCAAAATTTTATAGTGTCATTTAATTTGAAGGATACTGACCAGAAAATGAACGCATACTTTTGGCACAATGTGCCTCTTTTATGGGTTTTATTTATTTATTTTGGTTTTGTTTTGTTTGGGGTTTTTCTTTTTTGGCTTCAATACCTCTGCTATTTTGGAAATTGTAACAGTTAATTTACTTTGAATGTTGCTAAAAGGACATTTGTGTAGGGTCAAGTTATTTTTATATGAGTTAATGTGAAGTTGTAAATAGAAATCTTTCTTAAAGTGCAACACAATGGTGTCTGTACAAATCTCTGTATTTCTAGAATATTTGCTTTGTAAGGGCATTCTGACTCATGCTGTTCTGCTTACACAACAGTCAGACTTGTTATAGTAGATGTGGGTGACGACAACAACTTTGCCCAGTACAGTAGTCTTCTCACTAAAAATTGGACATGTTGGTGGAGTCCTAGAGTAGTTTTCGGTTTTATTTATTTATTTTTTAAACATTTTATTAGGGGCTCATACAACTGTTATCGCAATCCATACACACATCAATTGTGTAAAGCGCATTTGGAGTAGTTTTCAGTTTTAGATGCAGTTTTCACGCCCATACATCTGTGCATTTGTTCTTTAAGTGATTGAATGTTTAAGAAGTTGTGTGCACAGTTGCTCAGTTTTTATGAACTGTTGAATCCTGTCACTACATAGTGCTCTTTGACTCCAATATATATTACCTGTACTGACCAAACCTAAATAAAGATTTTTATAATAACTTAAAAAAAGAAGGAAAAGAAGAATGTGGTATCAGGATAGGAGAAAGTCTTAGCAACCTGTGATATGTAGATAATACAATCTTGCTTGCTGAAAGTGAGGATAACTTGAAGTACTTGCTGATGAAGATCAAATATTTAAACCTTCAGTATGGATTATAACTCAGTGTCAAGAAAACCAATATTCTCAAAACTGGACCAATAGGGAGCATCATGATAAATGGAGAAAATATTGAAGTTGTCAAGGATTTCGTCTTGCTTGCATCTACAATCAAAGTTCATGGAAGTAGCAGTCAAGAGATTACAGGATAAATCTGCTGCAAAGACCACTTTTGAGTGTTGAAAAGCAAGGATGTTACTTTGAGAACTAAGGTGTGCCTTACTAAAGCCATGGTATTTCCAGTTGCCTCATATGCATGTGAAAGCTAGACATTGAAAAGGAAGACTGACCAGCAGTCAATGCATTTGAACTATGGCTCTGGTGAAGACTATCGAGAGTACCAAAAGAACAAACAAATCTGTCTTGGAAGAAAGTATAGTCAGAATCCTCCTTAGAGGCAAGGAGGATGTATTTTGGACATGTTATTAGGAAAGACTAGTCCCTGGAGAAGGACATCATGCCTCATATGCAAAGTAGTGGGGCAGCAAAAAGAGAAAGGCCATCAATTAGATAGCTGCCACAATGGCCTCAAACATAACAAAATTGTGATGATGGTGCAGGTCTGGGTGAGGTTTCCTTCTGCTGTACATGGAGTTGCTATGAGTTGGGACCAACTTGATGGCACCCAATGACAATAACTACTCAATTAAAATGAATTGGCTGCATGTTGATAGTGCCTAAGGTTTCCAGGGCAGTCGCTCTAGACTCAAATTTGCACATATAGAGCCTGTGGTTCTCCATGTGTCCAAGGATCCCAGATTCATGTGACCTTGCAGTCCTATCAAGTGGGACTGTTGCTGGATAACAAAACCCTGAGGCTGGACAGCAGGAAGCCTGGGACACCATGGATTCCAGAGGCCACAGTCCTGGCTTCCAGAGCTGGAACCCATGCCTCAAATCATCATCAGCAACCCCTGGTACAAGGAGAGACTGCTTTCCGAGTACTTGGCAAAGTCCAAGGGAACTCTGAAGTACCCCACCTCCCTGCACAGCCGGATGTGTATGTACATTAAAGAGGGGCTGGACGACATCAGAAGAATTTACCCGCTCTGCACTGAGATGATCACTAGCAGTCATGTTAGTCCAGGTAGACTAGAGTAACAAATTCATGAACAATCACATGTGCATAAGACAGAGCTTTATATACAAGAGTAATTGAATATTAAGAAAACATCTCAGCCAAGTCCAGATCAAGTCCATACGTATGATATTAGCCCATAGGTTCAATAACAATTGAGGCTTATTGTGCCAGCATGGCCGATAAACACATGTGGGATTAATTGAAGGTCAGAGAGATAAATGGCTCAGTGATCCTCGCCTTTCTAGTTCTTGGGTCTCTTGCTCTCTGATGGTTGGACCAGGGTGCAGTTGCCCCAGCCAGTTCCCTGCTTCAGCTGAAAAGGCTAACTTCCTGCGAGACAACCCTGAGGAGAAGACACATGGACCTACCCTGAGGCAGCCCTGGGTGCTGGAGCAGCCCTATAGAGACCCCTGTCAGCACTGATATGCATACATGCTCACTGATTCGGCTTTCCTACTGAAGTTGGTGTCATTGCATGTGTTTTGTGAGATTGAGGAGAGCTTTGTAGACTGCTGCCAGACACATGAGCTAATGCTGGACTTATAGGCTTGGACAGCACTGGGTTGGGATGCTTTCTTCATGTACACTTACCATTTATATAAAACTCTCTCTTATACATATGAGTTTCTGTGGATTTGTTTCCCTAGTGTACCAAAACTAATACACCAATCTATAGTCTTCTTCAGATTCACGAAACACATGCAATGACGCTAAATACAGGAAGATCACAGGCCAGTGGGTGGGAAGTCTTGTGGATCCAGTGGCATTGTAAGCATCTCAGCTCTGGCAGGGGTCTCCACGTGGCTTCTCTGACTCCTCAGCCTCTCTGCATGTGTCTTCTCCACAGGAATGTCTCGCAGGGAGTGAACCAAGAGAGAGTGAGCGTCTCCCACCTCCAGGAGGAAATACAGGAGTTCCCGGAATCCTCAGAGGCCTGAGGCCTCATTGGCTATATCCTGAATGATAGGCTAGACTCCACCCCTATATACTTAATCCTCAAATTTATACCAGATAATGTAACCACCACAGGGTCTGAAGGAGAATTCTCTCTCCTTGATTTTCTTCAAAATGGCTCCTCCTACCATAAAAAGTTGTTGGACGAAGCTGTCCAAATATTAAACCCTAATTTACAAGCTCTCCACAGGTTTTCCAACATGAAAGAACTTTGTGGTGAATGTAGAAGCCAGTCTGAAGGCGCATCTGTTAGCTTCCTTCCCTTATCTGGAAGACACAGTGCCTGTAAAGCTCCTACACCATGTTTTCAAAATGTTAGATTCTTGCAAGTAGTTGGAAGACACATTGGCTTATTGCCAGGGAGGCAAGATAAAACCAACAATTCCACAGAGCTTTTAAAATGCTGTCCTAGAAAGCCCTGTATGAACCTTCCCAGGTTGACTCCTGTCCCAAATCCTGATGACTGGGTGAGGTGCAGGCTATGAGGGATTTTCCCACACCTTCTTTGATTCCAAACAATGTATTCAAAGGAGTAAGTATCTGCTCCAGGTGGGTAGATTCTTTCAAAATTACAGGAACCGATAAAGAATTCACCATAAAAAATTTGACCCTTGCCCTGAGATGGAAACCAAACTTTGACCAGTCTTATCTAAATAATATAGCCCGTTCTTTCAGAGCTCAAGCACACCAAGTGGCCAGCAACACAGGCCAAAACAAAGTTTTCCTGGTAAGAACCACAGTTTGAGATAAAAGGCCAAGAACTTCAGATTCCGCATAAAATAAACCTGTGAAAATAACTATGGAGTGTGGTACCTCCCACTAAAATTATGGAACAAATTAAAAAGAAGGTGATTTGATGATTTTCAGATATAGATCGGCAAGCCTTTCCTTCTTCACATCTATGTAGTCTGGAAGCTTGTTGAAACAGTTCAGTGCCATGCAGCACACACTCCTCTCTGACAGATGGGCCGTGGCTGTGCATGAGGTGCATTGACCAAGAAATCAACCTAAGCCTTCTGCCCACTTTCCAGCACTATGTCTAAATCTGAATGTAGCTGGTGATTTTCCCATCTTAGGGGATAATTAGAACTTACTAGAATCCTCCCCATACAAGACCACCAGGATCAATGCCATCATGGCCAACATACCCATCATCAACAAATCATCAAACCTTTAAAGTCATGTCTAGAACCTGGACTCTGATTCCCAAGTGACTGTGTCCATTTTGTATTCTGATCTAATTCCATCACTTCATGACTTCCTATACCCTTTTTTCCATTTCCATTATCCTCCCTGGAAACACAGTTTATTTTCAGCAAAATCTCCTCCATCTTCACTATCTCAGGCAGAATGTTCCTATGAACTCTTTGCCCTAATTGTTAGCTGGTTACAGTGTTAGACCACTGACTTTCCTGCAGCATCTCAAAGTCCAAGCCATTTTTCTTTTCTTCCTATTTTCAATTCCTTTTACTGAGCTTAAAATAATGTAGGTGCTTTCCTTGTTCTCCATTGTCATTACCAGACTATGTGGTCTCCCTTTTCATGAAATACCACAGTTGCTTGAAAGCACATGCCATCAGGTTACACCATTTATTACTTTCTATGTTGTCATCAACTATGCTCTTGTATTCATGTTAAAATTCTGTTTATTTTCAAAGGAAACAAAAGCCTGAAAGTTGGCAACATCATTGTAAAAATGAGCACATCTATGATATCAGTGAAGGTGTCCTTGCAATTGTCCATTTTTGGGTTCAGATAGGACAGAAAGAAGGTAATAAGGAACAAGTTCAGGAAGTGTGAAATATTGAGATATGGAAGCATTCCCTGAGAATATGGAAGTGGTAATATGCAGTCAAAGGAGAGAGAACTTGATCATTAAGGGAAGGAGAAAAGTGGAGATCCTTGGAGTTGATAACTCTGCGATCTGTGTAAAGATGCTAGCAGAGTGTCATTAGTACAGATGTTGTAGTTAATAGGAATGCTGTCATTCAATTAAAGTTCTGTAATATTCAATATCTCTTGTTCCATGTTAATTTTATGTTGAACAAGGGATATTGCTGATGTCAGATGACTCTTGGCTGAATGCAGAGAATACCAGAAAGATGTTTCTTTGTGTTTTATTGACTATGCCAAGACATTCGACTATGTGAATCATAAAAAATTATGAATAGCCTTGAGAGGAATGAGAATTGCAGAAAACTTCATTGTGCTCATGTGGAACCTGTACATGGATCAAGAGACAATTTTATGAACTAAGGAATATTGCATGGTTTACAAGCAGGATAGGTGTGCAACAGCATTGTATCCTTTCACCATACTTATTCAATTCATATGTTGAACAAATAATCAGAGAAGCTGGATTATATGAAGGCCATGTGATATCAGGATGGAAGGAAGACTTATTAACAACCTGTAATAACCAGATGACACAATCTTGCTTACTGAAAGTGAGGAGGACTTGAAGTATGTACTAGATGACGAAGATAAAATATTTCAGCTTTCAATATGGATTGCTCAATGTAAAGAAGACCAGAATCCTCACAACTGGACTAATAGGTAACATCATGATAAATGGAGAAAATGTTGAAGTTGTAAAGGATTTTGTAGTGCTTGGATCTCTAATCAATGCCCCACCCAAGGGGAGGGTATTGTTTATATCTCCACAGGAAAAGAGGGACCAAACTTCAACCCAGTGCTCCAAGGTGTGAAGACAACATGCCGGCGCGGAGTAGGGAA
>NW_022103936.1:1583421-1585448 GCF_000313985.2 Echinops telfairi
CGCTTTACACAATTGATGTGTGTATGGATTGGGATAACAGTTGTATGAGCCCCCAATAAAATGATTCTTTTAAAAGAAAAAAAAAGAGAGAAAAAAATCAAGCCACCAAAAAAAAAAAAAAAAAAGAGACCAGACAAGGCACTGCATTAGGTAAATCTACTTTACAAGACTTCTTTAGGGTATTAAAAATCAAAGAAGTTACATTGAAGACTAAGGTGCTCTTGACCCAATACATAGTATTTGTAATTGCCTCACAAGCATGTGCAAGTTGGACATTGAATTAAGAAGACAGAAGAAGAATTGGTGCATTTAAATTGTGGTCCTGGAGAAGAATATGGAAATGAACATGGACTAAAAAGGGCAAACCCATATGTTATGGAAGAAATAGAGCTGAGAGCATTCCTTAGAGGCAAGGTTAGCGTCCCTGGAGAAGGACATTATGTTAGGTAGAGGGGCAGCAAAGGAGAGGAGTTCCCTCAAGGAGATGAACTGATACCATAGCTACAACGATGGGCTCGGGCATAGGAACACTTGTGAGGATTGTGCAGGACTGGGCAGTGTTTTGTTCCATTGCGCATACAGCTGTTCATGGGTAGGAACCAACTGGATGGCTCCTAACAACAATGTTAAAGATCGGGATCTCTGGATGGTGCAGACAGTGAAGCACTAGATTACAAAGGAAATGGTGGTGGTTTGAACCTACTCAAAGGCATCTTGAAAGATAGGCCTGGTGATGTGTGTCTAAAATAATACACAGAGCCTTGAAAACCCCATGAAGTAGTTGTACACTTCACACAAAGGCTCAACATGAGTTGGAATCAAGTCATGGACAAGTAATGAACAATATTAAGTATAATAAATGATAGCATAAAAACCAAAAGCATATCAGTACCAACAAGTCAGAATAATATGCAAATACATTTTAAGAAACACCCACTGAGATTCCTAGGGACATGGCAGGAGTGTTTGGGGTGAAATGAGGCACTAAAAACAATGAGTACAGAAAAGAAGAACATATTCTAACATGTCTTGTGGTGATTAGTGCACAACGTTTTAAAATATGATTGAACTACTGAATTGTGTGCTGTGCTATGTACATCACATGTCGATAAAACTTTAAAAAAGACAGTGGATTAAATATTAATGATGTCCATTTAGCTTCAACATTAAAAAAGGAGGAGGAGTGCAGCAAGACTTAAACAGCCACTTGTCCAAATGCACCCAATCACTAGCCATTGGAGAAATGTCAATCAAAACCATCATGAAATATCATTTCAACCTGCTACTAATAGGAAGTTCTGAGAAACAGAAAACCACAATTTAATTTCTGCTGAGGATGTAGAAAACCTGGAAGCCTCATGCATTGCTGTTGGGATTGTAAAATGGGGCAACAACTCTGGAAAATGGCATAGCACTTCCTTAGAATGTTGGAAATAGAAATACCATATGACCTAGCAATTCTTCTAGTTGGTATATACCCATAGACTAGGTAGTATGGCAAGAATAAATACATGCACACCCATGTTCATCACAATATCAAAATTATGGAATTAGCCTAAATGACATCAATATAAAATGGATATACAAAGATACACACATAATGAAATATTACTAATGTTAAAAAATGACAATGAATCTATATAATAACTCACAACATGACTGAACCAGAGGACATTATGCTGAGTACCATAAGGCAATCGCTAAAGGACAAACACTTTTTGACCCTTCTTTGATTGACCTCTTTACTAATGGCTTCCACCACAAAGGCCTCTCTGCTGATACTGAGCCCTACTCCTGGCCTGGGTGGCAGCCTGCTCAGCTCTCCTTGTTGATTTCCCAGCAGCCGCTTTGTGCTGTCACACCTGGTCTCCTGCCAGGCCCATTTTGGACTCTTCCACAGGGTCACGCTTGACTACTAGCCATCTTCAGAGTTATAGCCCTTGGCGCCTATATTATAGGTCTTTTAGATGCCCTCCCCCCAATCCTCCCTCTCTCTCCTCTCTCTCTCTCTCTCTCTCTCTCTCTCT
>NW_022103936.1:1585548-1625688 GCF_000313985.2 Echinops telfairi
CTCTCTCTCTCTTCTCTCCCTCTGTGATGTTGGCTGCTTATTTAAGCAAACTCTTTGTCCACTTTAAGTCATGGCCCTCACAGCAGGACTAAGAGCACAGGAATTTGCAGTGTCTCTTGCACAGACAAGAATGACCAAGAGACCTTAATTTCTTTAACTCTGGCACCAAACCACTTAATTTAGAAAAATGTAGTCTTGGAAGAGACAAGAATAATAACGGAATGAGTTGAAACTTCAGGAGGCTTGCATGGCACCATTGAACAGAGAACAGACACTTGTGGCTACAGGGCCAAGCAACCAAGCAACCAAACAAACAAAAAGCTCACAGCCATCGAATTGATAGCGACCCTATAGAACATGATAGAACACACCTACGAGTTTCCAAGACTGTAAATCTTTATGGGAGTAGAAAGCCTTATCTTTCTCCCAAGGAGTGGCTGATATTTTTGAACTGCTGACCTTATGGTTAGCAGCCTCAACTGTAACCACTATGTCACCAGGGCTATAGGAAAGACCCCCTAAATCCAGGTTGAGATTATTAAAGTAACCATGCCCTCCTCTTGGGCTTCCCCAGCTTGATACCCAGAATCAGTAAACATTTGCATACTTAAATAAGTGAAAACATTTTAGGCTAAAGACTCATTTTATTTTAATCTCTAGACACCCCCATTCCCTTCACCCTTCTACCCCCATACTCCCATATCACCACTGTCATGAATCCAAGGCACTATTATGAATCCTAGGCAATGATCACATATATGCTTGCCCCACCACAGAAGGACCACATCACACATCACTCAATATTTTTTATAAGTAGAACATTGATTTTGTTCTTTCCAAGATCTCCTGAAATACCTTTTTCCTCCTTCCACCCACCAATATCCATAGCTTCATGAAATCGGGGCCAAGATGTGTGGGAAGAGTCCTGGGAATTATCTGTTCTTCATAGTCAGGAATGTCACATACACACACACATACACACGCACGCGCATGCGCGCGCGCCCACGACCAAAAAACCTTTATTTATTTAACTCTGAAACCAAACACTTTACTGAAAGGAATGGCAAACTCGGAAAAGGTAAAAAATCGTTAACTTACTGTACTTGCTGCATGCTTGCTTGGCACCTGGGACTCTGAGCCTCACTCTTTATCTCCGGGGCATTTCTCCTGGTTGCTGTCATCCCAGTGGCAGGTGTCAAAGCAGTGCTCAGTCAGGCGGTTTTCCTGGCCCCGCAGATTGCGCAGTTTGGACACGTGGACACCTAGCGCTTCGATTTCCCTGCTCTGCGGGTTCAGAAACTGGCTCTCCAGGAAGTCACACAGCTGCATGTCGCCCTGCTCGCTGGCCATCCAGTGCAGGTCCTGCAGGCTCAGGTGGATGCTCTGCTGCAGGTGGAGGTGGTGCCCCATGGCGGAGAGCGGGCTGTCCCAGCGGTCCTCCTCAGGCTTGGCGATGTCGCGGTACTGGATGCGGCCTCCGCGCTGGTTCTGAAAAATAGGTCCTCAAACCTCCCAGTTCTTCCACCTTCAAGTGGATGTGTATGATTTATAATCTCATCCAATACCAACATGTCTTGACATCTTACAGTATTATACCATTTCCATTATCCTCCCCAGGAATACACTTAACAAAATCATTTCTGTTTCTCAGGCAGAATGTTCATATCAGCACCTTGTCTAATTGTCAGCTGGTTACTGCCTAAGAACTCTGATTTTCTAGCAGCATCTCAAAGTCAGGGCTAGGAAGTTCTTCAGGGCCACATCTTTGGGGGCAGCCTCGCGGGCCACTGTTGAAGAGAAATCGTAGCAGGGGTCCTCAAACTACGGCCCGGGAACCACATGCGGCCCGCCGAGGACATTTATCCGTCCTGCCGGGTGTTTTTAACCCGTTTAGGTTTGTTTTTTACTTCAAAATAAGATAGGTGCAGTGTGCATAGGAGTTTGTTCATAGTTTTTTAAAAAGCTATAGTCCGGCCCTCCAACGGGTCTGAGGGACAGTGAACTGGCCCCCCCTGTTTAAAAATTTTGAGGAACCCTGGTTGAGAGAGTTCTCAAGACATCAGATGTCGGCAAGGGTCGTTCCATCTCGGGTCAGGAAATTCAAAACGTACCACTCGGGTGATTTCAGTCCAGGGGCCTGTGGAAGCCGGATCCAATGGACGGCCTACAGAGAGATGAGGACCCGGATGGAAGGTCCACTATTGGCGGGCGCGGTGGTGTGGGCGGGTCCAGCACTGTCCAATGCAACAGCACGTTCCATAGAGTCTGGCGGAGGCCGGAAGCCAGGGCTTCTCCTCACTGAGTGCGCTCTCTCTGAGCAACTCTGTAAATCGGGTGCTTCTTAAAATATATTTGCATATGGTCCTAACGTACAGGCTAACTGCGCTATCACTGAGGACCCTTAATAGTGTTCTGTTTCGCTACCTGCCCTTGAGTTGATTCGGACTCCTAGTGACCCCATGTGTGTATTTTGAAGTCTTCCATGGGGTTTTCAAACTGTGTGTCCTTTCAAAAGCAGTCACCGGGCCTGTCTTCCAAGACGTCTTTGAGTAGGTTCACACTGCCACCCTCTCCCTAGTGCTTAACTGCTTGCACCACCAGGGATCCTCATTATTTAATATTGAAAAACCAGACTCACTGCCATCGAGTCAATGCGCACTCATAACGACCTCCTGTGAGTTTCCCAGACTGTAACCGTTTACGGGAGTAGAAAGCCAGTTTGTCTCCCGCTGAGCTGCTGGTGATTTTGATCTGAAGACCATGCAGATCACAACCCAACACCTAACCATTACACAACCAGGGCTCCTTCATATTTAATATTACAAAGGTTTAATTGAATGGCAGCTTTCCTCAGTAACTCAACATCTGTACTAATGAGGCTCTGCTTCACACAGGCTCCAGCAATATCAACGCCAGTGATTTCTGCATTTTTCCTTCCTTTCATGATCAAGTTCACACTCCCGAGACAGCAAATTGCCACCTCCATAATCTCCATCTTTCACTCCTCCTGAATGTGACTCTTATGCCCTTGATTTCTTCTTGGGTCTTTACAATTGAACGGAAGATGGCCCTTCTGCCTGTCTGGAACTCAAAGTGAACAATTTCCAGGATGTCTTCAGGATGATTCCATTGATGCAATCACTTCTATCCTGATCTTGCCAAGTCCTTTCTATGTGGTAAAAAATAGGCTTTTGTTTTCCTTTGAGAGTAAACAGAATGCTAAGATGTGTAAGAGAGCACAGTTGGCTACAGCTAGGAAATGTATGTGAGGTGCAAGCTGATGGCATGTGCTTTAAAGGAACTGTGGCATTTTATGAAAGGGAGAACAAATGCTTTGGGAGTGCCAACAGGAAGCAAAGAAGGCACCAACATCACTGTTAGATTCAGTTATAAACTGAAAAATAGGAGGAAAAAAACCCAGCCCTGACTTTGAGATGCTGCTAGAAAATCAGAGTTCTTAGGCAGTAACCAGCTGACAATTAGACAAGGTGCTGATATGAACATTCTGCCTGAGAAACAGAAATGATTTTGCTAAGTGTATTCCTGGGGAGGATAATGGAAATGGTATAATACTGTAAGATGTCAAGACATGTTGGTGTTGGATGGGATTATAAATCATACACATCTACTTGAAGGTGGACGAACTGGGAGGTTTGAGGACCTGATGATGACAGGGATGCAGGCCATGATGGGATTGACCTTGATTATGTCCTAAGGCTGTTTTTGTGATGATATAATTAACAAGTATTTTCATATTTAAATATGTACATGGATATATGCAGGAGGCTTATGTTTGACTCCTAGCCACTGCACCTCATGCATAGCTACCACCCATCTGTCAGAGAACAGTGTGGTTTGCATGATGCTAAACAGTTTCAACAGGACTTCCAGACTAACACTAACTAGAAGAAAGGCAATACCTAGGTCTAAAAATCACCTAATGAAATCTCTTTACGTATCTCACAAAATTTTGGTGTTTGTGGGGACAATAAAGGACAGGGGAGTATAGAATTCTGTTATGCATGAGGTCTCCATGAGTCAGGGACTCCCTTGATGGCTGTTGATGCCACAATGACTGGAAATACAAAATAAATCTGGATGAATTTTTTCATCATGTTTCTTATGGTTGAGACACAGAGCAAATAATTAACATAGAACTAAAATAAGGGGAATAATTCTTTGAAAATGAAGTTGTGAATTGTCATAAATATCTATATAGTTGTTACCTTTTATTTCACACTTCTAGATGATATTTCCAACTCTAGTGGATTCTAATGTTGCATCTCATTACTTATGGCCAAAGGAATGTAAGTGGAAGTTATGCACACCTCTTCTATAAATGTTTCTTCAAATATCGTAATATATGCCTCCACATTTCTCTTCATTTACTGCTGGCCTGATGGGGAGGACTCTAATTTCCCCAGGGATGAAAGAAGCCGATGTGCCTTATATCAGGACAGAGTCTGGCAGGCGATTTGAAGGATCCTCCAAAACTGTAAACTGGCCAGGCCAAATGAAACCAAGACGGAACAACTAGGCTCAGGAAGTGAAACCTTGCGTTCTGGTGCACAGAGCACTGCAAGAGACTGACAAACAGTTTTTGGAACAGCTTGCAACACCTGCCGCCTTGGCGGATGGTTTCCCCACCCCCAGGCACCTTTTTAAAAACCCTACACCTTGACCACCGGGCGCAACTTCCCCAACCTTCCTTGCTAGGTCACGGAACCTCGCCCAGGAGCTCTTTCACTACAATAAAGCTGTCCTTGAATGTACTTTGCTTCAATCCGACTCTGGTCTCACTCCATGCCTCGGTTTACCTTACACCTTAATGACTGTTAGAAGCAGAGAGTGCCATAGACTCCATGGACTATATTTTGAGCGGCAAATATACTTACTGCGTTGGGTCACGTAAATGTTGACATTAAGACACAGTTAGCTTACCCTGACTAATTGGATGTGAGTAAAAGACACATAAAATCCCTTTGCTATGTAGGAAATTGATTGGCAGAATCACTTCTCTCACACAGAACTTTTCATTGTGAGGTCAGTGGTTCAAGCCTAGCAGTCATTTGGTGGGAGAATGATGAGGCTGTCTGCCTCCATAAAGATGTAAAAGTCTTGGAAACCTCAAGAGTCAGTTCTTCTCTGTCCTATAGGGTCATTATGAGTTGGAACCAACTCAAAGTCAGTGAGTTTCCTTCACATATACACATATATAAATATCACTGGATTTGCTCCTCTAGATCACCCAGTCTAACACAAAACTCAAGGAAAAGAGATTAGTTTTGAATCAGTTGGGAAAACATGGTATTACATTGTGGTCACATAAATTTATATTAATATGGTAGATTTGAAAGAAATCTAGGTCTTGATTTACAAAATCCATAGAATATTTTTGATCCAATGATGGTTGAATCCACAATGAAGAACTCATGGATACAGATGACAGACTGTATTATTACTCGGATGAAATTTTCTTCCCATTACAGATAGATTCCTTTGTTACTAGAATCAGAAGTTCACTTCATACTATCCTTACTACCTATAAATGTATCTGGCCCAGAAAACTTAGTTATTTCATAAATGTAAAGAAATTGCCTGATTTCTCATTTTTAATTTATGTGTATATTGAAAATTGCTGTACATGAACTGCAAAGGTTACTTGTATTTGTATAGCAATTAGATTGAAAATTACTATACATGAAGGGCACAGGTTACTTGTATTTGTATAGCTATATGAGGATATTTGATGTTGCTAAAAAAGTTTATGTTGTACACTAGATTTGTTGTTCAAAATTTACGTTGTACCTAGGCTCCCCAAATTCCTTGCTATTCTGAACTACTATTCCAAGATATAGAAAAACTCTTTCTGGTTAATTTATAATTAATTTTTATGGATAAGGTGAACATTTCAAAATATGTTCACTTGGAATGTGACATGAGACAAAACAACTCAAGTTTCTATATTTTTCATAAGTAGTTTTCAATTCTTCCACCACCCCAGGCAACTTGCTTTTATTGATTAAAATCTATGTTAAATTTTATTAAATATCTGTATATAAAACAAATGGAATAAAAATATTCTGTGCATTAAGCAAACTGAATAAAAGGCAGTGGGTATATACAGAATTGTCTAAGATCCACTCTAGATATTATAATGATTATTCTTGTTTTAAACTATATCATAAAGTTTTAATTTTATCTTACATAGTATTGAGTTCACCCATTTGTGGGAAACAGAACCGAGAAGGGAGTGTATGTGGACAAACTCTCAACACTCATAAGTTAAGGAGTCTGGGAGGCCAAGGATACCATGGAAATGCTTCCCACTCACATACTTCAAAGTAAAAGTTATTCCTCATGACGTCCCCCATAATAATGCCAAATTTAAGGTGATGTTTGCAAACACGTGGTCACTGACTATACACTTGGAGGTCACTTGCTTGTAGGTTATCTACCTCAAGGTTGTCAGCCATCTAAGGTAATCATACCGTGTGTCCCACCTTAAGTAGGACCCACTCCTTTCTGATAAGGATAATGGCTTTTTCCCCTGAAGGAGAGCTCTAAGACACCTAAGGTCAAGCCAATTCATGGACGACCAACATTAGGCTGCCATCTTGAGTCTAGAGTCCACCATCTTGTTATGTGTATGCCTTCCTGTCACATGTGTGCCCCTAGTATTTTCCCTTCCTATTGCATGTATACGCCTATCTCATCCCCCAGCCCCAGGTTACATGTAAGCCTATTGTAAAGCCCCTTCCGGTTACATATGTACCTACTGTGGCCTGCGTGCCCCAGATGATATAAGCTCGTGAGATAACATTACTTGCTCTCTCTGCTTGGATCTTTCTCTGGAAGTCAGGACTGAGAGGTGAGCCCTTTCATGATTTATCTTGTGTGATGTCTCGTTAATTTACCCCTCAATTACACAACTGCCCCTTAGACCCATTCAGTTTGGGGAAGGTTGGTCCGCCACACCCGATAAATCCTCATACACTTCCTTTCTATGGTCTTTTTTATCCTACAAATAAAACTTTTGTTTCTAAGTAATTCACCCACCTACCCATTGTTCCCACCACCATGGTTCAGGATCTGAAGCTCTAGCATCAAAAAATTACCTAAATGTTTATAAATTTAGTTATGGTATCCTTTAAGCTTTTCCTTAAAGAAAATAAAGAAATAAGTGGTTTTGCATACCATTTATTTAAGACAATTTTCCTGTAATACTGCTTCCCCTCCCAGCCAATACATTAACCTTAAATATAAGTTCTCTGAAAGCTAGAATTCTTAAATGGGCCTATAATTTAAGGCCCACCACACTCTGTCCCTAATTTACCTTTGCTGCTTCCCTTTCACCTACTTCAACCTCCATGTATGAATTATCTACAGACTATTTATGCAACTTGGGTCTAGCTTGCATTCCATCACATGACTACTCCAATTATTCTTATAAACACTGCCCTCCTTCACCCTCATTAGGTCTTTGTCCAAATCCTACTATTCTTTTAGACTCAGCAGACCCACTCAACTCATATACCCTTCCTTAACACCAATGTACCATCAGGAAGTAATGTAAACCCACTGCCACAAACCAGCAACAGCATTCCATCCCCATACCACTGAGAGCAAATGCAAAGGACCTAACACTTTGCCTCCCATTGGTGAATCTAAGCACTACCTGGGAAAGGCCTGTGTGTTCCTAAAGGTTACAATAACTGCTTACTAAAAATATTAATCTGTTTAAAAGTCATAGAAACTGCGTTCATGCAACAGAACATTTCCCCCCATGGCTTCCAAAATTCCATCTCTTTCTGCTGCTATAGGCATAGGTGGCTTACTCCATTCTGTCTTCTTGAACTATGGCAGAAGTCTATAATATTCCGCAATATTTTTATTTCAAGAAATAAGTAGAACATCTTTCAGTGCCATAGTTATTTTCAGCCATACACCTGGTTGACGAATCAGATTCTTTTAATACGTAAAATAGGTATCATTTACAAGTTGGAATGAGAACGACAAGCAAGGGTTTATGTCAGGATCTCTCAGTCTCTGTCTGAACTACCATGGGCATGCTAGTAGTCATCTTATTGTGGATGAGGCTTATAGCATGATTTTATTCACATTTCATTTCCGTTTCCTTCTGAATTCTAAATATAAGTCAATCTTAATCTGGTTTCTGAGTTTAGGATGAGTTAACGCAGACACAGCTCCATCCAGGACCAGGTGTTTGCCAGCGCCAAACACATCAGTGGCTCAGCAGCAGAACCTTAAGTAGCAGAAGCTCAAACCCTAGGTTTCTGTCCCTGGCCGCAGTGACCACTAGACCAAATTGGCGCTTGTCACTGTTAAGACTGACAGCTGCATGGGGCCCGGTAAGGCAGGGGAGGAGATAGGCACCCCTTGTGCCGCCTCCTGCCAGTGGCCCTGCCCCTTTTCCCCCTTACCTCACCCCCAGCCCTAACCCCCACCCCACAATCCTGTTTTGAGGGCTTGATGGAGATACCAATTTTACTATTAAATGAGGCTAACATTATTTTGGGAATGGATTTTGCAACAAATTTACATAACCACTGTAATGGTTGCATTATTTGACATCTTAATTTTAAGTTCTTTGATTGTTATTTTGATTTAAGATCCCTCTGATATAGCTGACATCACGAGCTCATTTTAAATATATATATATATTCTAGTTTTATTTATTTGTACAATGAATTGAGATAAGATTCGATAGTCGCAATGGTACACAGATGTGAGAAGAATCTGTGTGGGTATTGCTCTTACAGTTGAGAAAACAATGGCGTATCTTGTGGAGATGGCCATTAAGGAACATTTAGGAGCATTCGGTCTTTACTTTCCCAAGGTAGCCCTCCATGATGAAGCACACATCCTAAATTCTGTTTGATTTTTTTTTAAACATTTTATAAGGGGCTCATACAACTGTTATCGCAATCCATACACACATCAATTGTGTAAAGCGCATTTGTATCTGACTTTTAAAGTGAAAGAAAACTGTCCTGGTATGTAATACATACAAAAAGATCTAACCGTCTTCAGAACAACTCTCCACTGGGCTAGGCTCTCTTAATATAGGAGGTGTCCTTACTTTATCATACTTCCATTTCTTTCTTTTAAGCAACCTTTCATTCACACTTGGCATGGCATAGTCCTGATGAGAGTAAATTCCTGGAGGGAAGTTGTGCCATAAAGCTCTTCGAGGATGTCTGGGTCCTTGTCAGTTCCTCTAAAATCGATCTTCAGTATCTTACGGGGCATTGAAGTGAAGCAGAGGTTCATCTTCTCTTAATTTTCCCACAACTTCACCGTCAGAGATGTAAACATATTGTTTGACTTCATAGAACAAGATGTGAGATATTATACACAGACTGTGAAACTGACTTTCTCTTTGGGTCAAAGGAAATGCTTAAGGAGAGTTTGCAGCACAAGAAGGGGAAATTATTTGAAAAGACTAGGGCCCCCATATTCCTCCCTTCCAATTGGACACTGGTGAGGAGAGGGAAGGGGTGGTCTGTTCTAGGCATTTGATTAAAGAGCAGGCATTGACAAGAATGTCTCTGTAGTGTCTTGAGAAACAGTGAGCAGGGGCTTTTCACATATAAATGAATTCATCATATTACTAGATTCCTTGTCCAGGGGAAAATCCTGGAGGTTCTCAGTTGTGGGCCCATAAACTACATACACCACCAACATATACCGCAGGGGAGATGCCAAGGTGGGATTTTAGAATGTCTGCATTGCCACCAAGCCCAGGGACAGTGGGTATCCATGTATAACCTCTCAAGAACAGGGATACTTCTTTAGCTCTAAGGTAAATCAAGTGACATTTGCAAACTTAAATATCTGGGTTAATGCTTCTATGGACTGGATGTAAGAAGCAAGGCATTTAATATGGCTTTTATGGCAAGGCATTTAATAATCCCATCGCCATCAGGTCAGTGTAACTATTAGTGATCTTGTATGGCAGAGTATCACTGCTCCCCAGAATTTCCAAGACTAAATATTTACAGGAGCAGGAACAGAAAACCTCATATTTCTCCAGAGGATCAGTTGGTTGGTGTCAGATATCCCAGCCACTGTGCCACCAAGGTTTTTAAAACCAAACCAGATAAAATCTGCTTCATATAACTAGTTCTGACTCACTGTGGCCCTATTTAGGGTTTCTAAGGCTCTACAGTTTTAGAGCAGCAGACAGCCTCATGTTTATCTTGACTGCAAGGGCTGGTGGGTTGCAACCAGGACTGCTAGTATGGAAAAAAAAACACTCTAAAAGTCAAAACTACTTCTTAGTCTCAGGAGAAAAAGGCACAAGAGTGGAAAACAATAATAAGTTGTTGTAATTTTACCACATGGAATGTGTACATAGCTCCTGCCCATCAATTATAAGAGAACATGGTTACTTTTATTTATCCAGAGTGATTCCTTCCTTTTAGCAATGATGTTCTTGGAAGGAACACTTCATGTATGTGCTCTTCCTTATGAGCAGAAACACTCCTGCTTATCAACTCTGCTTTGAGAATGGAGGCTGGGGTAGAACCTCTAACCTATGGCGGCATTTAGAGCTCCAAATGGTAGCAGGGCTAGTTTAGCTTGCAGTGTCATACACCACCATTACCATGCAGTGGACACATTTCAAAGATGGATACTTGCCAGGTAATAGCATACTTCCACTAGTTAATATTTTGGTCAGAAATAATAACTCCACTGGCAGCAGCTGTCTTTCTTATAGATTGGAACACATTGTAGCAAATGCCATTTGAATGCATTGAATCTTCTGCTTGATTTGGGAGGACATGCCCCTCTCTGACTTTAGAAATGATCCTTTCATTTTCCTCCTCTGTCTGTCATTCATCCTAGCCATCATGTCCACCAGGTCCCAAAGCAGAACAACATATGTGTCAGGGCTTGTCAAATGCAGTGTGGAATAAAGTAATGCCCATTAATGCAGCTTAAAAAATAATTTTTAAAGGTTTGCTTCCACCTCATGCCTCCTCCTGCCCACCCAATCTGAATCATTCAACAGACAACCTTTAGTAAAATGTTATTTTCTAGGAAGGATTCTGAGAATGAAAAAAAGGGGCTATGAAGAGGTGATAACAAAGAGCCTGAGGTGGCCAGGAAATGCTTGCTGAACTAAATGTTTATTAGATTATCTAAGTTATGAGCATGCTATTATGGATTAAGACCAGAGACCAAGAACATTACAAGGAAGGAATGCTTCCAGAGGTATGTCATCAGTCTGGGAAGGACACTTTGCAAGAAGGAATAGGACAGTAGAGCAAATAGATCAGTGATCTGGGAAAGACACCGACAGGAAGGATCAGAGCACTGAGGAGTGTGAGCTCCTACCAGAATCAAGCTTTGGAAAGAGAAGTGTCTTGGCTGACCTCCTCAACGATACCTAGTGCCAGGAACAGTGTATGACAGTTTACAGAGCAATTAGTAATTAAAAAAATAAATTACTATGCAAATGCACTAACACTGATCCTGGGAAAATATGGCCACCTGGCCAGAGGCTTTGTAACCCCATCCCCAGACAAAACTGGCTGGTGTTGCACAATAAACTAAAAACTCTGACTTCTAAATTTCCATGAAAGAACACAAACCTGTTCTGGATATAGCGAGGGAATTCAGAGGGAGGAAGCAAATTCAAAGGACATTGTCCCCAAGGAAAGTCATGTATTCTTGACTGCTTGGATAGGATGCCCACAGAGCTGCCTCTCAAGACCTCAGCAGAGGGAGTAGGGGAAAGGTGAGCTGATGCACTGTCTCCACACCACCCTGGCTGCCATCAACGCCACTGAAGACAGTAGTAGCTCTCTCCCCCAACATATTTGGGGATGGAGTGGGCCTGTGCTGAGGAGGGGGAAACATGATTGAAGTCAGATGGTAAAATTCACTCGCTCCTCACAGCCCTAGAGTTGAGAAAGACACAGCCCATACATAGCATTTCTATTAGATAGAAATGAGTTAAATCAACTGGGGTCTCACTCTGGATACCCATCTAGATCCCTTAGGATTGGCTCTGGTCTGACAAAAACAATGGCACCTCTCCCTTATCATACCTTGGGGACAAACCAGAGAGATAAACCAAACGAAGTGTACCTGATTGGGGGAAAACTAGCATAATAAAGTTTAAGCCTTATTTCTCTCTCAGTGGATCTAGGGTTTAAAAATATATAGTCTGTCTGTCAAACCATGATTAGAAGTAAGAAAACAGATCTGGAGTCCAGTTCTGATGTGGAAAGTCAGGGAAGAATACAGTTGGGTGGGTGGGCAAAGGGTCTTAGACAATATTTTCTCCTCATGATAGTTGTATTGATCATTGGCCTGCACTACCTGAAAAACGTGGAAGCTATCTTCAAAATCAAGACACTGATATGGGGCAATGTTTAACTGATTCCTGGCATCAACCCTTGTTTGGGATAGGCTTGTGCCACATGAGCTGGCCATCGTTGGCTCTTCGGAAACTAAAACAGTTGTGCAGGGGTGCTGTTCATTACAAAAACAAGTATATATTTTAAATATTATAATTAAAATTTTTGTCTAAGAAGAAACAGGCAATCTTTACACACATGAGACAACAAGAAAAATGGCAAAATTGATTGGAATATACGTAGATCCAGAGGAAGTCTTGCTTGAAGATCAAGCTTTAGGTCTTCAATTGATGGAGTTTAGGAGAATTATCTTCAACTGCTTTAAAGGAATGGAGGAAAATATGGACAGAGATACATGAAAAAAGCATAAAAGAATATAGACGAACTCAGGAAAGCACTACAGGAACAATATGACAAAATAAACAAAAAGCTAGTAATGGTTCAAGAGCTACAAGTAGGAATTCATAGGCAAATAGTAATATATTAGAACTGGATAACATTTTTGAAAGAAAAAAAAGAATTGAAACAAAGGAAATATGAATCAGTGATCTCAAAATCAAATGTCTTGAGACCAAAACACAAAAAGACTAATCTATAAAAAAGACAAAAGAAGCTGAAGGGAACTTAATAATTCTATGAGACACTTTAAAAAGGAACAACTTACAGTTGCTACACATCCTAGAATAGGAAGAACTAAAAATAACCGCAGAGATAATAGTTGAAAAAATATTAAAAGCAAAATTCCCTAATATTATGACAGAACAGAAAATCTATGAATCCCAGAGAACCGCAAACAGAACTAACAAAAAAGAAATTCACTCCTTACCCACCCTTGTGGCACAATCGCTAAAGACAAAATGGGTGCATAAGCAAATGTGGTGAAGAGGATGGTGTCTGACTATCAAAAGATATACTGTCTTGGGTCTTAAAAGCTTGAAGTTAAACAAGCCTCCAACTAGCAGAGAAGCAACAAGCCCATATGGAAGAAGCACACCAGCTTGTGTGATCATGAGGTGTTGACAGGATTGAGTAACAGGCATTAGAAGACCCAAAACAAACAAACATATTGCTACGCTTGAAGGGGGTTAGAGCAGAGACCCCAAACCCATCTGTAGACAATGAGACATCCCCTCACAATAGGGTCTCAAGAAAGGGATGAGTCAACCAGGGTGCAGTATAGCACTGAAGAAACACACAATATTCCTCGGTTCTTTGAGGCTTCCTCAGCCCCCACTATCATGACCCCAGTAATGCCTTTCACTTTGGACTAGAACGGAGCATGTGCACAGGTACAGATAAGATATAAGAACTCACGACACATGGAATCCAGGACAGGAATGGGAGTAGGGATACCAGGAGGGAATGGGGAGGGGGGGAACCAATAGTAGCAATAGGCACATAACCACACACTACCCCCCAAGGGGACAAAGGAAAGAAACCATGGATGAAAGGAGACAGTGGTAGGTGTAAGGTATGCAAATAATAATAATTTATCAAGGGGTCACTAGGGTCAGGGGGCAGGGAGTCAAAAAAGAGGAGCTGATACCAAGGACTCAATAGAAAGTAAATGTTTGGAAAATAATGATGGCAACATATGTACAAATATAGATTCGATGTATGGATTGTTGTAAGACCCCCAATAAAATGATCGTTTAATTTTAAAAAAAAGAAAGAAAAAGATTTCCCAGCCCTGAAAAAAGAAATTCACTCCTACACAGTATAGTCAAACTTTCTAATATCAAAAAAATTAAAGAATACTGATGGAAACAAGGGGAAAAAAAGACTAATCACTCACCTATAAGGAGAACCAATATGAATAAGCTCAGATTTTTCAGTGGAGACCATACAGGAAGAATAAAATGCATGGATATACTAAAAAACGTGAAAGGAAAAATTTCCAACCAAGAATCCTATATCCAGCAAAACTATCTCTCAAATATGAAGTAAAATAAAATTATTTCTAAGACAAGGAAAAATTTAAGGAATTTTCAAAGCCAACACCAGCCTTACAAAGAAAAAATAAATAATCAAGGGAGTTCTTTGGATAGAGAATCAACACAACAGACAAGAATGTGAAATCATCATATAAGACATCATTACTGAGGAATCAAGCTATGGAAATAATGCACAAAGTAGCAATGTCATCTGATTCAAAATAAGAAACCACAGGTAAAATTCCACAATGAAGATAACAATGAAATATTCTAGTAGAAAACAGAATAGAAAAGAAATTGAGTGGTTCATAAAAGACAACAAAGTGTCCATGTAAAAATCAAATTTAACTCAAATCAAGCTGACCTCAACAAAATAAAAATGAAGAAAGCCACAAAATCCTATGAAACAGTAAGGTTAAAAACAGAAAATTTGACAAGAAAATTCCTAAACAATAAGAAATTAGCAGGAAAACAATGATGAGCAAATGAACAACAGCATTAAAAACATGCAACAAAATAACAGCAATAGAACCGTAACTATCAATAACAACATTGAATGTAAATGGCTTAATTCAGTTAAGAAATAGAGACTAGCAGAATGGAAGATTATATGAGCTATTAACATTCTGATTACAAGAAGCACAGCTCAGATATAAAAACACTAAAAATCAAGGGATAAAAAAAATAAAAGAAAGCAGGAATAGCAATATTAATTTCTGTCAAAATAGACAACAAAGTAAAATCCTTCATGAGAAACAAAAAAGACAATTTTATGATGAAAGCCAAAATTGAACAAGAAGATATAACTATAAGAGACATCCGTACACTCAATGACTAAACTCAAACTAAACTAACTGCCATCAAGTCCAAGCTGATTAGTTGAGACTCTATGGGACAGGGTAGAACTGCCCTGGTGAGTTTCCTAGACTGTAACTCTCGATGGAAGTAGAAAGCTCCATCTTTTTCCTATGGAACAGCGGGTGTATTTGCACTGCTGGCCATGGAGCTAGCAGCCTAACTCATAATCACCATGCCACCAAGGCTCCTTTGACTCAAATTGGAATTGTTAAATGGAAAGATGCTCTAAGGATTAAGTTAAAACCTGGTCCATCAGCTTTATTCAACATTGGACATTGTTTGTAGGCTTCTTTCCAATTTTGGATTTTTAAAAGTATTATTCCTCCAATGGATCATTTGGACCAGTCCCTATTTTTAATATTTAAACTTTCATACTTCATTTGGCCTGTAGCTGTGCTGCTGTGTAATGGGGCATATGGACTACCTCCTGCATCATGTTTCTGCCTTTCCTCTACAAGTTCAAATGGAGAAAGGGGAAATGTTTCTTGTCCTAACTTTAGGAATTTAATAAATTGAGTCTAAAATTATCTTTCATGTAAAGAAGTAAGTAAGAGGAAACCTAAATATCTCTCAAAATTATTTTCACATTGGTCCAGGAGTCATACTAGGAGTCGGCCCCAGTGGGTTGGGGACAGGGGAAGATGTTGGTAATCACACTTGTTTTCAGAATGTGATGGGAGTGTCTGTCCTTTGTCATGTTCTTTGTGTACATTACCATCATGCTTGGGTTAGAAACAGAACTTAGGACCAAGCCTTCAGTAGATTGCTGGAATTAAGCATCTCATTCTGATCACTTGGTTTAATTTTTCATTTTTAAAAATAGGCATGGGAGGGTGCTGTGCCCCAAAAGGTAGGGTGTCTGCACTAAGGATTTAGAAATACTTTGGAAGCTCATAACCTCATCAAATATTGCCTTCATCCACATTCCTGATCTTTTAGATGAGTAACAAGCAGATGAAATGTGCTCTTAAGGATTAAGCCATGTTTCTTTTATTTTCACATCTGTCCAGTTAAGTTACCTTTAATTCATTTCAGAGGAAACCATTATTATGACTCACCGTTTTACCACATTCATGTTTGCTTGGTCTCTTGACTACAACCTACACCCGATATTGCTTACAGGGAGGTCAATTTTGATTTTCACATTCATCTGAGATAACTTTTCCCTCCCTCCACCCTAGATATGATGAATTCCAAAAGACTAAGGGTTGCTTAACTGGGGAGACTCATAGTTACCTGTATGGGATTTACAGTGTTCTTCAAAGGAGAGAGTGCTGCACACACAAGAAGGACCAGGAGACCATTTTTTTTTTTTTAATGTAACTGGATCCACATCATTTTATTAGAAGACATGAGAGATTTGGGAGGAAACAAAGAGAGAGGGAGAGAGGTGAATTTGTTAGACTTCAGCCTGCTTATGTGAGACTGGGAACCACAGGAGTCACTCCATGGTGACTATGGGCGATTCTCCAGGTTGAGCTTGTTGAAGAGCTATCTGCCAGGCAGGTGTCTTGGGCCTCCCTGATTGCACAGGTTGGTGACATGGCTGCCCAGCTCCTTGATGGCCCTGACCTGCTGGTGCAGAAAGTGGCTGTCCAGGAAATCACAGAGTAGTGGGTTGCCCTGCTTGCTGGCCAGCCGATGCAGGTCCAGGGAGCTCAGGTTGATCCTTTACTGCAGGTGAAAAGCTTGCTCCATGGCCCTGAGTCTGTCCCAATGGTCTATTTTGGTCTTCTTGATGTCTTGGAGCTGCATGTCACCCCCACACTGGCTCTGCTGCCTCAGCATCGTCTCTGCATGCTAGCACTTCTTGTGTGATTGGAGCAGAAAGTCGGCAGCACAGTTCTTCAGGGCCATCTTGCGGTCGGAGCGGCAGGCCATGGTTCAGTATGTGTAGCAGGCCTATAATTCCAGGTCCATCTTCTCATTAATAGCTGCCTTGTACTCCTCATGCTAGTTCTGACACATCTGAGGGGACAGTGCTGTAGCCATGGCTTAGTCAGCTGGCAACAATGGACGCACAGGTGGAGCACAGAAGGTGGCTGACTTCACACTCAACAGAGTCCTCCTGAAGTCCCCAGAGTCCCCTGATGGTGAGACTTATTACAGTTACCACATGGCAGGATGAGCACACTGTGGTGGGGTCCTTTTTAAGGGGACAATTGGAATGTAGATGTAACATCTAGCATAAAAAAAAGGGTTGGGACCTTGATGTTGGGTCCACTCACTCACTACTGGTGGGTACGGGCATGTGGACAGGTCCATGATTGTGTCACCTAACACCGCATTTCATGGAGCCCGGTGGAGACAGGGACCATGGGTACCTGCACATTTTACAAGTTATTTGGAAGTACATGAGTGAACAGTAGTCATGAGTCCTTTGGATGTTTCTTATGACAACTTATTTGCATATGGATATGAGCTGTTAACCTAAGGGCTAATAGTTTGAATCCACCTCAGGAGAACAATGAGGCTTCCTGCTCTTCTAAAGATTTATAGCCTTGGAAACCAAAACAGGCAGGTCTACTGTCTCTGATAGGGTCAATAAGAATCAGGCTTGATAAATGGCAGTGGGTTTCTGATTTGATGGCTTCTATATATTTACTGCTTTTTTGTGTGTGCTCTCGTTTATATCTAACTATGTTTGTGTGCAGTGTACAACTACTCCATTGAGTTTTCAAGGCTGTATTTGACCTTTCAGAAGCAAGTTGCCAGGCCTAGACTACAAGATGCCTTTGAGTAGGTTCAAAGCATCACCTTCCCTAGTAGTCTAGTGCTTCAGGATTTACAACACTCAGGGACATGCATATTTAATATTGCCGAGCTTTATTTGAAAGGCAGCTTTCCTCCATGACGACAATATCTGCACTAAGTACACTCTGTTATCATCTTCACACAGACCCCAGTGCTTTCAACTCCAGTGATCCCCACTTTCCTCCTTCATTCCCTCTTCCTTATTGACAATTGAACACACTCCTAAAATACTGTCCTTCTCTTCTGTCTGGACCCCGTTGTGGAAAATTTCAAGGACATCTTCACTGCTGCCATTGATATGCGCAATATCTACACTGATCTTCCCAACTGTCTTCTATGAGATAAAAACAGCCTTTTATTTCCTTTGAGAGTAAATAGAAGGGTAAGATGTATAAAAGGTCACAGTTAACTACAGCAAGGAAAGTGTAGCATGGTGGAACATGGTGCAATGTGCTTTAAACGAACCATGGTATTTCATGAAAACGGAGAACGAATAGACTGGAAGTAGCAGTGGGGAGCAAGGAAGACACCAACATCACTTTAGGCTCAGCGATAAACTGAAAATAGGAGGAAAAGAAAACGACCTGGACTTTGAGATGCTGCAGGAAAGTCGGTGGTCATACACAGTGACCAGCTGACAACTAGAGCAAGGAGCTGATAGGAGCATCCTGCCTGAGATATTGTAGAGGAGATTTTGCTTAAAATAAACTGTGTTCCAGGGGAGGATAATGGAAATGGTGGAAGGGTTTAGGCAGTCAGAAAGGGTTGGAATTGGATCAGAATAGAAAATGGACACAATTGCTTGGGAATCAGTAAAATATGCATCATACCCATAAACCTACTCATAACAGAGGTTCAGAATAGCAGGGTGCCTGAAGCTCCTGGGAAATTTCGTGTATGATCTAAATCTTTGTGAGAAACATTGAACAGCCTCACTTACTATGCAAATACAAGTCATCTTTCCAGTTCATTCATAGAATTTTTCAAACTATTAATAAGTTTAAGTGAGAAATCAGGAAATTTGTTTGCATTTCCAAAAAATAAAGTTCTCTGGGACAGATACATTTATAGCTAGAAAGATTAGTACTGCAAATCTGAGGCCCATTTCTGATTTCAGTAACAAAGAAATCCATTGAAAAAGAAGGAGAAAGATGAAGAGATAGTTGAGGTTTATTGTGCCAATGTGATTGATAAACACGTGGGATTAATTGAAGTGCAGAGGGATAATGGCTCGGTGAGCCTCACCTTTCTAGTTCTCGGGTCTTTTGCTTTCTGATGGTCGGACTAGGGTGCAGTTGCCTGAGCCAGTTCCTTGCTTCAGCTGGCAAGGCTCACTTCCTGGGAGACATCCCCGAGGAGAAGCCACATGGACCTACCCCGATGCAGCCCTGGGTGCTGGAGCACCCGTGCGGAGGCCCCTGCCAGCGCTGAGAAAGTTACACACTCACTTATTCAGCTTTCCTCCTGCAGTCGCTGTCATTGCTTGTGTTTTGTGAGATGGAGGAGGACTTTGTGGATTGGTGCCTGATGTATGGGCTAATGTTGGATTTATAGGCTTGGACAGCACTGGGTTGGGATGCTTTCTTAATGTAAACTTACCCTTTATATAAAACTCTTATACCTATGAGTTTCTGTGGATATGGTTCCCTAGTTTATGCAGACTAACACAGATGACAATGGAGGTTTGATGATTTAGGGATGACTGGGATGTAGAACATGAGATTAATCCTGATAATCTCTTACTGGGAGGATCCTAGTAATTCTACTTAAATAATAAGGGTATTTGTGGAGGAAAACAATTATTTAAAGATTTAGATTTAGTACTGGAGCATAGGTTGAAGGCTCTTTCATTTTCTGTCCGATGCACCTCATGCACAGCCACAACCCATTTGGCAGAGAAGATTGTGTGTTGTTATGATGCTCAAATGTCCCAGCCAAGTTCACAGACTAAGATCGAGTAGAGAGAAAGGCGTGGTGATACACCTGAAAATCACCTAATGAAATTCCTATATGCAGATCATCAAGTTCAGGTACACAAACAATTTGGGTGATGGCACAGGACCAATTAGTGTTTTATTCCGTTATGCATGGGGTAAAAAGGAGTCAGGGACTGCCTTCTTGACTGTCGACATCATCACTACTGGAAATACAAAATAATTAAAGGTGAATTCTTGTCCTCGTGTGGCATATAGTTGAGAAACAAGGCACATAATAGGGAACTAAAAGAGGGAATCGTTCTATAAAACTGGATTGAGGGCTGACCAATAACTGAGTAATCTTTGCCTTTTATGGGACACTAACACAGCTCTACTGGCATCTAGTGTTACAATGTATGTATTTTTGGACAATGGAATACAGGTGGAAGTGAAGTACATGTCCTCTAGTAGTGGCTCATTACGTATCTACATATACCTGTACACTTTCTTCCCTCATTCACTACTGGTCAGATGGAAAAGATCCCGAGGAGGACTCTCATTACCCCCAAAATGGAAGAAGCCTGGATCCCTGAATGCCTGTGAGGAACAGAGCCTTCTGTAGTTTCACATGGAGTATAATTTGATCAGGAAATGTGCGTTTATTGTGCTGCACCATGCAAATAATGACATTATGATTCAACTGGCTTATCTAGATTTATTTATATTATGATTGGATGTGAATAAAGGAGAAATAAAACCCTTTTCTTCTATGGATAAAATGTATGTCCCATTACAGGTGGATTTCTTTCTTACTGGAATCAGAAGTTCACCTCAGATATGCAGTACTATTCTTGATAGCTAAAAATGTGTCTGTCCCAGAGAACTTTGTTATTTTAGAAATGTAAACAAAGTTCCTGATTTCTCACTGTAAGCTTATTAATGGATTGAAAATTTTTATGCAAGAACCACAAAGAATACTTGTGTTTGCATAGTATGTGAGGCTTTTTAATTTTGCTCACAAAGATTTAGATTGTACACTAAATTTCCCAGGATCTTCAGGCATCCTGCTATTCTGAACCTCTCTTATATAATGTAGACTTATTCCTACTGAATGTTTATATTATGATATTTAAAAATATGTTCACTTCAGAAAATGAAGCAGCACAATTCAAGTTTCTGTATTTTTGGTAAGTAGTTTTTTATCCCATTTTGAGGAGACTTTTTGGAGATTCCAAATTTACTGTTAAATGAGCCCAGTATTTTTTGGGCAAGCATTTCAGCAATTGGTTTATATGCTAAGTGCCATAATTTCATCAGTGAATTTTTTATTTAAGTTGGAACTATATATGTGTTATATCACCTCCCCCCACCAAATTATTTTAAGATCCTTCCCATCATGCACTCACTCGTTTTTGTGAAAGAAAATTTGCTTTTATTTATGGTTTCATATATTTTGATCAAGAACTGAAATATAATCATGGTAGTCACAATATCAAAAGTTGTGGGAAGTGTATGGAAATATTTATCTCATAGTTCAGAAAACACTGATGAACCTTGTTGAGATGGCCATTCAGAAATGTTTATAAGCCTTAGGTTTTATCTTTGCCAAAGTTGTTATCAATCGTGGAGAGCTCATTATACACTGTTTGATGTTTCAATGAAAAAGAAATAGCCTCGTATGCAGTAAATACAAAAAGATCTTACCCTCTTCAAAAACCTTTCCACTGAGCTGTTTTCTTTGTGGTATCATAGGTATGGTCACCTTATCATACATCTATTTCTTTTAAACAGTCTTTCAGTTATTCTCAGGGTGGTGTATCCTTTGCTTAAAATTTGAAGGCAGTTGCCCCCCAAAGGTCTTAAAGATTATCCAGTTCTTTGTCAATACATCTAAAACAGCCATCTTCAACTTCATAGGGGGTGTTGGGGGTCAAGCAGAGGTTCATCTTTTGTTCATTATTCCCACAACTTGAGTTGGAGATAACACACTACATACTTCATTTTCATGCCTTTCATGTGAGGTGGAAATCTTCAATTCTTGTATATTTTTTTCGCCCCTAGAAGTCTAATTCTTGCTAGAATAACTTTGTTTGAGTCTGTTTTCCCAGTATCTTTTGGGGTAACCGGAACGGCATTCTTCTGATAAGACTGGCCAAAATTAGGTTTCCAGTCACATGATTCATATGTTTTCACGGAGAGCTCTTTATCAATGCCTGAGCAGTCATTGGTATCCCAACATCTGAAAAAGCTAGGAACTTCTCTGAGGTCATTGCTTCGAATTTGAAGAGGTGTGGACAAATCCTCCACATCAGCCTCCTTCTCTTTCCGCCAGTTGTCTGGGTGTGGCAGTGGAGCCAACTTGGGGAGTCTCAGGTGGGCTTTTGAAGGATGGTCTTTTAACAGTTCTGCTGGTTTCTTCGTTCTTCTCTTGCCATCCTGAGGGTAATCCCAGGCGTCCCCAAGCAGCTTGTCAAGATCTTGCCCCAAGAGCTCTGTAGGCAATGAATCTTCCAGATCAGAACATGAATCCAAGGGATAAATCTTCTGACTGGTTTCCTCCACAGAAGCCTTCTGTGCCAGCTGGGCTTCTGAGGGCTTGGAAAATACGGTTGAGTTTTTGGACGCCTTCTTTCGAAAACTCTTTAGAACATGTGAGGTCTTTTTGCGGTTAATTAAAGGGAGGGGCTCCTCCCTTGGATCAATAATGATTATCTCACCACAATGTGGGCAAACTCGTCTGAAGCCTTCCTGCCCCTCTTTCGGGAACACCAGATTCCGGCTATACTGGGAAGTGGGGAACCTCAGCCTCTCCTGGGGCTTTGCCAAGTGCTGGGAAGGCAGTCCCTCTTCATACCTGGATTTGCTGTTCAAGTCCGAGGTTGTGGCTTCCACATCCGGAAGCCCGGAACCTGGCCTCTCCTGGTCCATGGTGGGGCGGGCTCCCGGCTGTCCAGTGGTTTGTTTTCCAGTCAGAGCTCAGGTTGCTATGAAACTGAATGCACACACGTAGCTAAGATTCTCTGAGTTTGGCCCCAACAGGAACCACGTGCACAATCCTGACGCTAGGGGCAACTTTCTTGGAACTCCTGCATACTCCCAACCCGCAGCTCATTCTTTTTAATGGTAGTGCCCATTATATGGCACCACCACAGTCTAGTTATCCATTCACCTTTTCATGGACGTTTGGGTTGTTTCTAGTTCAGAGTATTGAAAATAAAGCCGCTTTGAGCATGTGTGTGCAAGTCTCTTCCATTCATCACCTCAGATTAGTGAGAACTCTGATCTCTGTCCCTTCCCACGCCATAGCCTCATAATGCAATAGGAATGTGAGGCAATCATTGGACTCACCGCATTTGATTCCTATCTCTCAGGAATGATAGTCCTTGCTACCTGATGACCACTGCCTTTGCAACATTATCCTATATCCACATTCCTATATATCTATCTATCATCTTTTGTTGCCTGTTACTATATTTCTGCCAGCAATGAAAGTATAATTTACATCCACTTTGATCTTTTCTGTCTCTTTAATACCTTTTACTTTCTTCAAGCATGGTGCTGCGGAAGTTATCCCACAGCTCAGCAAGTCTTTTGGCATTAGTGTTCAATGCAGCAAGCGTGTTCTGGAGATTGTCTCAAATTCAGGTGGGATAGATCATATTTTGGTTCTCATGGACATGTTTTAATTTTCTTCAACTTCAACCTGAACTTACATATGAGTATTTGATGGCCTGTTCCACAATCAATACCTGATCTGGATCTAGCTGCTAATACTGAACTTCTCCATCATCTCTTCCCACAGATGTGGTCAATTTGGTTTCTGTGCATTCAGTCTTATGAAGTCCAAATGTTTAGTGACCTTTTGTATTGTTAAGAAGCAGGGTTTGTGATGAAGACATTGTTGGCCTTGCAAAATTATATAATGAGATTTCTAGGTTTGTTTCTGTCACTAAGAACATACATATATCATGGTTTAAAATCAACAAAGGTGTATCAGGATTACATCCTCTTATCCTATCATTGAATCTGTATGATGAACAAATAATCAGAGAAGCTGGCTTACATGAAGAAGGATGGCTTGGGTCAGGTTCACCTTAGTCCTCAAAGTGACATATTTGCTCTTTAAGACTTTAAGGAGATATATGACATGTTAGGTCCATTAATTTAGACTCCTTATTCTTCATTGCAATGGAGCCCTGGTGACATAATGGGTTATGCTTTGAACTGCTAACCCTAAGGTCAGTATTCAAAACCATTAGCTGCTCTGCAGGAGAATAATAAAGTTTTGTGCTCTCATCCAGAGTTACAGTCTTGGTAACTCACAGGGCCAGTTTTACTCTAGTGCCCTAGTGACCCTATGATTCAGCATCAACCTGATGTCAGTGAGTTTGAGTTTGAGAACCTGCATTGCAGTCTGAGTTGCTAGATTTATTTTGGATCATATCATCAAGGGTTGTAGTAATGAAAGTCACAGTGCACATGGTCAACAGGAGAATGAAATCAAGTGAAAATGAAGCTATGCACAAGGGGAACACCCACTCACAGCATATTGTAAGCTAATTGTATATACTGTGTTGAAGATGAATAAAGATGCAGATATCATCAAACAATATATAAATATTGCAAACAGTATATGCAGCATTGTAATGACTTTGAAGATATTAAACAAGTAGTAAAGCAAAGCAGATAGACAAAATTCAGTGTGCAAAGATACTTAATCTCACTTTACATCAGCTTTTAAATGAAATTATTCAATAAATTGCCTATGCTTTCATATATCATGTCCAATATTCAGGGAAATTAGAGAAGGTGCGCAACATTTACCTTTAACTTATGGGTTTGATTCATTGAAAACCAGAGCACCCATAGCCCTGCACACGTAGATGGCACCATAGTTGCTTTTCAGGAACCTAATCCACAAGGACAGAGCCATCGACCTTTAAATTTGATATTCTTTATACTCTGGGTGAACTTTATTTTAACTATTCCAACAAGGCAAAAGAATCATGTGTGTTTATTTGGGAACTTCATGACCTTTCAGATGTCACTGTGAAAAGAAGCTGCATCACTTCCACTGACATCTTACTGAAATTCTTTGCCAGGTTATGTAAATTAAGACATTATGTCAGTAATAAGTGAAGGCTGCAGTCAAGGATCAACTTTATGGAAATAAAAATAAAAGCCATCTAAAAGAAATGTCTCACAGCCATTGAGTGCTGATTGTGACTCATGGTGACCTGACAAGACAAGCTAGGAGTGTCCCTGTGGGTTCCAGAGACAGTAACTCTTTTCGGGAGTAGAAAGCATGTTTGTCTCCTGTGAAGTGGCTGGTGGTATCAGAAATGCTGACATTGCAATTAGCAACCCAGAAAGTAACCCCTATGAAACACAATAGAAACTGGTTGAGGACATGCAGCTCACATTCACTGAAGAACTTAATCGTGATAGTACATAATTAAACACAGATCAAACACTGCACACCCCAGCTATGACGGAGAACCCACGACTTACCTCAACCATGAGAGCTCAAAACAGTATGACCTGTTTTGTGTATCTATCCAATGCATAATGAGCATCATCAAACACTTATAGATTATAATCAACCTCTTACAAACCCAATAGAAGACGATGAAGAGCCAATTGTTATGATGTACTCAGAAGGGAAATTTGAGGATCATTATGAACACATTTTGACAACATTGATATAGAATCACCACCAACAAAAATCAGATAAGAGATGCATCATTTGATCTCTTTTTTAATTAAAAAAATTAATTAATTAATTTTATTAAAAGATCATTTTATTAAAAAAATCAGATAAGAGAGGAAAAGAACAGAAGCCTGATTTCTTTGATGCAGCTTCAATTATGAATGAATCCATAGGTTTAATGTACACATACCCAACAATTGAAATATAAAAAGTTTAGTTAGTTAGTCATTCATACATTTGACAGTGGTTATGACAGATTAAAAGTGCCTTTGATTCTCTGAGGGGCGGGGGTGTGTAAAAAAGTCACTCTAATCTTTTAAATTCTTCTGTCTAGCATAATGCATGTGTCCCAATCATGGTCCAATTTCTGATTCTGTAGTCCTACCTCCAGCTTTGATATTGATCTGCCTCTAATTATGCTTCATTCATAGTTTTCTTCAACTTCCCTTCTTTGTAAACTGCTGGATGCCATTATATCCTTTTTGATGGCTTTCCTGATCCAGATAATGTGTGTTTGTCTTTGCCTTGTCTGTATCCTCTTTAATTCCTAATAAATGTTTTCTGTAAAGTCACTAAGGGAATTTATAATGTAAACAAAATTATAAATCAATAAGATCTAACAGGGATATATAGGTATACAGAACAATTTATCTGCACACAGAATCAAGCATGCATGCATTTTCTTAAGCACACATGGATTATTTTACAGAATAGAACATATGCTATGACATAAAATCAATCTCAACAAATTTCAAAATATTGAAATCATACAAAATATGTTCTCTTTCAATAATTATATGAAGTTAGGAATTGTGTTAGGCAGGGTTCTCTAGAGAAACAAAACAAGGACAATTATGATTTTATATATATATATGATTTATATAAGTTTACACAGCACAAACACAAAGGAATACAGTACACAGAGCAGTAAAGAGGGCTCAGTTCAACTCACTTTCATAGAACAGTTAATATATTGGAAGTCTTTCAACTCAAGAGGGCTACCATGTCCAAGGTCAAGGAAGTAGACAGCTGAGTCTTCCTTCGGGCAATGCAGGCAGAGTCTGCCCACAGGCAGCAAACAGCAGAGTCGGTCACCAACAGTCAGCAGCTCATGAACTGAGTGAAGTAGGACTGAATGAGATATCAAACACAAGCAATGCAATAAAACAGAAACCCACCATCCTCAAGTTCATGCAATGTACACACAGCAGTCTGGCAAAGCAGGTCTCCAAGGAACCTCAAGTTTGAGTTGCATGATCCATGGGTTGGCTTGTCCCACAGGTAGTGTAGCTCACAAGTTGAGACATCAAACTAGCTCAAGCAGTCACATGCTGGTCTGATCACCAGAGAACAATAGCGAGAGGGACAGGTCTTGCCGAGCCATTTATCTCTTTGCCCTCCAATCAAAGTGTGACCTTATTAATCCCATGCTCCTATTGGCCAGGTTGGCACAATAAACCTACCTGTCACAGAAATCAATAACAGGGTGAAAAGAAAGAAAAATTAAACATATGGAACTCAATAAATTACAAATAGTATTGGGTAGTATAGGAATTCGAAGGTGAAATTTTGAACATTCATATTGTCAAATGAAGATTGACACACAACATATCAAAATATTAGGACACAGCAAAATCAATACTCAGAGGAAAATTCGTAGTAGTAGCCCTTGATAACCCAGTCTATAGCTCATAGATTATTGGGATTTTAGAATCTTTTCTTTCAAGGCACACAGCATCCTTCACAGGTCACACCAGAAAGACTCAATGTGGAAATACCACTAACTGAACTGGGCTTTATCTCAAACTCACGTGTACCCCTTGGACTTAAGGCTGAAACACCCTAGTGTGAGAAGAAGCAGATGACTACTAGCCCAAGGGCATAGAACCGGCAGACATTGGACTTTGGTTCAAATCTCTTGCCTTGAGGGTGCCCAATGAATGGTGGCCTGGAATTACCATATACTTACTCTTTTAATGTCCTCCTTGTTTGATTATGACATATTTTTATATGGTAGGCATGGCTCTGATGCTGTGAATGAATATTATTGGAAGATTTTCCCTATCACCCAACCCCATTTTTTGTGTAAATAGTGTCCAATCACTTAAGAGTTTAATTTTTACAAGTCAACAATTCATCTATTGCAGTTCATAGCTTCCCTATACTCGTATAGTTTGCCTTTCTCTACAGTTTTAAATTCTATGCCATTGGCTAAATGAATGACACTATCAACGTGTAGTGGTTACACATTGGGCTGCTAAAAACAAGCTTAGCGGTTCAAAACCAGTAAGCAGCTCCACAGAGGAAAGATAATGCTTTCTACATATGTGAAGATTTTCAGGTTCAGACATTTACAGGGGACAGTTCTACCCTATACTATAGGGCTGCTCTGACTCATCATTGACTTAATGACAGCGGAAGTAATGTCTCAAGGGGATGATTGATAATATTCGCTAACATAAAATGAAAATGATGCCTCTACGGTGAAATATATATATTAGATGCATGAACTTTGATCTTGCACTTAATTCTAGCCCTAATCAAAGGACAATCTTGCACTTAATTCTAGCCCTAATCAAAGGACAATTCGTTCTTATGATATGACCCTGTTTGATTTTCAACCTCATGAAGAGATCACTGAAGATATGGGTGCTATTGAAAAGTGTGGTGAAGAAATTACATTGTGTCTAGTTAGCAGAAAGAATAGGGCCTGAAGTTTTAAAGTCTTGTTTTCAAACAAGCAGCCATCTAAGCGAAGCATCATCTAAGCCCACATGGAAGAAGTATACCATCTTGTGTGATTGAAGGATTGTAAATAATATAATCTAAATCCAAAAAAAGGAATGGCATCAGAGCTTAAATTTTGAACACCTAATCGTCATAAAACTCTCAATGACAGTGGAAGCCCAAAATCCATTTGCTGGCTCTACCCATGGATTTAGCTTCCAGTGAATTGCCTCTGATCAGGCTAAATCAATTATTACTAGTCTAAATTTTTCTTGATGTGATTGAACTATTGAATTTTATGTTATGTGTATTAAATGCCAATAAAACAGTTGTGAAAGAGAAAGAAATCCCAAACAATTAACATACAGCAACAGTTGGGTCAAATAGTAAAGGAAGAGTAAAAGAAGTTAAAAACAACCAGGAAATGAAAAGTATTAAGCTGAACAGAATTAAAAATATAGAAAAACAATAGAAATAATCCACAAACCAGAAGTTTGTTCTATGAATGGAACAATAAAATAGGCACACCACTAACTGACAACAGCAACAACAAAAGCAGAAGGTACTATATTTAAATCAAGGATTGAACTCTGATTACTATTTTTTAAATGTGTTCCAACAAACTTGAAATTTTGGATTAAATCGACAAATTCTCAGGAGTATATCTACCCAAATTAATACAAGGGGAGTTAGAAAATTTCAACAAATCCATTACAAAAGAAGATATTGAAGTTAGCATGTAAAAACCTGAAACTACCCAAGAGTTCAGGAACATAGTCTTGGGGACACCAGGGATAACTGGCATAACATACTACACAAAGACAATATTCTGTATCAAACTTTGGTGAGTAGCCATTTAATAACTTGTTAGTGGTCATCTAAAGTGCAACTCCTGGTCTCATGCTGTCCGTAAGAAATAATGGCGATGGAAATCTAAGGAAAATGGAAACAGTGGACTAATGGGCCTGGTGAACATCAGTTGCGCATATGCGTCCTGGCTCCTACTACCCACTGCTCTGAAAGGGATCAGATTATAAGGCCTAGGTTAGAATGGGAGAAAAATGTGGAACAAACTCAAAATCATTGAAAAACAAACAGGCTTACTGATAAGATAAAGACTGGCAGAATCACTGAGACTATGGCCCCTAATCACACATCAGATCTGGAAATTATCCATCCACTCCCACCCAGGGTCTCAATTTTTAGTCCCAAAATAGACATGCCTAGAAGGGGAACAATGCCAAGTAAAATGCATACAGTTTCAAATAATCAGTCAAGATTATAAAGATCAGTATATACTCAAGTACAAAGTCCAGAAAGGTTAGAAAATGATTGGAAACAGGAAACACAAGGAGAAAGTAAGATAGACCAATGATGTTACATTATAGGGTCTGCAATCAATGAAATGAAATAACACATGCATGAACTATTGGATGGAAATTGATCAGACTGTAAACCTTCACCCAATTTATAATAATGTGTTCTATTAAAATTGTAGAGAGCAGCATTCAGAAATGTATATATTTACAAAGCATACACCATGACTTAGTGGGATTCACACCAAGAATAAAGGGTTGGCTCAACTTCACAAAATTAATCAATGTAATCCACCACACACGTAAAACAAAAGAACCATTATCATACCAAGTGATGCAGAAAATGTATTTGATACAATTTAACACCCTTTCTGATAAAAAGTGTCAGCAGACTAGGTATAGAAGGGATGTTCTCAACATAATTAAGGTCATACATTCAAAACCAACAGCCAACATTACAGTCAATAGAGAAAGGTTGAAGATCTTTAGGGGAGTGGGAATGAAATGAAGATGTCCATTGTCTCTACTCTTACTCAACATTGTAGTAGAAGATCTACCCAGAGAAATAACACAAGAAATTGAAGCTATCTAAATCAAAAAGGAAGTAACATTTTCTCTACTTTCAGATGACAAGATTCTATACACAAAATACCCTAAAGATTTCCCACCACAAAAAATTAGTGAATTTAATAGAATAGTTTACCAGCATTGTAGGATATATCTATACACAACAATAAATTTGTTTTTTCTACACGTACAAAGATAAAAAGAAATTAAGAAAAAAATCTTTCATTTATAATAACCTCAAAATCAACAAAATAACTAGAAATTAACATAACCAGAGATATAAAATACTATAGATACTTTAAAATACAAATATGCAGTGCAGGCACATATATTCATTAAAAATACCTAGTCAAAAATCAATATTTATTTTCTGTGTTTTCTTCATTTTTGATGGTGTCAATAAAATTCATAATTTTGAAATTATTTTATAATGAAGGCAATAAAACCCTCATCAGATAATTCTAATATATGATTAATCTTGGAGTTGATGTCAGTTAAATATTATTTCTCTTTTAAGTTGGTTTTATCCAGTTCTTTGTATAAAAGATAATTTTTATTGCAGTGTGATTTTATGAGATTCTTAACCTACTTAAAGGTACACATTTGAGCACACACACACACAATCAGTCACCATTTTAGTCCCAAATTCTGTTCTTATAGTTGCAATATCATTCTGATTTTCTGAGCCTGTGTGATAGTAAAGGTCCCAGAGTGACTCAAATGTTTTGCCCTCTGCTACTCAATGAAATATTGACAGTTCAAATCCACCCAGAAGCACCTAGGGTCATCTTACTTCCACATCGCTACAGCCATTGAACATTCTATGCACAATTCTCCTCTGGAACAAGTGGGGTATCTATGAGTTTGCCTTGATTCAGTAGCAATGGCTTTTATTTATTTATTTTTTTGTCTGTTTGGTCTATCTTATGTAATCATGGTTCCCTCTGATCACTGTTGATGCTGTCTAAGCAAATACAAGGATGTACCCGAGTCACATGGGCAAAAATTTGTAATAAAATCTTAGGAAATGAAATCCAGTGGCATATTTAAAGGATTGCACATCATGAAAAAGGAGGAGTTTCTCCAAGTAAACAAGGGTGATTTCATATTCGAGAACAAACCAATGTAATACACTATAGAAAATTATAAAAGAAAAAATATCTCAGTTGATGAAGAAAAGTACATGATAAAAATCCAACATCATTTCATGACACAACCAAACTGAGAATGGCATGGAGTATCCTCAATTTGATAAAAGGCATTTCTTGAAAACTATTAAAATTACACGCAGTAGTGAACAAAACTGTAACTTTCTCCTGGAGATCAGAAAAAAGATAAGGAAGCCCATTTTCTCGACTTACATTCTCCAGTGCACTGAAAGTTTGAGTTAGGGAAATTAGGCAAGTAAAAAAACAAAAAAAAAACAAAAAAAGAAGAAGAGATCATTCAAAGCGGAAAGGATGAAATAAAACTATCTCTGTTTGCAGATATCATGACATTAAGTATGGAAAATATAGATAACATCTAATCACATAGAAGTGAATCCTTTTCATATGACTATTATTCAAATTTTTATATAAACCACTAAGTTCATGATGAAGGAATTAAAGAGTTATACCAACTTCTTCAGTACACAGAGTCACTGTACCAAAAAGAACTAGTGGATATACAACCATTTCAAGAGACACCATACGATGAAGAACCAATGGTATTGAAGGGAGAATTCAAAACTGCACTGAAGGCATCAGCAAAAATCAAGGGTCCAGGAACTGACCCTTGTTTCAACAAGTTGATGAAGCGCTGGAAAGCCTCATTCACCTATGCTAAGAAATTCGGACAACAGCTACTTGGGCAGCTGACAGAAGGAGATTCATATTTCTGTCCATTTCAAATAAATGCAAACTATCAGATTGCATAAATTATTGACCAATATCATTGATATCCATGGAAGTAAATTTTTGCTTGAGATAATTCAGTGGCTGCAGCAGTACATCAACAGGGAGCTGTCAGAAATCCAAGCCAGATTTAGAAGAGAATATGGTCAAGGTCTATCACTTCTGAAGTCAGATGGATTGTAAGGTCTATCACTTCTGAAGTCAGATGGATTTTAAGGTTTATGACTTCTGAAGTCAGATGAATTTTGGCTCAAAACCGAGAATACCCTAAAGAGATTACTTATGTTTTATTGATTATGCCAAGACCTTTGACTATGTAGATTATAACAAACTGTGGGAAATGTTGAGAAAAATCTGAAATAGGGAACACATCATTGTGCTTATGTGAAACCTGGACAAGGCTGACAAGAGGCAAGGATGTTAAGACTGGGTCTCACAAATTTTGACCATGTTAGGCAGGTGTGGTTTGTTTTGTTTTTTTCATAAAAGGGGCTATTGAATGGTTTAAAATCAAGAAAATTGGGCATCAGTGTTATTGTATATCAGGGTTGTATCATTTCATCATATTTATTCAGTCTTCATAGGGATCAAATAACTTGAGGAATTAGAAACTGTGAAGAAAAATGAAGCATCAGGATTAGAGGAAGGCTTATAAACAACCTGCGATATGTATGTGACACAAACATGCTTGCTGAAATCGAGGAGATTTTGAAATATTTGCTGATGAAGATCAAGTACTGTACTCTTCAGTATGGATGGTAATTCAATGTAAAGAATGCCCAAATCCTCCCAATTGGAACAATAAGCAGCATTATGATAAAAAAAAGTTTGATGTTGTGAACTATTTAATCTTGCTTGGACTCACAATCATTTCTCATGGAGTCAACTGTCAAGAAATCAAATGTTGCATTCATTAGACAAATCTTCTGCCCAAGATCTATTTAAAATGTTGAAGAACAAGGATGCCACTTTGAACACCTAAGGGGCTCCAGATCCAACCTATGGTGATTTCAATCACCTCTTTTGCATGTAAAAGTTGGACAATGAATAAGAAAGACCAAAGGGGAATTGATGCACTTGAATTATGCTGTTGATGGAGAAGATTGAAAGTATGGTGGACTGCTGAAAGAACAAGAAAATCGATTTTGGAAGAAGTACAACCAGAATGCTCCTTAGAAGCAAGGATGACAAGATTTTGTCTCACAAATTTTAAACATATTATTAGGAGATATCAGTCCCTAGAAAAGTATATCATGTTTGTTAAAAAGTGAAAAGTGTCTAATCCTCAAGGAGCTGGATAGACATCTTTGGGTTGAAAACAACACTGGCTTTAAATGTAACAACAAGTACGAGGATGGCACAGAACCAGGCAGTGTTTAATTTTGTTGGGTCTCTATGAGTCAGAACTGAATTGACAGCACCTAACCATAACAGCAACGTCATATATTAAGTTACAGGTATTTAAATAGAGAACTAAATCCAACATTTCCTAACATCCAAGTATTTTTATATCATATTGATGGGTTTTCTAGCCAAAATGTGCATGTCCCTCTGATAAAGTCTGATTTCCTAGACTTTGCATAAGTCAGAAAAATAAATGGTCTTTCTATTGTTTTTTTTAAAGATCATTTTATTGGGGCTCTTACAGCTATTAAAACAATCCATACATCCATTTTATCAAGCATATTTGTACATATGTTGCCATCATAATTTTCAAAATATTTGCTTTCTATATGAACCCTTGGTATCAGCTGACCTTTCGGCCCTCACGTCCCCACCCACCCTCGTGACCCCTTGATAAATGATAAATTATTGTTATTATTATTTTTATATCTGTCACCAAAGGCTGTCTCCCTTCACCCACGTTTCTGTTGTTCATCGCCCTGGGTAGGATGTGGGGCGGTGGGGGGGGAGGGGGCGAAGTTATGCATCAATCATTTTGATAAGTTTCCCCTTCTTTCTCTCCACCCCTCATCTTTCCCATACACTCTTAGTATCCCTACTCCCATTTTTGGTCCTGAGGGGTTTATCTGACTGGATTCCATGTGTCCTGAGTTCTTATCTTTACCAGAGTACATGCTCCAGTGTAGCCAGTACTGAAAGGCAGGACTGGGGTCATGATTCTTAAATGATAGTATTTCACACTCTATCCAGGGGATTATTTTTTTTATAATTATTTTAGTACGAATTGCACTGACATCAAATTATGTGATGTTATTAATATTTAATTATGAGATATAGGTATTTGTTATTAATTAAAAATAAGTGTTACTGCTAATTTTTATTTCAATTAGTCACTGAATTCTCCTTAAAATCTGTAAATCCAAATGAAATGTGAATTCTAGGCAAGTGATGGTTTCAAAGACTAACCAACTCTCCATTCCCATTGTGAAGCACAGCATTTCTTGTCCCTTAAACACTTGTAAGAAATCACTGTGGTAGGAATATTTAACAAACTCATCCAATTTTAATTTTCTTCTTTTCTCCTGAAACTTACACATTGATGGGCTGACCTTAAGGAGAGACAGGGGACAAATGAGATTGAATTTCTTTAATGCCACTTGGTGTCCTACTGCCACTTCCAAGAGTCAGCTACGACATACACCCACTCTTTTCATTCAACTTTCCTGTACTTCCAAATGGAGCTTTTTGGTCTGAAGAACTAATTTTAAATAATTGAACACTTCTTGTGAACCATTTAAAATACAGGTTATATAAAATTATTTCTGTAGATTTTTGCAGGAGAGTGAGTTTTTCCATATATATGGCCTTGCTGTACCTGAGTGACAATTCTATCAAGATGATTTGATAGAGCTCAATCTGGAAAGGACAACTTGGCATATAAATAAATTATCTGTGTACTGTCAAGGGGATTAGTTGGTTTGTAGTCCTTGAGAGAGGACTAGCTTTAGAAAAGAGATAATCCCAAGGAGTTTGAAGGAGACCACACTACCATCAAGAAGAGTTGAGACCTGGAGATCCAGGCCAAGTGCCATAGAACACTGGGGCATTGAATCCTGGATCGTCAAGGTGCACAACACACCCCAAAGGCTACCCAAGAGACACCAGGCAGAGAAGCTCGTCTAGGGGAACTGGACTCTACCTCAAACACACCTGTAACCTGAGGACTTAAAACTGAAAAATCATGATGTTTGCAGAAGCAGAAGACTAAGTGTATTGAACTTTTGGTAGGCTGACAAACATTGACTTATTACACCAATGCCCTATGTATTGTACTAAGATATATGTATTATTCTGGCAACCTGTGACTGACATTGTCCATGAATATTATTGTAAATTTTGACTGACAACTAACTCCCTTTGTTTGTGTAAGTAACATCCAGCCACAAAAGTATTCTGTATAAGTCAATAGTACATGAATTTTGCTATGGAGTAAGCCTACGTTGGCCCAGTATCCCTCTCTCAACAATGCCCAGACCCCTCCCTGACTCTCAACAATGTTTAAAAAATTGATATCAGGAATTAATCAGTGACAATATTAAAGGAAGACCTTCATGCTCCAAGGAGATGATTGGTCAGACTCTCTACCATAAATTAACAAAGAGGCCTCTAAAGAAGCCAAAGGCAGATACAAAAAACACAAATTCAGGAATGGGTTTGGGGCTTACACTAAATCCTAGCTCCAATTTAAGAGCAGCTACTTCTTACATCATGGCCCTGCTCAAAACTTGCCTTCATGAAGGGAACATGGAAAATATGGATGGTATAGCAAAATGTCGTGAAGGAATTAGATAGTGCCGGCTATCAGACAAAAATAGCATCTAGGCTCTTAAAGGCTTGTTTGAAACCAAGCAACCATCTAAGTGAGATATCAATAAGTCCACATGGAAGCAGCACATCAACATCAGTGACACAAGGGTTGTAAATCATATATTCAAGCAAAAAGAGGGATTGTATCAGAGCCTAAATTGCAAGATTCTGGTTTGCAGAAGGCGATGGATAACAGTGGAAACCCAAGAGACATTTGTGAGCTCTGTACAGGAATTAAGCTTCCATTGATTTCCCTCTATCCATTATAGAAGGATGGAAAGAAACTACTTACAAATAGAGAGAGCACTGGAGAGATGACTAAAGGAGATCAAAATAATAAACCTGACTTGAACGGTTAAAACCCTGTCCGTTGATCAGCCCACTGATGTATGCTGGGCCTGATCTGGTTTTCAACATTTCTTGTGTTTTTATTATTTTTTTTAATTTTTCATATTGCGGTTTGCCTCAGAGGTGTTTTGTCACTGGAGATAACTCTCTTGAATTTTTATGTTTTTCTGTGTGGTGGAATATGAAAATCAGAACTGATTAACCTATAGAAATAGCAAGTAGAATAAGGGCTCCAGGAAGGACAGTGAGTGAGTGATAGTGGCAGTAAAGGGGGGCCAATATCAAGGAGATCAAAAGGAGTAGAATATTTTGAAACTGAATGTATGATATACTGTTTGATGTGCTTGAACTGTGGAATGATATGATATCAGTATTATCTCCCACTAAAATGGTTTTGCAAAAGAAGAGTTGAGAGTAGAGCACATCCTTAGGGCCTGGGGTCCCTGTGCTACAGACCTTCTAGGCATTGGAAGTAAGAGAGAGTTATAAACCTGGAGAGAGGACAAGATGATGCAAGATGGCAACAGCCAGAGCAAGACAGTATGAGCAGCAAGAACAGAGGGACCAGAGCCAGACCTCTGTGGTGGGCTCCAAGCAGCTGGGCTGCTTCAGTGGGCTGGCCAACCCCTGGAGTGAGAGAGCTGGAGCACCTTCAGGCAAGAGGCTTATTGGTGGAGTGACGTGTCTCGAGGCACTTGGTGTTAGAGCCAAAGAGCTATTGCACTTTCTCAAGCCGAGCCCAGGAACAGAAGTCATGCCTCAGCAGGGCTCAGTCTGCAGGCACAGCCATGAAGTGTGCTTTGCTTGTGGGTGGACATGACTGAGAAGGTGCAGAGAACTCTCCTGAGTGAAAATTGTCCTCCTTGATAAACTGTTTTCTCTTTGATCCTGATCCAGAGTTGTAGCCTATTAATCTCTAATAAAACACACACTTGTGAGTATGGGCTGTAAGTTCTGTGTGGCCATTGCAAATAATATTTGACCTCAACAGAAACGAGATGCTGTAGGGAGGATGACTGGTGTTAAAATTGGTCAAATGGTTGGAGAATGGAGCTGTCTCTGCCCTTCACTTCATCAGAATCAGCTTTGAGCTGATCTTGATTCTCACCTCCCCCCCTCCTCATGACTTCAGATGTCTTTAGGTGCTGTGTTACAGTATCCTTCCTTTAAATATAGCAGCTACATTTTATAGACCACTAGATAAACTAACCTTCCAAACAATATAGTACCGGCACATCCTAATACTAAATTTAATTGTCAAGGGAATTTCAGGACTGTGATTCAAACAAATGATCAGAGATAAGATGTTTACACTTTGGTGAAACAAATACATGAATATCAAACTGGAATATTTGCAAATAATTATTGATTACTGTTTTAAAAGTGTGTGTTTGTGCATGTTTTTAAAGCTGTGTCTCTGTTAAGGACCTCAATTTTGAGACTGCCATTCTAGAAATGTCATTACATTGTTTCATTTCTCAGTGTCAACTGTGTTTGTGAAAAGGAATGCTTTCTTAGATATAAATTTTAGGGACTTTTTTATTTGAATATGAGGTATGACTAGAATGATTTCAATTCTGAGAATACAACATGCATCACAAGCTTTAGGTGTGTTTATTCATTCTTTCAGCTACACACATTGAGCACCTGCTAAGTGTCAGGAACTGCTGCTTTACTCCAGACACTGGTGAAACACCGTTGACTAACATGTGCTACCAGTCCTCGGGAAAATACATCTTTGCAGCCAAGAAGACAGACACGTATTTGATGACAGCACAATATGATGTCATCTAACGATGAGTACACATAGCATCCTGTGGAACACATGAATGCTAAGGTAAAAGCTCAACTTACCATATGACTCCATATAGAAGTCCCATATTTACCGTTTTCAAGTATCTAATGTCCCAAGGAGAGCAAGCTTTAGGTCATTTTTATGACTTTTAATGCTAAAACATTTATGATAGTAGTCACATCCTTCATAAAAAGTATTTCCCAAAATGATCATCTAGTGGATAATGGGGAAAAGATTAGATGTCAAAGCTATATGTAAGCCTGCATCACTTGAAATGCTGTAGTTTATATAAAAGTCAAGATGCTTCATGTATCCAGGATAGATTAACGTGGTTCATTAAAACAATCTATGCACCCCTCCCCCCCCACCGCTATCATGATCTGAATTCTACCTTGCAAGTCTGGCTAGACCAGGGGATGTACACTGGTACAGATAGCAACTGGAAATACAGGGAATCCAGGAAGAATGATCCCTTCAGGACCAGTGCTGTGAGTGGTGATACTGGGAGTGTAGAGGGAGAGTGGGTTGGAAAGAGGAAACCGATGACAAGGATCTACATGTGACCTGCTCCCTGGGGGACAGACAGCAGAAAAGTGGGTGAAGGGAGATGTCGGACAGGGCAAGATATGACAAAATAATAATTTATAAATTATCAGGGGTTCATGAGGGAGTGGGAGCGGGGAGGGAGGGGGGAAAATGAGGACCTGATGTCAGAGGCTTAAGTGGAGAGCAAATGTTTTGAGAATGATGAGGGCAATGAATGTACAAATGTGCTTTACACAATTGATGTATGTATGGGTTGTGATAAGATTTGTATGAGCCCCTAATAAGATGATTAAAAATAAATAAATAAAAGTAAATTACTTTGGTCAGCAAAAAAAACCCAAAACAATAATTGTCCATATTAGCATAGATTAGAAGTAGCCCCTCTCTAGGCTAATATAGGCTATTCTCTGGTAACGCAGTTGATTGCATGTTGGGGTACTAGCTTCATCGTCAGCAGTTTGAACCCATCAGTTACTCCTTGAAAGAAAAATGAGACTTTTCCCTTCTATACAAATATATAGCCTAGGAAATCCAGTGGGGGTCAGGTCTACTCCATCCTATAGGTTTGTTATGAATTAAAGTCAACTCAATGACAAAGAATGAGGGGGAGTTTTCATGTGGTGTTACCTTTTCATTATTTCAATTTTTTGTTTCTCATTTGTAATCCTTTTGAAACAAATTGCAAGTCCAACAGGATTTTGTGACCAGCCCAAACTAGGTCTCCTTCTGCATGACTTGCTCCAAATCCCAGGACGATTGGGTGATATTGCATCCTTTGGAGGAAGTAGCATTGAGTCGAATGTCAGAGCCTGCTCCCATGGAACTTCAGTTTCTCACATAATATCTTCTGCAGACAGGCCGGTCAAGAAGCATGGCTATTTGAATTTGTATAAGCAGTGGCTGCAACCATGCGTCTTGTTCTGCTAATCCTAGGGTTTCTATGAGCCAGGACCGATTTGACAGTAGCTAACAACATAAGCATGCTACAGGTTTCTATCACTAAGGTTTTACTTGGAAAACTTCACTCAGCAAGCCCACTTTGTGACTGGGTGCTGCCCACACCTTTTGCCTAAGACTTTCTTCTCTGCTTTGTGGGGGTTGCCTATATCTGAACTGGTATTCACAGTAAGCACAGCCAGACTTTCCTTTGTTTTTGGAGAAAAAGGTGTTCAACCCCTCAGAAGGACCTCGGAGTGATCTGGCCCGGAAGCATTCTAAAACTTGGGGGAGCAGTGTCCACCTATGAGACCCACAACTGATTCCACTGTAAGAATTTTTCTCTAAGGACTGTTGCCAATTGCAGGAGGGATTGCTGCAGTGAGTTTTCCCTGAGGCATTCTGTCTTTCTGTTATCAGAGCCTACCTCCCAATTCTAGGTTGGCTGTGGGTACGGCCTCCATTAAAGATATCTGCTTCACACCAGGCTGTGTGATCACAAGGTGCCGAAGGGATCAGTTATCAAGCATTAAAGAACAAAAAAATCATATCATTGTGTGCTCACCTTCCCAATATGATAGCTGAAGACAAATGTGTGCATAAGCAAATGTGGTGAAGAAAGCTGATGGTGCCCGGCTATCAAAAGATATAGTGTCTGGGGTCTTAAAGGCTTGA
>NW_022103936.1:1626095-1628247 GCF_000313985.2 Echinops telfairi
AAACACAGGGAATCCAGGACAGATGATCCCTTCAGGACCAGTAGTGAGAGTGGCAATACCGGGAGGGGAGAGGGAGGGTGGGGTAGAGAGTGGGAATGGATTATAAGGATTTACATAAAACCTCCTCCCTGGGGGACGGACAACAGAGATGCGGGTGAAGGGAGATATCAGACAGCGTAAGATATGACTAAATAATGTTTCATAAATCATCAAGGGTTCATGAGAGAGGGGGAGGAGGGAGGGTGGGAGGGAAATGAGGAGCTGATGCTAGGGGCTTATGTGGAGAGTAAATGTTTTGAGAATGATGAGGGCAACGAATGTACAAATGTGCTTTATACAATTGACGTATGTATGAAGTCTGCTAAGAGTTTTATAAGCCCCCAATAAAATGATTTTTTTTAAATGATATCTGCTTCCCAGCACACAGCAGCCTCTGTCTGCAATCCTCGTCATCAAATGTAAGGGGAAGTAGACAGATCTAAAGTAATCTTGGACAGGCACCTCCTGTTTGTTTCAAAGGCTTCAGCCATGGAATGCACAGGGAGGCATGTAGATTGATGTCTACGGGAGCCGACTCCACCCAGGGGTCTTCTGTAGCAATTTACAACACCCGGTCACCCATAAGCAACCAAGTGGGAGGGTATTGCTTTCTAGTCAGTTCCCCGTGGAAGACTGCTTTGTTCTTAGAATCCCACTCCCACCCCTGGTAGATCAATGGCTTTGAGCCTAGTCTCCAATCAAACCTCTTCTTTCTTAATGCCTGGCTGCCTCAGTCAGCAGCCCTCAGTGTCAACCAGCCATGGAGGGGCAGCCTAATCATAATTGACCCCCAGGAAGGTTTGCCCACTTCATTTCCTAGGCTGAATTACATAGTACACAGGGAGGCAAGTAGAGTACTGATTGAGGGTGTAGACCCTAAACCAATACCTTTCTGTAGCAATTCATAGCAAGTTAGCTGGTCACAGTTACTGGTGGGAGAAAGGTTGCCATTCTCCAAAAGTACCCCCAGAGATGGCTCCTTTGTTGCCAACAGGACTCCTCCTATAGTATGTTCACTGTGGGTACAGCCCCCACTAAAGTTCCCTGCTTCCTGGGACATATTAACTTCCATCAGCAGGTCTCAGCACCCACCGAAAGAGGAAGCAGACAGACTTAGAATGAGTTCTGGGGAGGTCTGTTCTCTTGATGGCAAATCCCTTGGCTATGGGGTCACCGTGAGGCAGATACAAAAGTGTTGCCTCTGAGCAGACACTCCAGAGAATGTCCTTCTGTAACAATTCACAATAGGCTTGTTACCGACAGTGTCTGGCTGCGAAGTTGAGGGCAAATGGATTCCAGGGAAGGAAGATCGGCCTTGTTGATTCTAGAAATGTTTGGTGTACAATGTCTCTGTGCAGGCAGGGATTATGTTATTTAAGATGTAGCTAGCAGCCCCTATGAAAAGCTCTTTAGTGGTGCTATGACTTAAGGGTGGGGCTTTTTACAGCATCGTCATCAGTTCAAACCCACCACCGTTCTGAAGGAAAAAGATGATACTGTCTGCTCTTATAAAAATTTACAATCTCAGGAACCGTATGAAACAGGTCTTCTGCTGCCAATAGGGTTTCTATGAGCTGAAATTTCCTTCACAGCTGTAATTATACACAGATGAAGACTCCCTGGTGGTAAAAAAATAATTAAACTTAAGCACTCATCTACTAGCTGAAAGGTTGGAAGTTTGAATTCAGCCAGAGGTACCTTGGAAGAGAAGTCTTGCAAAATGCTTTCCAAAAGTCCCTGCTATTGATATCCCTATATTCTACTGTGTATGCATGGAATCTCCATGTAGTCCATGAAAACTAACATCAACAAATAAACATGTGTTTTTATATTGTCACTTGGGTAAAAATCAGAACACAGTACTGCTGACAACTGCTTCTACTCGATGATACCTGCTGTACTGTAAATGAAATCTGGTTGTCATTGGGTTGATTCCAAATCACGGCTAGGACTGCATGCCATAGGGTTTCCAGTGACTAATTTTTTGGAAGCAGACCACCCAGCCTTTCTTCTGAGGTGCCTCTGAGTGGACTCAAATCCCCAACTTTTTTATAGCAACTAAGTATGCTAACCCTTTGCAGCACAGAATGCAGCATAAGAAACAAACAAAAAA
>NW_022103936.1:1632114-1659795 GCF_000313985.2 Echinops telfairi
CTGTAAGAGCCCCCAATAAAATGACTAAAATAAATTTTTAAAAGCAGGATAGAAAACAAAGTTCCAATTAGAAGTCAGAAGAGACTCTGAAATTTGCTCTTAATCATAGAGTAGTAACTAAGGAACATTGAAGAAATGATCGAGTAAAAGAGCTGAACAGAAAATTTCCAAGGGCAAATGAACAGAAAAAATCAAACATTTTAATGAAATATGCAAAGACCCAGAGTTAGAAACCAAAAAATGTGAGAACAGAGCATATCTTGAGCTAGAAGAACTCAAGAAAAAATTCAAGCCTCAAGTTGCAAGATTCTATGGGCAAAATATTGAAGGATAAAGAGAGCATCAAAAGAAGACTGAAAGAATGCACACCTCTGCTATACAAAAAAAAAAAAACCACTAGTTGACATCCGACTATTTCATGAGGTAGCATATGATCAAGAACCTTAGTACTGAAAAAAGAAAGTCAAGATGCTCTGAAATCATTAGCCAAAGCAAAGCTCCAGGAATTGATGTAATACCAATTAAAATGGTTCAACAAGTTTGTAAAGCACTGGAAGGATTCACTCATCTATGCCAAGAAATTTGGAAGAGAGCTAGTTGGCCAACTAATTGGAAGAGATCCATATTTACACTCATTCCAAAGAAAGGTGGCCCAACAGAATGCACAAATTATGGAACAATATAATTGATATCACATTCAAGTAAAATTTTCCTAAAGATCATTCAACATCAATAGCAGCAGTACATTGAAAAGGAGCTGTCAGAGGTTCAGGCTGGATTCAGAAAAGGACATGGAATAAGGCATAGCATTGCTGATGTCAGATGGATCTTGGCTCAAAGCAGAGAATACCAGAATTATGAGTACTTTTTCCCCTTAAATATGCCAAGGCATTCAACTCTGTGGATCAAAGCAAACTATGGATAGGCTTGAGAAGAACAGGAATCGCAGAACACTTCATTGTGGTCATGTGGAACCAGTACATCGATCAAGAAGCAGCCGTGTAAACAGAACAAGAGAATATCTTGTGGTTTAAAATCAGGAAAGGTGTGTATGCATCAGGGTTGGACCCTGTCACATTACTTAGTAAATATGTTTGCTGAGCAAAGAACCAGAGAAATCAGATTACATGAAGAAGAATTAGGCATCCGTATTTGAGGAGGGCTTATTAACAACCTGTGATATAGAGCTGGCACAACCTTTTTTGCTGAAAATGAGAAGGACTTGAAGCTATTACTTATGGAGATCAAGTATTGTAGCCAAACATATGGATTGAAACTCAGTGTGAATAAAATTGAAATCTTCACAAATGGAGCAGTAAGTAGCACCATGATAAATGGAAAAAAGGTTGAAGTTGTCAAGAATTGTTTTTCTGGAATCCACAACCAATGCTTATAAAAAAGCAGTAGTCAAGAGATCAAAGGAGGTATTGCATTGGATAAATCTGCTACACCTCTTTAAAATGTTGAAAACCAAGGATGTAACTTTGAGGACTAAGGGATGCCTGGCCAAAGCCATGGTATTTTCCATAGCTTCCTATACATGTGAGAGTTAGACACTGAATAATGAAGGACTTGGACCCCCTAAAAATGAACCAACAAAACGTCTTGGAAGAAGCACAACCAGAACTCCTTAGAGGCAAAGATGCTAAGACTTCGTGTCAAGTACTTTGGACATGTTATCAGGAGAGAAGCGTCCCTGGGAAAGAACATCAAACTTGGTAAAGGAGAAGGCCAGGGGAAAAGAGGAAGGCCCTTGACAAGCTGGATTAACACATACGCTTCACAATGGGCTCAAACATAGCACCAATTGTGAGGATGGCAGTGTTTTGTTCTGTTGTGCATACAGTCACTATGAGTTGGAACCAACTCAACACCAAATAATGACAACAACATAACCTTACAGGGTGCCAATACCAGAAGCCAGAGGACCCTTACTACCAGGAAGGAAAGTAGAATATCCAGGGGTCATTTGGACCCAGGGTGGCTGAACTGAGAAGCTGTGTACTTCGGAGAACTGTAACCCTGAAGATCATGAGCGATGACTTGGCAGCAGCAGGAGCTAAGGAGAAGCGGCAAAAAGCAGAGAAACAGAAGCAGCAAACTATGAGACAGACATGAGGCAGCATGCTGTGTTTTCATCTCCCCAAATAAGGTGGGCATACCAACCCATAGAATGAGAGAACTATGCACCTTCAGGCAAGAAATCTCTTGGCAGAGGGAGATGCTTATAGGTACTTATCAAAGAAGCGAAATGGCATTGTAACATTTACTTGGGCAAGGCAGAGACCAAGAGGGGCAGAAGGCCTGTCCTCAGATGGCTGAGATAAGGCTGGCGGACATGTGAGGAGGCCTACAGTACTGGGACAAGCTGAGAGGCCTATCCTATATTGAAGAAGCGAGAGATGTCCTCTCCACTTGGGAGCTTTCCATACTTTACCTACATGCTCTGCTCCCTGATCCTGAATTGTAACCTGCTACTTCCTGAATAAACCCAAGTTGGATAACCTGTGAGTTCTCTGTGGCTACTGCAATGAATTATCAAACCCAGCAGAGAAGTAAGGAGCCCCAGTGGTGTAGAGCTTACCACTGGGCTGCCAACTTCAAGGTCAATAGTTCCAAAACCCCACAGCTCCCTGGGAGAACAAGGCTTTTACTCTTGCAAAGAATTATAGTCTCAGAAACCCACAGCATATGGAGTTTTGCAGAGAAGTTTGTAGTTTTGCGGAGTAGAGAGTACCATGTGAGGCATGGTGTAAGAAATTGTTAAAAAAATAAATTGAAGAGACTAGCACCTCATAGCAATCAGCATTGGGCTGATCTTGATTTTTCTCCCCTCCTTCCGAAGTTAGACAAACCCTGATGCCACCACACCATTCTGACAGTTGTCCTAATAACTTCGGTCTGAGAACTGAAGAGCACAGACAAGTCTGAAGTATAGTAAAACATGCAAATGTGGAGCACGTGGAAGACAGAAACCTGTCAGAGAAGAAAAACTCAAACTCTTTTGACTAAGAGAGAGAAATAGACACGTGTTAAGACTGTCCCCTCTGATTGGCATAAAACCTAAGAGACTTGGAGGAAGAAAGGCAGTCTCATCGAGCTCGAGCTCTCAGAGGTTTTGCTGTCCTGTATGACCACCAATTTTATTGCAAAGTCACACTTGATCGTAAAATGTGATGATTCATCTATATTTCATTAGTTATTATTTTACTGGAGAAAATGATTGAGCTTTTCAGTTAGCAGCATAATATACATAATAGATTTTCTACTCAATTGTTCTATTAAAGAACATTTCATTTTTAATTCGAATTATCTTTAATTTTCTTAATATATCAAACATCTATATAAGTTTGGATAACCTTTTTCCCAAATTTACTGTCATTGCTTTTATAGGTAAGAATGTATGTATATTTAAAATTTACCACTGCAATTTTAATTATCATAGGTGTTCTGTGGCATGAGAGAAAACAAAATTATTAAGAGGATGTTTGTATATAAATAATCTCTCTGAAGACTTCTGTATATTGTGTAGTTTTATATGGAAATGTTTCATTCAGATAATTGTTTTCCACTTTGGCTTGCCTTGATGAGACCAGGAACACTAGTGGTGCCGTGGCATAAGTGTTGGGCTTCTAATGGAAAGTCTGGCAGCAAGAACCCCCAGCCTTTCTGGGGGAGAAAGAAGAAGCAGTTTGCTCCCATAAAGATCGAGGTACCAATTTTATGATCCTCCTCGATGTGATTGAACTATGGAATGATATATCTGTATTAGCTCTCAATAAAATGGTTGTGGAAAATAAAATATCATCCCTGGAAACCGCCCTTGCCCCCACAAAAATCTTTACAGCCTCAGAACCCTGACGAATCACTCCCATCCAGCCCATTCTGACTCACGGCGAGCCTATTATATAGGCTTCAGAGAGTAAATATGCCCCAGAGCAGGCAGCCTCAGCGTTCTCTTGAGGGACACACCTGACCCACAGCGCCCCCGGGCTCCCAAAGGAGCAGTTCTACTCTGTCCCGCAGGGGCTCCATGGGTGGCAATCAACTCAGTGGCAGTGGTTGGGTTGGGTTCGGGTTTGGGTGAGTGTGTGGCCATTGTTGCTGTCAGTGGTTGGCAAACCAACTCAGTCCAACTCCATGTGTGAGAGGAGAACTTGCTCCATGGGGGTTCAGACACAGATCCCCTGACTTCCCATCATCAGACCAGCAAGTCTGGGGCTAGTAGTTGAGCACTCACCTCTTGACACTACAGTGAACCCTCGCTTATCGCGGTTAATCGGTTCTAGACCCTACCGTGATAAATGAAATTCCGCGAAGTAGGATTCCTTATTTGTAAATCAAATATTTTCGTAGTTAGAGCATAGAGGACATGAAAAAACACCCTTTAGTCACCATTACACTCGTATTACCCAATTTATTAAACGAAAAATGGAAAATACAGTAAAACATTTTGGATGTTACAATTATCATTTATTATTTATTATATTATTTATGGCATCAAGCGTGTACAGTATGAGCCAATCAGTGGCAGTAATGACAGAGCATGCGCTGTTAGGCAAAAACCGTGATAGAGTGAAGCCGCGGAAGTCGAAGCGCGAAGTGGCGAGGGTTCACTGTACCTAGCTTCTCATTCCAGTTGATTACAGTGTGTAGTTTTGGGCAAAGGGAACAGAGGTCTCAGTGCTTCTGTTTGCATTCCTGTTGTAGTGCAGAAATGCAGGCACTTTATCCCAGTAAGGATAATTGAAGGACAAACAGAACAAAAACCACGATGGAAGAAGTACCAGGGCTGAGCTATGGCGCATCTGAATGCCGAGTGGCTTACTGAGGAAACCTTGTCGCTCTAGAAAGGGTGGTGTATGAGGAGTGTCGCTTGGTGAACTTGAAGGCCCCATATGTGTCTGGCTTCCTGACCTTCTGAGAGGTGTCTTTCCTGGTGCAGGCCTTGCATCGGCTGTGAGAGAAGGAGCGCAGCCTCGTGCCCCAGGTTCTTCTTGTGGTTGGAAACGGGGTGCTCCACTATGAGGCTTTGGGGTGACCTGCTACCTCAGTGTTATCGCAGACTTGCCCTATGGCGGGTGTTCAAGATGCTCCTGCAGGGGACTGGCTAGAGAAATGTGACCAGCACAAGAAGATCAGACGCTGTGCACTGGCAGAGACACATTTCCCCTGGTGGGGGCTCCAGGCCATCCTGGGAATGGCCCTGAAGAGCCATGACCACAGCATCAATCCCCCATATGTCTCTGGGGGCACAAGATAAGCCTGGAGGCCGCAGTGTGCCTGACTCGGGCCTCCTGCAGGTTCTAGTTCCCCCTGCTAGTGCCTCAGGCAGACATTCACTCCTGAAAGTACATTGGTGGGAGCCAGGAGCCAGGTGCTCTCCCTCTGGACTGCTCAGAGCAGGAGAGACCCCTGAAGGCAAAGCAGCCAGAAGTGTGCCCTCCAGGAGGTTCAGGGGAGCTCACAGACAAGAGCAGGCCCCCTGAGGAGCACGGCCCAGGGCCTGGGGCAGACCTGGGCACTCCAACTCAAGCTCCTAGGGGCAGTGGGGCTGGTTACCTGTTGGAGTGGTGTCCCATGAAGACTCCAGGGTCCTCTCTGACTGCACTGACTGCACTTGCAGGCTGTGGGGAGCCTCAACCCCTCAGCAGCAGGTAGAGGCCCAGCCTACTGTCAAACCCCCAGATCGCTGAGGCACATGCAGCCCCTCTTGCTTCAGCTACACGTGGCCTGATTTGGGGAGAAATTCCTCAGGGAAGATGGACTACCTGAGAGCGTCCCCTCGGGCACAAGAGGAGGAGGATTCATGTCTGACCCATGCCAGTGGCCCAGGAGTCCACCCCTCAGCTTTGTGTCCTGTTCCCCAGCCCCTGTACAGCTACCAGGCTGCAAACTGCCAGCCCACATTGGAAGCTGCTGGTGGTGTTGCCAACCTGCACAGGGGCAATCAGGTGGGCATGGGACAAAATACCTGATGCTGGGGGCCCCATGAAGGAGCCAGGCAAGGCCCACATCCCCACTGGTGTGGCTGATGTCTCCTTGCCAGCCTGCTCACCCAAGGCTGTCTGGTGGACCCTGACACAATTATGGGCAGGGGTGAGAAAGGCACAGGGTGCTGAGCCCCCTCCAGGAGCTGCCAGCCCCCTGCCCTTCCTGAATAGGGAGAGCAGGAGCCCTGGAGTCAAAGACCTGCATAGGGAGTCTCCACCTGGACATGGATGGCACACTGGGGCTTTCTGACCCTGTCTCCAAAGCAGAGAGCCCTGTCCCAGAGGCCAGGGTGGGACAGAGTCATGGCCAAGGTGTCAGTGCAGGCCAGCTCAGGGCCAGGCTTTCAGTGGCGGAGGAGCAGGGGGGTGGGGATAGGACAGAATTGGCCTGTGGGGGTCAAGTGTGTCAGGGGCCACTCATTAAAGCTGTCACATGGCTCTGGCTGAGGCTGGGTGACAGCAGGAGCTTGGACTAAAGGATGAAGTTGTGAACTGATGGGGTCCCAGTTAAATTGTGTGCCAGAGGCTGGACTGTAAGGTATCCCACCTGGCGATGGACACCTTGCATGCTCAGTAACTGGAGGGCCAGTGGGAGGTCAGCAGTGCTGCTGGGCCCAGGGCAACAGTCCCTAGTGGTCTGTCAGGAGGTACAGCCTGATGGCTGTCACATGGATTCACCTGGATAGCTCCCTGATGCCTCAGCCTCAGACCTGTTGGGAAGCTGGGCTATATGTGAAAGTTCTCCAAGCTGGGGGTTGGGAGAAGGGCAAGGTTTCTTCTGGGATCTACCTTGACTCAGCACAGTCAGGGCTCTTCAGTCCTGGGGAGGGCGTGGAGGTCAGGGGGAAGCAACACAAGTAGGGGCAAGGTGTGGGCTGGGTAAATGGTGGCCCTAAACTCAGGGATGTGCGGGCTCAGGAGGCTGGGCAAATGGCCCACATCTATGAGGCCACACCAGCCACACCCAAGAAGGAGGAAAACTTTGAAGGGGTGCATGCTCTCTCTCCTCTTCAGCCCATACCAGCCCCTGAACTTTCCTTCCACTCCCTTTAACAGGATTGCTTCACGGGTTCTGGGACAGCTGGGGGTAAAGTGCCCACTGTCTGGCTCCCAGCAGATTCACCTAAAACTAGATTACCAACATTCTGGAAAATAAAAAGGCCCTGCTCTCTTCCATAAGGACAGGCAGGGGTAGCCAGAGTCCCAGGAGGATTCTGTGTTAGTGGGCTCATTGTAGCCTCCCCTGGCCAAGGACACAACTGTGTGTGCACGATGCTCTTTTCCTGTAGGGGGGCTAGGGGCAGAGGGACAACCCATTCTCCACCCCCAGTGAGAGCCCATCAGAGCCTGAAATGAAGCAGGAGACCACCTATATGTGAAAGGGTGATTCTTTGATCTTGTTGTTGTTCTTTTTAATCAAGCTGAAGTTCATGTAACAAAAATTTTACTTTTCAGTCATTTTAAAATTGTTTTCAGTACATTCACAATTTTGTACAGAAATTACAACTAATCCCAGAACAATTCATCACCCAAAAGATAGCAGGCTCTCCCTGTTCCCCCTAACTCCAGCCCCTGGCCACCCTAATGTGCTTTCAATCTCTGTGGATTTTACATGAATGGGGCACAGTAGTCGGCCTCGTTTGTCTTGTGTCTTCCACTCAACATCATGTCTTTGAACTTCATCCCCACAGCATGTCTAGCAGAACTTCCCTTCTTTTGATGATGGGACGATGGCCTGCTGTGTACATAGCCTACATTGCATGTTGATAGACATGTATTATGGTGGTTTTCACGGTCTGGTTATTGTGAGTCATGTTGTAGTGAACATTTGTGGACACATTTTTTGGGGAATAATTTTTGTTTTCAGTTCTCTTGGGAGTGGAACTGCTGGGTCATATGAAAATTCATATGATAGTAATCTGAGAAGCTGGACTATGTGAAGAAGAATGTGACACCGGATTAAAGGAAGGTTTCTTACCAACCCGAGATGGATGATAACACAATCCAGTTTGCTGACGACGAGGAAGACCTGACACACTTACTGGTGAGGATCAAAGACTACAGCCTTCAATAAGGATGACACTCTAGTTTGTCTTCAAACTCAATTTTTTTCTATTAGAACAAAATGGATCTTCTCTTTAATAAACAAAAACATGTATTTTTCATTTGGTTCCTCAGATTTAGTAAATTGGCATTGCACTGCTAACCACAATACCCGTAGTTCAAACCCACCAGCCTCTCCAATGGAAAAAGACAAGGCTGCCTTCCCCCAAAAAATGATTTTCAGTCTCAGAAATTCAGGGTCAGGCTTAGTCAGAATCAACTTGGTTGCAGTGGGGATATTTGTTTGTTCTATAGCAGGCTCTTTAAAATGAGTTAGTCACAAAATCTGTACTGAACAACTTGACAAGCTATCAAAGCTTTACATTCGACAGCAATCTGTATTTCAGTGCTTTGACTTTTACACTCATTCATTGACCTTTTCATTGACTATATTAAAGTTTCGATTTTTAGTATTTGTATTATTTATTTTCATTTTAAATTGTTGTTAGTTGTCATCTAATTTCTCAACTCCCAGCAACCTAAATAAGACTTTATTTAGTCCTACACCATCTTCATGATTGCTGTTATGTTAGAGTCCATGTTCGGGCTATTGTGTCAATCCATTTCATCGCAGGTTTATTTCCTCCATTTCCACTGGCCTATTTTGTCACACATGACATTCTTTTCTAGAAACTGGTCTTTCCTAATGAAGTATTCAAAGGAAATGAGCTAAAGTCTTACCATTCTATCCAGTTGTACTATAAAGAAAAGACCGGTTCAGAATTTCCTTTTTTTTTAATTAAATACTTTTATTGGGGGCTCTTACATCTCTTATCACAATCCATGCATTCATCCAGTGTGTCAAGCACATTTGTACATATGTTGCCGTCATCATCATTTTCTTTCTGCTTGAGCCATTTATATCAGCTCCTCATTTTCCCCCTCTCTCTCTCACCTTCCCTCCCGCATGAACCCTTGATAAATTATAGATTATTATTTTCATATATTACATCGTCCTCTGTCACCCTTCACCTACTGACAGGGGTTTATATGTCAATCCTTTTGATTGATTCCCCCATTCTCCCCCTACCTTCCCCTTATCCTCCTGGTATCTCTATTTTCATTGTTGGTCTTGAGGGGTTCATCTATCCTGGATTCTCTATGTTGTGGGTTCTTACCTGTAGCAGTGTACATGTTCTGGTCTTGTCTGATTTGTAAGGCAGAATCCCTTTTTTAATAATATAATTTAATAAATTCTTATATATATTTTAAAAACACTTCATCTAAATGTATGTGAAGTCACACATCACATAATTTGTGGAATCAGCTTATACGTGAGTAAATTAATTATGAAAAAAGATAAAAGCTCTAGGTAAAAGGGTTTGTACAATCAGTGCTACTTTTTAAAAATTTTGTAAGTATAAATAGAGAGGCTTCCAAAAGTTTGGGGGAATTCTACACCATCCTAGCTATCGATTTTAGATCCCCTGATATTACCCTGTCACTGAATTTGTTGGCTCAACACTCCTGCAGAAACTCCTGCCTCCTCCTCTCCCATGCCACCCTGGCACTATTGGTGCCATTGTTTTCTCCTCGGGATTGTTTATCCTTCCTTTCTTATAGAGCTAGACATTAAAAAAAAAAAAAGCCCATACATAGTCCCGGGTGTAGCTAGGGACCTTTATGTGTGTCCCCCAACCAGGTCAGGTGAGGTGCTAAATACTTTCCCCTGAATGAGAAGTCTACTTTCAGAATTCCTCAGGAATTTCATGACTTTGTTCTCATTGCTTCTCTGTTATGGTCCCTTTGTGATTCACCCCACTGTGTTGGGGTCAGACTAGACACACTGCCCACACTGTGTCTCCAGTGTTGTCAGCTGTAGTGCTGTGGACCAGTGGGGGGATGACATATCTGGAGTTGGGGCCAGCCCTATGGTCTTCTCTTTGCATTGGCTGCTCAGAACAGAAGAATTACCCTAAGCCTTTAAGGCTTGGTTAACCAGTGTAACACCGACAAAACACACAGCATTCCTCTAGTACTTTAAAGGTTCCTCCCCCCACTGTCATGGCCCCAGTTCAACCTCACAAATCCTGCTAGATCAGCATAGGTACATTGGTATTGATCTGAGGTTTCAACACACGAATCCAGGATAGATAACCCCCTCAGAAACAGTAATGGGAGTAACGACTCCATGAAGTTAGGGGAAGGGAGTGGGGTGGGGTGGGTACTGATAGCAATGATGAGCATAGGCTAAATTATTGGACTTGATTGCTTCTTAATTAATTGGTTCCATATACTAACTAGTAGAATAAGCATCTTACAAGTGGTTTCACTTTAAACTTATTTTTTTCTGAATTTTAAAAATGAAATCTCTAATTGTTAAAACATAGCTGATTAATTTAAATGATTTTTATAATATTGTATGGATTTAAATGAAAAATATAGCGGTAGGCCCAAGGTCGCTCATGGACCACCTATTTTTTTGTTTTGTTTTTCTTTCTTAATCTGCTCTAGAATCAATATTTTTAAAATATTTATTACATATCATATAATTCAATAGTTTAAATATAATAAACAATTGTGAATATATCCCTAGTTTATTTTAGAATATTTTCTTCATTCTTTTTCCTTGGGCTATGAGTCAGAACCAACTGATGCAGTGAATTTGTTGGATTTTGGGTTTTACCCATTATTATTAGCTCCCATTTCCCCATAGCCTCTTCTGTCATCACCCTAAGAAACTATTAATCTAGGTGCTGTCTGTACAGAACGACCTATCCTTTGTTTTAGATAAAGAAAATCACTAAGAGAAAAACAAAACAAACAAAAAACCCAGCCACCAAATAAAACACTGTTAGTATCAGAGCCTATCCATGAGATTCTGGTTTGCAGAAGGCTATGGATGACAGTCAGAGCCCAAGATACATTTGTGAGATCTACATAGGAAATGCAGCTCTGGTGATTTCCCTCGCTCCATAACAGATGGATGGGAAGAAACTGGTTATCAAACAGAGTGCATTTGAGAGATGACTATAGAAGCTCAAAATGATAACCCTGACTTGAGCAGTCAGAACCTTGTCCATTGATTCCCCGCACTGATGCATGCTAGGTTTTCAACATTTTCTGTATTTTTTTTGTCTGTTCATATTAGGGTTTATTTTAGATGTATTTTGTTATTGGGTGTGGCCCCCTTGAATTTTTGTTATATGTGTATATATGATTTTCAGTATATGAAACCCAGGATTGATGAAGCTAGGGAGACTGCAAGTAGAATAAGGGTTTCTCAGGGGTACAGTGTTGGGTGAGGATAGTAAAAGGGAGTTAATGTCAAGGAGTTCAAGAAGTAAGAGAATGTTGTGATTGTGGTACCAATTATACAACACTGCTTGTTTCGGTTGAACTATGTAAAGATATGATATCTGTATTTGCTGCCCAAAAAATGGATTTGGGGAAAAGAAATAAAAAGTGTTACCATCTCAGAAACCCACAGGGGGAGGCAACTCTACCTTGTTCTATAGCGTTGCTATGAAACAGATTCCCTAAGGCTTTGTACACCTTTGCAGAAGCAGCCTGCCTCGTCTTTCGACTATGGAGCAGCTTGTGGCTTTGTTTGGTCAGCAGCTCAGCAGCACCAGCCCCTCCAGTGCTCCTTGAACAGGATTAAGGTCATGTTTTTATCCACTCTAAGAATCTCTGTCTTTTCAATTAAATGCAAAGTAATTATTTATATGTTAGCACTTAAGCTTTGACTTCTGATTGTTTGCTTGATGTTTCGGCTTCTTCGTTTTTGCATTTTCTATGTGTTAATTGAATATGTCTAGGACGGCATTTTTATTTATAGGGTTTGTCAGTGTATCACTTTATATTGTCTTCTAGAAGTTTTTTTTCTGGGTATTACATTGAACATAAAACTTATAACTTTATCAGTATTTTTCCACATCAAGTGAACTGTGGAAACCTGACTTCAGTGTATGTCCCTTGGTTAAAAAATTTTAACTTTCCAAATTTAAGTATTATTTTGGATTTCCAAAGGAATGTAATTTTTGTATCATCCACCACATACAATTTTTTAAATCTGTGGGGAGAGGAATAGTCTTGTAATTACCTGAATTTATGCTTTCAATGATTCATTATTTCTTCTAGACACTTTAAGAATCCTTCCTTCATCATTTCCTTTCTGTTTGAAGAATTTTCTTTAGTCATTTTTGAAAAGTAGTGTTAGTAGTAAATTCTTTTAATCTTTCTTTATCTGAAAATGTCTTTACTTCAAATTTCATTCTTAAAGCATAGCTTACTGAATGTAGACTTCATAAATGTTAGTTCTTTTCTTTCAGCATTTTAAAAATGATGTGAGACTTTTTACTGGCTTCCACAATTCAAATAAGAAATCCAGTGACATTCTTATTTGTGCCCCACCCCCACCCCCATGGATAATAAGTCATTTATTATTTCTTGATTGCAAAATTAGTTGTTTTGTTTATTTCAGAAATGTAAGTATGGTATCTAATTGTGTGGATTTCTGTGTTTGTTCTATGGAAAGCTCACTTCGTTTTTTGAATCTGTGTGCGCCTTTTGGCATCATCAGGAAAACCTTGGAGTCACTGATGACTAGATGGCAATAAACAACAACAACCACAGCAATTTCTTTTAATACTCTTTCAGCTCGACTACCTTTTTCCTTTTGTCTGGGACTCTGATTTTACAGGTTATGAATATTTTCTTACTAGCCCTCAGATCTCTGAAGCTCTGTCATTTATTTCTTTCAATTTTTTTCTCTCCCAGATCTTTTTGGGTCAATTCTTTTTCTCTGTCTTCAAGTTCACTGATTCTTTCTTCTGTTATATAATTCTACTATTAATCTATCAATGAAATTTTATTTCATTGTATTTTTATGTTACTAGTTTACATTTGTTTTTAAAATACTTTGAAAGATTTTCCATTTCTTCATTGTGGTTTTTAACTTTTTTATTTGCTCCCAGTTTATTTGTAATTGTTGAATTATTTTTTGTGATGCTGACATTAAAACTCTTTTCAGGTGCTTCCAACAGCTGATATATTTAGCAATTGACATCTGTAGATTGTTATTTCTCATTCATGTTGTGATTTCTCTGGTTCTTGGAATGATGAGTAGCATTTTTCATTGTATTTTGGAAATTTTAGCTATTATGTTAGAAGACTCAAGGCCTTATCTAAAGTTGATTTATTTTCCAACAGTCACCCTGTTTAAGTTATCATGCATATTCTGACCTACGTTTGTGAACTGTAGCTGCAGTGACAATCTAATTTTCAGAGCCTTGGTTTATCTTGTGCCGGTTTAGTTACTACTCTTCCCCTGCTGGACCTGCCTAAGGGGAAAGAAAAAGCTTTTCTAGTCAGGAACACCTGGTGGTTTTAAGCAGGGAAGGGATTCTCTGGCCTATTGGGATGAAGAGTCCTTCTTCGGCCAGGCACTTGTGGCTTAGGTCTCTGCTGTTTGTGGGGGATGGCAAGCTCTTCACAACTGGGGCATCAAAGATAAGGATTCCCCTTGCCAGTGCTAGCCTTTCAGCTTGCTAGTGTCTGTGTGTTGAGACAGGGAGCCTCAGGCCCAAGGAAGGCAAATACTTATTTTATTGTCAGCAAGGCTTCCAATCCCTGCACCCTCCTTTTTTTCTGGTAATATAGTGTTCAGCATGCTTGCTTCAAAGGAACTCCCAGTTCTATCTGGTAAAGAAATGAACCTATCTAGATTAACTTCTGGGATGAAATTGGGAGTTAGAATATGCTACTGTTGTTTGCTGGATGTGGGAAGTGGCCATGATGTTATTCCTCCATTCTCAGGGCCCTTCACTAAGCTGCTTTCCTCTCCAGCTTTTGGAAGTCTCTTACATTATTTTCAGGGTTTAGAGTTGTACTTAGAGAAAGGCATCTAAGTCATCTATCTGGACATGGTCTTTTTGTGTCTTTTTATGGTTTTCTGTTATTTATTGGAGAAAGAAAGATTTTTCTAATTTTATTTTGTTGAGAGTCTACATAGTATAGAACATATGGTTTCTACATATAAAATATGATATTGATTACTTTCTTCCAACTGTACAATTTTCACCCTCTCATTAACAAACTCTTTGCCGCATAAGGTGTCTATCTAATCTTGTTTATGTTTTGTCAACTTTATCCATATAGGCTGATCTTCAGGAAGCACAATGCTCAGACAGGCAGTCTTTATTAGTTAATCTGATTTTAAGAAGGATTTGGGGGATATTTCTGGTTCCAAGAGAAACAGATTTTAATATTATTCCAGACTGTTAAGTATTCTTCTTTGGTGCAACACCCAAATTTGACACATGTTACTTTCTTCAAGATTAGTTAAAATAAATATTCACACATCAATAAAAAAGTTCAAGGGGTCATTTAACTCACTGAGCCCAAAATTTACATTTTTATTTATAATATTCAGTTTCACCATTTCTAATAGAAATAACCAAAGTAAAGAATGGAAACTTTAACTTTCCATATTCTTTCCAGAAAACAACCCAATAAACTACATGGCTTTATCCCACCTCTGGCATACAAACAAAGACTATGATAAGGCAGAGGTCAAACAAGCATTGAAGCATTCATTCTCTCTTCATGATTTGTTTCTTTAGTGCCCCACTCTTGGTACCATAATGTGTTAGGCCAGGTTGACTAGAGAAACAAATCCAAGGACACTCATATATGTGTAAGAAAGAGCTTTATACCAAAAAGTCATTGTATATCAGGAAAACATCCTATTCCATTCTCCATCAAGTGCTTACGTCCTGTACTAGTCCATAAGTCTGGCACTAGTCCATAAACCCATCTTCAGACTCATGTAGTCACATGCAATGATGAAGAATGCAAGAACATCAGAAGCAGGTATGTGCAAAGTCTTCTAGATCTTAAGGCAGTGAACGCATCTCCAGGACTCGTGCAGGTCTCGGCATGACTTGTCAATGGGAAGGTAATGGCAAATAGAGAGTGGAGGTTCCTTGGACTCTCCTTATGAGAAGGCCACACCCACAAGGAGGTCCCATCAGGCTGTGACTTGATTTACTAGTTAGATCCTACCCCTGCACTCCTATAACTTTAAGTTCACATGAAATTATATAACAACCACCGATTATAATTCAAGGTCTTTTCACCTAAATCAAGAATAATAATGCCAAGCAAAATTTGATGGACTGGAAAATATGTCAAATTTTTCTGAAGGAAAATTATTCACTGTGTAAAACATCCACCACTTGTCTGTCAGTTTATCATACTGTGATGGCTTGTGTTTGCTGTGACGCTGGAAATGATGTCACTAGAATTACAATTAACGCACACACTCACCAAATGGGAACAAGCTCCAGCAGAGATTATAGACTAGAAACAGGGTATGATGAAAGAAAGGCAGTCTACTTCTGAGGAATTAGCCACAGAAATCGTATGGATAACATCACAGCGTTGTCAGATACTGAAATCCTCATGAATAGTGGTGGAACATTGTCAGATATCCCACCAGAAGGTGAACCCTTCAGGTTAGAAAGACATCAAAATATGACCGAGAAAGAGCTGCCTTCCCAAAGTAGAGTGGACCATAACGAAGTGGGTAGAGTCCACTTTTCAGGAGCAAATAATTTGGGACCTTGATTTGATGATGGGACAAAACTGAAAATGAGAAGAAACAGCTACAAGTAGTGATGAATAATTGGAACTGACATATATGAAATATGAATCTATGAAAATTGGAAGTCATCAAAAGTGAAATAGAATGTATAAAGATATATATCCTTGACATTAGTGAGGTGAAATAGACTAGTAGTGGCCATTTTGAATCAGAAAATCATATGGTTTACTGTACTTGGAATGACAGATTCAAGAGGAATGGTGTTGAATTCATTGTTAAGAAGAACATGTCAAGATCTATCCTGAAGTACAATGCTGTCTGTGATAGAATTATATCTATCCAAATTCAGGGAAATCCAGTCAATATAATGATAGTTAAAATTTCTGCACCAATCAGGAAACCTTGTGATACAGACAAAGAAAAATTATACCAACGTTTTCAGTCTAAAATTGATCAAACATGCAATCAAGGTGCATTGATAATTACTGGTGATTCAAATATAAAAGTTGGAAACAAACAGGAAGAAACAGTAGCTGGAAAATATGGCCTTGATTATAAAACGACATGGAGATTGCATGATTGAATAATGCAAGATCAACACCTCCCGGAAGGCACTCATAGCAACCCAATTGGACAAAGTAAAACTGAGCCATAGGTGGCAAATCTTAATGGAAGCAGAATGACTACCTAGGAAGGAAAAATATTCTGGCACCCAGATAAGTGAATGAAAGTAAAAAGTGAGTTTCTAAAGCACTTAGATAAGCAAGATTGACCATTTGAACCGTCTTCTCAAATACTTTGAAACAAAACTTGCATATTTATATAAATATATGAAACAAAACACAGATGCTAATCTTTCTCTAAGTTACTTTCATAATATGAAACACTTTGGATTCTTCAAAAACATGTATGCTGAGTACATAATCAAATAAGCTGGCCTATATGAAGATGATCATGGCATCTAGATTGGAGGAGGATTTATTAATGATCTTTAATATGCAAATAACACAACATTTCTTGTTGAATGTGAGGAAGACTTGAGCCACTTGCTGGCGAAAATCAAGGACCACAGCCATTAGCGGATTACAACTCAATGTAAAGAAAACAAAAATCTTCACAACTGGACCAATAGGTAGCATCATGATTAACAAAGAAAAGATTGAACTTGTCAAGGATTTCAACTTGCTTGGATCCACAATCAATGCTCATGGAGGCAGCAGTCAAGAGATCAAATTGCACTAGGTCATTCTTCTGCACAAGACCTCTTCAAGGTGCGGAAAAGCAAGGATGTCACTTTGTGGACTAAGATGCACCTGAACCATGGCATGGTATTTTCAATCGCTTCATATGCATGTGGAATTTGGACAGTAAATAAGGAAGAGCAAATACTTTTGAATTGTGGTTCTGGTGGAGAATATTTAAAGTCCCATAGGCTTCCCAAAGAACAAACATCTCTTTCTTGAGAGAAGCAGAGCCAGAAGGCTTCTCTGAAGGAAGGATAGCAAGATTTCTTCTCACGTATTTTGGACATGACATCAGCAGAGACTGGTCCCAGGTAAAGGACCGCTGGCTTGGTAAAGTAGAAGGTCAGTGAAAGAGAGGAAAGCCCTTGAGGAGATTGCAGCAGTGGGCTAAACATAAGAACAAGTGTGCAGATGATACAGGACAAGTTTTACATATTGTAAGTTGGAACAGACTCAATGGGCACCTAAGAACAACAACTTGTGAAGCATGACCTTGTGGGGGGAGGTCAGATGCTTACAGACATCCTCACTGAAGGCAATCAGTCACCAGACTAAGGTAGGCCCTGTTCCCTGCTGCTGGGGACAATGTGCTAAGGCTTGCCGACCGTTAGCTTGGTTCCTGTAGGTGGAGTTTACACCCTACTAATAAGGGTTCCTATGCAGATCCAGAGAACAGATCAAACCTGCTCCATAACATCCAAAGTTAAGCTGCCATCCTGAATCTAGGATCCGCCCATCTTGTCACATGCATACCCCCAATACCTCCTCTTCCTATTGCGTGTATGTCCCTAGACCACCCCTTCCATTACTGTATAACCTATAGTGCAACCCATTCCTGCGATGTATGTCTTCATCTGTAATTAGTGGGCTTGCACGCCCCCAAAGGTATATAGGCCTGGGTTAGCCAATAGAGAGAGCTCTCTCTCAGCTCCTCCCTTGACCTCTCGTTGGCTCCCTCTACTCCCCTGTTCCCTTTCCCCTTGTCCTCCTTCCCTTCCCCCTCTCTCCATGTGGACCTCCAAGCAGGGCTGAGGTGAGCAATGCTACCATGAAATGTGTCTGACTCCATTATTTGACTCTCTCTTCTATCTCCCATGCTCTCGATGACTTTAATATAATATTTATATATCTCAGCCATACAATTGTGCTTACTGAACCTGTGATTACTGGAGGGGGGCTGGCCTCCCCGTCCAACCACATGACCTGATGTTTAATTTTTAAAAGCCATCGTGTTATGGGTATATTTTCACTGCAGGCTCTGAATTAGCCAGGCACAATTTAGAACTCAAATGCTACTTCTAGGGTTTTCTGATTATAATTTGGGTATTTCCCAAAAAGGAATTAGGTGCTTTTGATAATGTGCACAAGATGAAGTGTGTGCGTGTGGTAGTGTTGGGCTACAGGGAACTCTATCCTTGCCCCTTCAATGTTCTACTTTGTTGCCCCAAGACACTGACCTTTAATGATTCTTACAAAACATTTCCTTTTGAAATGTGAGAACTGGGAGAAATTGGAATGTGGCGAAATAGTATTTTTTTTCTGAACTCACTGACTCCATTCCGGTTGTTAGTTTATATTTTGAAGCATTCTTCCAAGAAAAGGAACAAAAGCCAAGTGATAACTTTCTGTCCATCATTATATCACTCTGTAGAAGAGAGTTCCAATCTAAAATTTCTTATCTGTCACTAGAATCTATGACTTTCCTGCAGCAAATCGGACAGGCCGAGCTGTCAGCCAGCCAGCAATCCATGCAAAGAGCACATTATTCATATGAGCAAGGTAGTATCCTTAAGTTGTTGCCTTCTGCGTATTCTGTAATGCAAACACTACAGGATTTTATTGCATCATGTTCAGTAAAGCATCATATTTCCAAGTTGTCAACCTGATCTTTAGTGAGTCCTGTAGGTTGCTCTTGATTCCCTTCATTTTGGTGAACAAACTGAACCACATTAGGAAACAGTCAAAGGACCCAGAGTTGTCCTTCTTGACTGAACTCTGATAAAAACACTGATGATACACTTCCTTTATTATTGTTTTCAAATAGCACTGAACTAATTTCTGAAATCTCACTACTAGATCTAGAGCCAGACACTGTACTAGAACTTGAACTATAAATGTAACTGGAGCTTGAGCTGAGAATTAGTGAAATATATGGGCTCCTGTAGAAGCTAGGATTGGAATCAGAACCAAAAGGGTGAATATGATTGGAATCACCACTGCTCTCATTCTCTGTCTGTTCCCTATTTTCACTTGAAGCTGAGTCACTAGGCTCTAAAATAGGCTCAATGTACACCAAATCACCAGGCTCTAAAAATGACTCACTCCAAATGAATTAACTAGGTCCTGAAGTAGGCAGACTGTGCATCAAGTACCTAGGCCCTAAAACAGGTACACTGTGCATCGAGTTGCTTGATTCATCCAATACTGTCACTATCTGTGGGAATTTGCTCTGCATTTAATCAGATTCTGTATCACTTAAACCAGCATTTGAAGTCTACAAATGGACCTTCTCATGCTACTGATATATGTTCTCAAACCTTGATGTTCAGAATGTGAAAACACCTGCCTTAATCTCCCGCCTCCCTCTTCATGAGTGATGAGGTTGACAGATGTCTGAGATGTTATCAGGGCTCCAGTAGCTATGCTGCCTCTCTCTCACTGTCCTTCAGGGTGAACTCTTTATACTTCAAGATCTAAGAGTCTGGTTGGGTTTCTGTGGTAGTTACATAAACTGTTGTCAATTTGAGACTTAGGAGTGAATGGGTGGAGTTTAGCCTGTCAATCAGGTCTCAGCTTGATAACCTCATTTGGAAGCATGAAGGAGATAAACAGATCCCTGGAGGCGGGACACACACTCACTCTCTGTGAGACATGCTTACTGAGAAGCCACCTGGAGCTACACTGATACAGCCAGGGACCTGGGAGCTGAAGGAACCACATGGAGACACACACCAGCACTGAGAGGCTTCTACCACCACTGAATCCACAAGACTTTCCACCCACTTGACTGTGATCTTCCTGAGTTCAGAGTCATTGCATGGCTGCATGAGTCTGAAAAAGAATTCATGGCCTAGTATCAGACTTAAGGACTTGGTCTGGAATGGTCTGGGATTTTTTCTCAATGCTCAATTGCTCTTGTATATAACGTTCTTTCTTACACATGAGTGTCTATGAAATTTGTTTCTCAAGTCTAACCAAACTAACACAGTTTCTCTATTCTAATCTCCAAGGTTCTTCATTGCTGATTGTTCCTGTTGAATTATCTCTTGAGCGGCATCTCATGGTCCAAAAGTTGTAAGTAGAGCACTACTTTGTAACTCGGTTCTGGTTATTGGCTCTCTCAGTGTTTCTTGAACCTTGGGTTCTAGAAATAACCTGTTTCCTTGAGTGGAGCATGCTAAAATGTGCTAAGTAAAGGAACAGGGTAAAATCTTTGTGACACTACAATCCCCCACCCCCACCACCCCCACCATGGACTATCTTGAAGAAGGGGCATATTTTTTCTTTTTGCTTGGGCACGCACTACGGGTAGTTTCATACTAATCTGAATCTGGAATCATCATCATTAAGTTTTATTATGGATCACTATTCTGCAAGATCAGTTTCCTCTCTGCCTACTTCTTATCACTTTTTCAGTTTGGTAAAAATACCTAAACCAGTCAACAGTGGAATCACAATAAGATACTTCATCTGAAGAGTCTTGCCCACCTTGTAACAAAAAATAGGGGCGGGAGAATGGGAATATTAAAATTAGGACAATCATTAAAAAGTGCTCTGGTAGTTTATTGCTAAAACAAACCAAAATGAGCACATAAAGAGTCAGAAGTTTTCCACAGATTTTACATTTATACAGTTAATTCTTTTGTGAACTACACTGTCTAGATTCATAAGTAAAGGCACAAAAGTTTCTATTTGATGTTTTAAGAAAGTGAACTAATCCTGAAGAAATTGAGAGAATTTGTTAAAGGGAAACTAGAAGGAGTCTATTTTCAAATTTTCATCATATTCAGAGGTTAGCCTATATGGTAGGGAGGGGATGAATATGATAATGGAACACCCCCTTTTTTAAATTCCACTACAATGCAATGTAACCAGTAAAGTATGCAGCAGTAAGGTACAAAGTGGCCTCAAAAATTCATGGAGAAATGGAGTTGTCCACAAACTTTGAAAAGTCCCCAATATAGTACTTGTTTTAGATCAAATTCCACTTTTGTCAAATTCTCATTACTCTATATTAATTATTTAGGCTCTTAATTGCCTTTGATAACACATATCCCACATGCCCAAATGCAAACCCACTTCTGACCCTTTAGACCAGATTAGAATTGGTCTATAGGATTTCCAAGGCTGTAAATCTCTATGGGATCAGAATGCCACTTCTTTCTCTGGTGGACCAAATGGTAGGTTCACACTGCTGAGTTTTTGCTTAGCAGTGGAGGGCTTTAACCATAGTTACTAGACCTCCTGATAATGCATAAGGCTTTGTTGAAATTATGACTATTGCTAAAATATAAGCAATTGTTTATAAATTTGAAAGTACTTGAGTACCCCTTATTGAATTGAACCCTCAGGGAATTGTAGGTCAGTTCAAAAGAACAGTCTGAACCTAGCACCAAATATAAAGTCATGCTCCAAACTGCAATGTTACAGTAGCCTCTTGGTTACAGAGGGAAATCATCTCCTTCACACTGCAAGGGAAACAACAACCTTGAAAGTCCTCCCCTGCTGTGGAGGCCTTGTAGTGACAACCAAAACGCCTGCCAACTTTGCCTAATGCCCCTGGGGCGAGGGAAGCAAACTCCTCCCCAGTTGCAGTCTTTCTCTTTGCTGGTGAGGAAGCCACATGTCTATAAATACACAGTAATCAAGGAAGTAGGGGAAAAGTCCAATGGAGATAGGACACCACCACCCTACCCATATATACATTAATGGTAACCCGAGTCTTGTGGTGGTGGTGCTGGGGTGTGGTGGTGGTGGGGGGGGGTTGTGCTCTTTAAAGTCGCGTAGTCGTTTCAGTAACTCTTCTTCAGTACTTTGACCTGGGTGGCCTAACATGTCGTTGTGTCTCATCAGCCTGTAATCATCTTCACTCAGGGTATTCACAAGTCGGTCAAAAGCTTCTTCGCAAACTAAGCGTTCCATCTGCCTTCTGCTGTGGGCTGCAGGCTCCCTTTCTTATCATCCAAATCGGCGTTTTCCATCTTGACAGACAAAAGGAAAATTATCTCCCTATTAAGCCATACTATTGAGAAATACTAAAGTGGGTTTTGCCTTTTTTTGCAATCTCTGCACTAGTTTTGGTGTTGGGACCTGACTTGTGCGGGCAGTCCTGCCCCATGCCCTCAGGAACTGGTGGCTAGGAGGCCATTATGTGCTACCCCACCCCCACCCATTGTTACCTAGTACAGTCTAGATTCAAGTTAGGTCGCATTTCATGCAGGTCCAGACACTTGATGAGCATTTATTGCGTTCCCAGCATTGTCCTCCCTCAATTCTCACCCAAAGGAATATATTTTCAGGAAACTCTTCAGGCTTTCATATGCTCCAATAATTAATAAACTAAGTCAGAGAACCCTGAATGCATCCAGTAGTTTCATACACCTGTCTGCTTCAAAAAGCCATCCCTAAGGCACTTTGGTTAAATGTCCTAATTCTCATCTTTAGGTGCCTGGGGACGTCTGTCTTTTCTCCTTAAGAAATATTTGAATCAGAGAGTCTCACTCAGAAAGCCCACAATTGTTGAATAATTCACTAGACTCCCCCAGCTGAATCTTTCCCCTTTGTCTCCTCTTAACTCTTAATGGCTTTATCCTGCATTCTGCAGCCCTCTCACACTTCTCATTAAAAAAGAGCATTGGCGAGTTTCCTGCCAAGGCACAGAATTCCTTAAGGAATCCTCTCCAAAGGCATCCAGTTTCATTTTTGTTCTCCTTACTCATAAATATTGGACATGTAACTCAAATAAAATGAACCAGGACATCACAGGCACTTTGAAAGCAGATCCATCATAGTTAGTTCACCTCTAGTACTGAATGCTGACTTTGCTAATTTTGTTCTATGTGTGGTAGAGCAGCCAGGATGGTGTGTTGAAAATCATAATCATTTGAAATGCCATCTAAAAGAAATCTCTAGGACTCTCTGGACTCATTAATATTGTCCATCCCACTTACCACTGGTCTTGGTAGCCTCCGTTCATATTGTTCACATTAAGGCAGGATTTGGCTACTGAAGTTGAGAAATGACATTCAGTAAGACTTAATAAATTCTTCCAATGTGAACTGGGCCCCTCACTCTCCTTGATGCAAGAGATAAATCAAATGTGTTTTCCTTGGGATACACACTTAACTGCAGTCCCAAGTACAGCATATTCCAGGTGAGGGAAACCTTCATAGAACAAACTCACAAATACCATCAAGTATGTAGTGGTTAGGAGCCCTGGTGGTGTAGTGGTTATGCATAGTGTTGCAAAGTGCATGAATTGCAGTTCAAAATCATCAGCGTCTCAATCAAAGAAAAATACGGTTTTCTACTTCCGTAAGCAGTCTTAGAAACCCACAGGGGGTCCCTATGAGAATGCTACACTCGAAGTCAGTATGTTTTCTTTTTTTTGTAAGCAGTGGTTAATTGTTGGACTGTGATCTGAATGTTCAGCAGTTCCCAAGAACCACCAGCTCATTCTACTCCCATACGTAGTTACAGTTTCAGAAATTCACCTTTTTTATGATTCGGCACCCGTACTAAGACAGTTTGTTTAGTTTTATATCCTATAGTGGAGAGCTGGTGATCCTATGAAACAAGAGTTACACTGTTAGTCCATCAGCTGCTCCAAGGGCGAAATGCTAGGCTAGCTGCTCCCAGAAAGAGTTATAGCTATGGAAACTCTATGTAGACAGGGTCACTAGAGTTGAAATGCACATGATGATGGTGGGTGGGATATACTACAATAGATTTAGACCTGTGAGTGGCTTCAAAAAAGCTTGCAGTAAAATGGTATGAAAAAGCAACCAGATTTTCCCACAAATAATTTGAAACCCCTTTATGTAGTACTGTAGAAGTATGGAGCTGGGTGGCATTATTCTGTGGAAGATAGGACATGATTTATAAAGATGCTACATTTAAATCTGTGTCATTAATACTGTGGGCTTCTGCCAGGGAAATTGGCTGTTGAGGGGTGTGAAGAAAGACCACATCAGATAGGAGGAACACATTTGAATGAATTTGACTTGTTTTGCAAATTGTGTCCACATATTTGAAGTTGGGGTGGAAATGCTGAACCCAACCTATTAACAATAGGATACAAATTAAGGTTTTTTGTTGTTTGGGGGAAATCAGTGGAATTGTACTGTACTTGCCTGCTTAGCATCTATTTAACAGGCTTCTGTAAGAGCCCCTTCATTTTTCCATTCACCCATCTTAGTCCAGGTGGGGGAGGTAGAGCTGAGTTCATTGGTGTGGCCAATGAAATGGACACACGAGTCAGCGTATCTCATATTTCTTGTTACAACGATTGCTTTAGGCATAACCATTTGATCAAAGGCTGTCCAATAAGGGTTAAATCTCCTATGTCAGCTGGGACTCCCGAAAATGAGAAATCATTTTTTTTCTACAGTGGTTACTAAATTAGTATAACTTAAAGATGCCTGGGCGATTTTGTCTATCTGGGGATGCTGAAAACCAATATATAGCACGTTTTAGAGAAAGAAAAACGCAGAGAAGGAGACAGATAACCTGAAAATAATTTGAGGCTTAGCTGAAACCTGATGTACCTCAAGCTTTGTTTATATCTGTAAAACAGTACATTTTGTCTTTCACAGAAGCTTGTTCCTGTAGGACTTCTGACACGCACATTTGAAAGGGATTTAATAATTATGACAAAGGATTGATGGGAACAGTAATCTAATTAATCAACATTGTTTTTTAAATAAATGCACCTTGCAGATGTTACTTGTGATTGTCGTTTAAAAAAATAACATGTTTTTGTAAGTGGGACTTTAATTTGGTTTAGTGTTTTATGAAAATTGTCCAGAACACATATTTTCTTCTGTCAATCTTTTGTTTAGAAGTATTTATTTAGCACTGACAGTGTGCATAATTAAGTGGAAAGAAAGGAAACACCATTTTAATTTGACGGTGAATTAAATGTGGTGATAGCATATCATTCTAATCCTTGTTTGACAAATGGCCTTACTTTTCCCTTTCATAAAATCCTTTCAAAATGTCACTACTTTTGTTTCTGTTCCATATAGTATATACACTTTTGGGGGTATTTTCAATAATATTCTTCTGATTCACAAATGAAGAGAAAATATCCTGAAGCAAAGTAACACTGAACAATTTGGTTTATATTAAGGGAGAAAATGGTCCTGGTGGGAACCGAAATGTCTTCCACTGATACCTTAATAAAGAGTGAGAAAATGTTATGTGACCAATTAGCTCCCTGGTGGGAGCTGTGAGATGCTTAAGTTTAGCAAAGTCTTGATTAGTATAAAAAAGTGTGTGTGTCTGTGTGTGTGTGTTGAAACAGATGTTTGGTGAGTTTCATAACCATTGACTTAAGTGAACTTTCTGACTACTAGTAAATGTAGATTTCACTACGTTTCAAAAGTTCCTCTTTAATGACGTGCTTCTTTTCATGCAGAGGCCTTGCAACATTATCATGCTTGTCTATTTAAAAGTTAAATATTTGTTCCTAAATATCCTTCGCACGCAAACATAGAGAAAGTATTTCAATCTATTGAAAAGCAAGCAGTGTAGTGAGATGCTTCAATATACAGGAAGATGAATTTGTTTAGGGATGAAAGGGCCCAGGTTGAAGTCCACTAATAATTGTTTGATCATTTTGACAAGGACAGGCACAGCAGCCTGATGTGTTACCACATACCAGAAACAGGGAGACCACGAGCCGGCCCAGCCAGGACCCTGCCATGTGGAGACATAGTCGAATTCCAGCCAACCAGAGAGCACCACTTGAGTACCAGCCAAGGAGGGACAACCACAGTATTTTCTGGAAAACCCATCCCTGAACTCAAGGGCCTCTGCCAGACATATAAAAAGGGCCTGCCAGCTCTGGGTGGTGTCTCACTACTTTCGCCCATTGTGTAGTGCAGACCCCCTGGGGTCTGTCCCCAGTGTATCCGGACTTTACTGCTCAATAAACTTGCTGTGCTGTCTCTTCCTACCTGCATTGTAATGACACCACGTTCCTTTCAAGATGCCAGTGGTGCCGGTGCTGGGATGTGCCTGGAAAAGGAGAGATCACACCCTAACAACTCGGGATCTGGTCCAGGAGAGACTAAATTGGCAACAGGATCCTCCAGGTAACATAGAGACCCCCTTTCTCTCTCTCCCTCCCTCCTTTTGGCCCCTGAACTTCTCTGTCCCATTAGAAAAGTGGAGATTGTGGGCATGCACCTGCTTGGTTCAGAATAGGTGGTGAGACAAACTCATATGGGATAAAGTGATCCCCCTACCAGCTCCTAGTCAGTGAAGAGGCCTGGCTGTGGGTTTATAATGGTATCCCAGTTAACAAGAGCGGTTGAGCCCATGTCTGAGACTCCAGCAGACTGCCAAAGGTTCCCCTGAGACAAATCTAGCCTGGCCACCTCTTGGAGAGTCTTTTGGGAAATAGCCTAGGTAGGTACATCCAAGAGTGAACCCCCTCACTCGACTCCACCCTCCGAGTTGGCAAGTTTCAACCAGCATATAACACCCAAACTATTGCCTTGGCTCTGAAAGTCCAGGAGGAACCAGATGGACAACTTATTTTGCTTTAATGGCAGCTGCCAGATCCTTGCCTACCCCTGAGATTCATCTTTTCTTTTCTGTCCAGAGTTATTACCTTAGAGAACAGTTGGTCCTCCGAAATGGGGCTGAATAGGTTTTCTTTCATGTGGGTCCTCTCAAAATATGAGGGCCTGAAAGCCTTGTCCTTTTTATTCAGACCCTCTCCACCTTTCTCCCTATTCTGTCTGTGGGCTGAAGGACAACCAAGCCTCCTGTGTTCTGAACTTTTGGCCCATATGGCATGGCCCATACTGTATCCTGAGTTTCTGCTGTATCCACATTTGTTTGGGGGATTGAGGGAGTCTACGCCTGTCACGGGTCAGCTCAGACAATGGCACCACTGGAAACTATTGTGTGCCTGTCACTGATAGTCTATCCTCTCCCACTATGGTGCCCAGGGACACCTCCTTAAGAAGTATCACGCTTACCAAAATGCATTCTGCCTCCTAAACCAAAAACAATTCTCTAGGTGGCCTTCCTGGACCAGGTTGGAACTCCCCTATCTGCCTTCTCAGGATCCAGCCTTCAGCACAGGATGAAAGGATTTGAAAGACTTATACCGGAGCACCCCTGTAGAAAAGAGGTGGGTCTATCTCAGCCCAACAGATAGTGATGTCAAGAAATATGCATATAAAGCAGGCACCAAGAGACACTGAGAGGATAGGCAGTAATGACTTCTCTGCTGCTGTCCACTGTAGGAGATCTGATAAGGATGAGAAGGCCTCCCTGGATCCAGCTTCCTTAATTGGAGGACTTCTCTAAATGGGAAAACAATTGTAGGCCAGGACGCTGCGTGGAATTGACCTTTTTTTCCACGCACATGATGTGCTGCTTTTTGGCATGTTCCCTGAGTTGGGATGAACTAGGAGGCCTGGTGGTGTAATGATTATGTGTTGGGTTGAGATCCGCAAGATCAGCAATTCACAACCACCTCAGAAGAAAGGTCGGCCTTTCTACTCCAGTAAACAGTTACCGTCTCAGAAACCCAGGGTGTGGGGTTAAGGGTAAG
>NW_022103936.1:1660641-1667109 GCF_000313985.2 Echinops telfairi
AGTTTGGTACATATTTTGGGGAGACAACTTAAGAGAATTCCTTCTGTTCCCCACACCAGGGTCATCTATGAGTCAGCATTGACTCAGTGGCAGTGAATGAGTTTGTGTAGCCTTAAAGAGAGACAAGTATGGGAACCTGTAGTTTGTACATCAGAAGTGACCAAAGGAAGTGAGGCTCTTCTTTTTGCTGCATTCTCTTTTATGTTTCTTCCTTTCTTTTCCCTGCAGGTCTTGCAATCATGGGACAAAATCAGTCTGCCACAAGACCCAGAGTGACTCCTTTAGGTTCTGTCCTTGAGAAGTGGATTCCCAGAGAGAGTAAAAATTATAGTGTTTTTCTGTACTAAGGTTTGGCTTCAATACTCCTTGGAGAGTAGAGCGCACTGGCCACCAGGTGGCTCTTTAAGAATACAATACCATTTTTCTGTTAGATCGTTTCTGCCTCCGAGAAGAAATGTGGTCCAAGGTCCCATACATACAGGCTTTATGCGTTTATGCGATCACCTAGAAATTTGCTCGTTACTCCCTGAGTATTCCACCTAAGTCCACCCAAACTTTACCAGCCATTCTGATCAATGAAAATGAAATTGACTGAGAAAACACCAGAAATTACCCTCACCACCACACTAATAAGGGACACAGGTCAGAAAAGGTTAAAGGCCCTATTCAACCCCTAGAACTTGACCTGTTGTCTGTAGTGGAGACTTTCCTGGTGCCTCAAATGGAGGGGCAGCACTAGCCTGCCTTAAACCTTTACAGGATATAGTTAGAGGCCAAGTGGTCCGGTTTCATGTTCCCTTTAGTATGGGAGACCTTAAAATGTGTAAAAATGATATCAATTACAATACTGGGTAATGGGTGTTGGTGTGTTTCTTCCATGTTGGCTTAGCTGACATGTCACTTAGATGGCTGCTGGTTTACAAATAAGCCTTTGAGATCTCAGATGCTATTCTATCTGACAGCCAGGCACCATTTAATTTCTTCACCACACTTTGATATAGCATCTATATCTTCTGTGTTCCCTTCCTGAGGGTGAGTATCGTGCAGTAAGAACTAATTATTCTTAAATTGGAGCTAGGATTCCAAAATCTATGCTTTTTTATCTGCCTGTGGATCCCCTTAGAGTTCTCCTTGTTAATTTATGGTAGAGAGTCTTATCAATCATCTCCCAGGAGCATAAAGATCTATCTTTAATATTGCCATTAATTAGTCCCTGGTACTAATTTTTAAACCACTGTTGAGTGCAGGATATTGGACAAGTGTAGGCTAATTCCATATTGCAATACCTGAATTATTCTTCATACAGAATAAATCCTTACATGACTGGATGCTATTTTCACATGGGAGTTGGTTGTCATGTAAAATTTATAATATTCTTAACTAACAATGTCAATCACAGGTCTGCTGCAATAATATATATCTTAATACAGCACACAAGGCATTGATGTAGTAAGTCAATGTTTGTCAGCCTACCAAAACCTCAATACTTTTGGTATAGCTGTCTTCTGCTTCTTCAAACACCATGAATTTTTGGTCTTAAGTCCTCAGGTTACAGGTGTGTTTGAGGTAGATTCAGGTTCCCCTCGAGAAGTTTCCACATTGGATCCCTCTTTGGTGTAGCCTTTGGAGAGTGTTGCTGTGCCTTGAAAATCCAGGATTCAATGCCCCATTGATGTATGGAATTTGGCCTGAGTCCTCAGGGTGTGTCCAGAAACTCGGGCCAATGTGGCTTATTAGGTGCATGTTACCAGGCATACTTCCTCCTTGGGGTCCTTAAAAGTATAGTAGTCATTTTTCCCCGACTTGGAGGTCGGTCCTCTTTTTCCACTAACAGGCATGCACTTGTCTTCTCTCAGAAGTGTCTTTGCCCTTTGCCCTCTCCTGAGTTGACTTTCCCATCAGTATCCCTCATCCTTCTGAGAAGGATGTATACCTGTCTGGGAAGACCTCGCTATTACTTCGCATGATCCCAGCTGACATGAAGAGCCCTCTTGTTTGAAGAAGTCTGTGGATGATAGTGGAAGTCCAAGATACGTTTGTGAGATCTACATATCTACACAGGAAACAAGCCACCAGTGATTTCCCTCCATTCATAATGGAGGGATGGGAATAAACTGGTTACCAGAGAGTATTGAAGGTATGATACAGGAGATCAAAATGATAAACCTGACTTGAACAGTTAAATCCTTATCACTTGATTCCCACCTCTAATACATGACGGGTCTGATCTAGTTTTCGACATTTTCTGGGGTCCTTTTTTTCATATTGGGGTTTATCTCTGATATATTTTGTCATTGTAGGAAGCCCTTTTGGATTTTTGTTATATATGGTATATGAAACCCAGGACTGATGAACCTATAGAGACAATAAGTAGAATAAGAGTTGGGGGTGGGGTAGGGGAGTTCGCTGGGGGAGGGAGGTGGTAACAGGGAGCTGAAATCAAGCAGTTCAAAAAGGAAGAAAATGCTTTGAAATTGATTGTGGTAGCAATTGTACAATACTGCTTGATGCAACTTAAACCATGGAATGATATGATATCTGCATTATCTCCCAGTAAAACGCTATTGAACAGAAAAGTGCAAAGACATGCTTGGCACCCACACAGGAAACCCTGGTCGGTATATGGACGATTTCTAGGCCTTGCTGACCATGTGTGATCTGACTGGAAAGATTTCATGACTATGCTGGCACACACCTGCTCACCTATGAAAGATGCAGCATACTTGATGTGGCTCGACTCTCAGGCTGACAGTATGAGGGCCACAGCCCCCCAATGAGCTCATGGGGCTCAAGCAGTTCCTCATGACATTCCAGGATGGAATTACCAATGAGACCAGTAGTTCTCAACCTCCCTCATGCTGCAACCCTTTCATACAGTTCCTCATTTTGTGGTTACCCCCAACCATAAAATTATTTTTGTTGCTACTTCATAACTGTAATTTTGCTACTGTTATGAATCAGGCGACCCCTGTGAAAGGGTTGTTAGGCTCCCAAAGGTGTCGCAACTCACAGGTTGAAACCACTGAACTAGACCAAGCTGACAATGCCAGTCAAACAGCTTGGGATCATATGCAGGCATTCCTCATTAAGGAAATTCAGATAAAGCTGATAAGCTGTTCTAAACTGGCCAAGCTAACCTAGACCCACCAAGAAAACCCAGCTGCTTTCTGAAACCAGCTGGTTGAGGCTATGAACAAGTTCACCAACTTAGACCCCGAGTCATCTGTGCGAAGGATATTTCATTTTACCAACCTGTGTCCACAAGATATTAGGTGCAAACTCCAGAGAGAAGCCCTGGGATCCCAGTCAGATGCAAATGAACTGCTTTGGGACCACCTCCGTCTTTTAACAATCGTGATGTTGAAGAGGAGATGAAGGAGAGCCATATAACCAAAGTTCAGCCCAGTTGTTGGAAGGGACCAGCACTGGCCAACTTGGAAAACCCTGCTTCTGGTGTGGTAAGCCAGGACATTGGAGCTCAGAGCGCCACCAGCCCTATAGAGACCCTACGGGCACAGGAGAGGCATGAAGACCCCTGCCACTTGTTTTAAGTCCTGGACTCCAAGACACATGGCAAAAGAATGCCCCTCCACAGTTCTCCTGGCTAAGAAAGTCACGAGCATGATGGGTCCAGCTCCCCTCTTGTGACCAACCAGCAGGGAATTGACATCCTAACTCAAGAGTCATGAGTTTCCTTTGCAGCAGTTCTAACCTGTGGATTGCAACCCCTTTGGGGAGGGGGGGAGGGGCTGAACGACCCTTTCACAGGGGTCGCCCTATTCATCACAGTAGCAAAATTACAGTTATGAAGTAGCAACAAAAATAATTTTATGGTTGGGGGTCACCACAACGTGAGGAACTGTATTAAAGGGTCATGGCATTAGGAAGGTTGAGAGCCACTGCCTTAGAGGTTGCTGGTAAGATCATTTCTTTCCTGCTTGACACAGTAGCCACCTGTGTGGCATTAGGATCCTATGCAGGCCACCTTCCCTCCGAGCATCGCGTGCCTGTTGGGATAAATGGCCAGCCTGGGAAGGGTATCTCACCCCAGTCTTGCCTTGCATGTAGAGAGGGGTTCTCTTTGCACGCCAATTCTTAGTGAGTCAGGAGGCTCCTTCGCCCTTGTTAGGCTGATATTGCTGGCTTGAGTGAAGGCTGAGTCCTTTTCCAGCCTGCTCCTATGTTCTCCCTGATGGTTGTACAGCCCATGCACCATAATAGGAGCAGGCCAGCTGAGATGGGAGTTGTTGACCTCAAGGTCTGTGCAGACGATGTGCAGGGAATAAGACTCAATGTGCTGCCAGTAGAGACCACTTTGAAAACTGGCATGCTGAGGGGAGCTCCCAATGAATTCAAAGCCAGAGGCCAGGTTCAAATTCTTCAGGAGGATCAACTATATATATTATAAGCAACCAAAACCAAACTCGCTGTCATTGAGTCAATGCTGACTCGTAGAGACCCCCTGTGGGTTTCTGAGACTGTAACTATTTATGGGAGTAGAAAGCCCAGTCTCTCTCCTGAGGAGCTGCTAGTGGTTTCGAAAAACAGACTATGCAGGATCTCAGCCCAACACCTAACCACTATACCACCAGGTCTCCTTGATTTTAACCAACGATGATTTATTTGTTAATTATAAACAGAGATGCCATCAAGGGCATCTCAAAGCAATTGGGATCCACCAGCCGGATGGTGTGGGTAAACAGGCTAGACTTAGGTATTGTGGAACCACCATGAGGGCCCCCTAAAGGTTAACTGCCATCTCCCATGAGTTAGCTAAAACCTCAGTTGTAGATAACCCTGAGTGGTGGTCTAGAGCAATGGTCTGGAAGATAGAAAGGCCTTGCTGGGTCCCTACTAACTTCTCTTGGAGTTGCAGGAGACCTTGTCCTAGTAGGACTCCAGGCTCATCCCATAGGCTCCTAGACAGGGTTATCAGCACTGCCATCAGAATCCAGGTGGTCCAAACTCAGAATGAGCAACCCCCTTCAGCTCAAAGCAGCCTGAATGGACGATGTCCAAACCCCTAATGAATTAGAGCCATTACTCTCTGAGTGGGGAATGACGAACAGGGAAAGCCACTTGAGTGGTCTGACCGATGAGTTCTCAACATACTAGAAATGGGGAGCCCAGAAGCCATGAACCTGACCACCCAGGACCTTGCTGGGTGAGGACAAAGCTGATCCCAGCCAATCAGGTATAACCACCGTTTTTTCTGAAAAACCAGCCCTGCCAGATATATAAAAAGGTCCTGCCAGCTCTGGGCGGTGTCTCACTACTTTCACCCTTTGTGTCTGTCATGCAGACCTGCTGGGGGTCTGTCCCCAGTGTATCCGGACTTTACTGCTCAACAAACCTGCTGTGCTGCCTACTCCTATCTGCTAGTTCTTGTTCGGTCTCTGAATTGTCACTATGCCCCTGCCCCTTTTGAGAAGCTGGCCGTGACAGGATATGCCTGGGAAAGGGGTCACCATTCCCTAATATTAGGTTACTTGCAGCATAAGATAGATCTGACAGACACTTCTTTCCCCAGGAGATCCCCAGTCCTTGTTTGGCTCTTCAAATGAGGAGAGGGAGTCTGGAGTATTGGTTTGAATAATCATACCACGGAAGTCCAGTCTTATCAAGGGGAAAACAGTTTCCCCATAGCAGTTGAGAAGCTGGAGAACTTTTTTCCATGTGCTTCTCTGAATCAGTGGCAGGGAGGAAAGAAAGGGCAGGGGAATTTTAGATCAAGTCTAGAACTCAGCTCTTAAGATTGTGTGTGACTTGGACCTCCCAGTTTTACTCTAAAATCTTTCAATCAGATACTTCATTGATAAGAGGCTCATTCAAAACAGAAGCCTAGAGGTCAAGAAGGAAACAGAAACTTTAGAGGGAAAATATAATGGCCTGAGGACTGGAGTTGAAAAGGTAAAATTGATTTTTCACTCTGAGTGCCTTGACAGTTGTGTGTGCCCATTGAAGTGGAAACAAGGAGGGGTGATGTCTGTAACACTGAAAGGGAGCATTTAGCTAGAACAAGCAGGTTTCCTGGAAAGCCTAAAAACCAAGAGGCCTTTTAAATTATTTTCATATGTAAAGAGATAAATCTCTGTGCATATGCACATCACTTCAAGAACCAACTGCGCTTGTAACAGTAATAGAGTCTCAAAGGGCCTTGGATCCAGAAAAAGTGGTGGAAACATGCTTCTACTCCGCTCAGCCTGAGGGGACTTCAGAAAGCAGGTGAGCATCCATTCCAGCCACAAGGGGATGCTGCATAGGCATTTTCTAAGGTTTCAGAGACAATCCATGCTGTGCTAAGGATTCAAAACCAGCAACAGGTGCCTGCAACCTTTTGTTAGACAGATATTTTGAAATTTCACCCTGTTATTACACTTGTGTTATTGGTATTCTGGAGTTGTGGCTTAAGAATGGTGAATGTGCTGCTAGATGCTGTTGTGATTTATCGCCTCCTGAGGTTTTTTT
>NW_022103936.1:1670874-1710303 GCF_000313985.2 Echinops telfairi
ACTCCCCATTCGCACATTTTTTCTAAGGGCAGTAATCTCAGACTTGCTTTGCTAAATCTTTTCCACACAGGAGAGTTGGCTGAGACCTCAGATAACAAAATCAGAAATATTATCAAACTTGATGGGCTAGAATGATGAGGTGAAACCAACAAAGTGAAGCTTATTAAGAGAAAAGGAGAGATTTGTGTGCAAGTTCAAAAGATCGATCACTTGTACTGGCTGGAGGAGGCCCAGCTTGACAGCAGTTAATGTGAAAAAGTCCCAGAGATGGGGTTGCTGCTCAACATGAATTAACAGTGTTAACCAAGCTATTGGAAAAACTAATGGAATCTTAAATGTGAATTAATGGAAGTATCATATCCAGTTCAATGGAGGTAGCACTCTTTTTGTGTTATGAAATGATCAAACACCATTTCGACAAATATGTGTGTTTCTAGGCCCCAATTTTAATACAAATATGTATAATGAGAGGCTTTCAGTGAGCAGTGCATGTCACTAAACTGACACTGACAAAGAACAGGTCTAACATCTTTGAAATGAGGTTTTGAAATTTTTGCAGTGAGTCATAGCTATTTTTTTTGCTCCTTGTCGCAAAATTTTGACTAATGATGGGAGGCACATGCAGAATCAACATGAAAAGTAGTTAGAACGACCCAACTTTGAATTAGCTGACTTATACAGGAAGGAGTTCCGCAATACTGTAAGTATTCACACAACTAGATGAATATCTAACTCTGCTTAGTGAGATGTTATACCCAAAGATATAGGCAATCCTTGGTACTTTACAATCCAGGAGCTTATGGTTTTATCAATTTAAGCAATTTGATTGCACTTATGACTTAGATTCTGTTAGATGAAGCAACAAAGTACACGTAAGATACAGAGTGGGTGGGGAGCAAGCTTCAAAAAAGTTTATGGAAAATGGAATGAAAAGATACTTACATTTTTCCCATGAACTTTTATTATTTAAGTAAAGAGTTTAATTGGGACATAATCCACATACCACACAATTCAATTGCTCAGTTATATCAAGAAGAGTTGTACAATCATTACCACAATCAGTTTCAGAATATTTTCCTCTGTCTTGTATATTTTTACATTAATTCCCTATTTCTTCCCAACCTCCCTGCCATACCCCCAAGAAATCATTAATCCATTAGTATCTCTATCGCTTCACCCATCCTGGATTTCATATACCAAAAACATGTAAAAGGAACAAAAAAACTAATAATAATAATAAAATAGAGAAAAACCTCAGTTGAAAAGAAAGCGGAAAATATTAAAAATTAGAACAATTATAAAATGCTTCAAAAAGGAAATCAAACGACAAGATGTTAACCCAGCTATGTCTGCCATAATCCACTTTCCAATGCACTCTGAATGATAGCAAGGCAATTCCCACCCCCAGTCTATGTTCCCAAGGGATTCACCAATATAATCCATTTGCCCGGTACTTTTTTAAACTGAGAAAACTTTTACATAGGTTACAAGGGGGATCAAGGAAAATATTACAATTTAATCTAACTGCAGCTACTATAATAATCTCTACAATACTCTGTCTGATAACAAAGATGTGTGTGTGTTTACTAACTTATCTTGAGTCAGCTCCCAACACAATTCATGGCAACCCCAGATTGGAATTTTGTGATTTACAGGGTTTTCCTTGGCTGCTCTTCAATAGTACCTTGCCAGACCTTCAATATTAGTCTGTCTTAGTTTGGAAGCTCCATTAATATCAAGGTCTCCCACATGGAAAGTCAAAATTCTTCCACTGAACAATGACTGTTCACTGTTCTTTCTCCCTCCCCATCCCTATATATGCTCTCCTAAGGGATATATATATATATATATATATATATATATATATATACTCCTCACACTGTTCTTTAAAGAAAAGCTAAGATCAACATGATGCTCTGGGCCCATCTTTAGTCAGTGGCTTCAGATTCTTGCTATGGAAAAAATAGCAGAAGGACGTTCATAGTTGAATGAGTACATGACAAGAGTCAGGAGCTGCCTTTCAAATCCAATTACATATAAACATCGTTCTCAGGTCAGGAAACCAGAATATACTATCTTGGGCATTAGTTAAAACAATGACAAAAATGAGCACACGAGAGACTGTTCAATGCCACAGGCATTGGACATAAGCCAAACATTTGAAATGGTTGTTTATTAACTCCTTTCCTGTCTGGTTTTGTTTATTTTGTTTTGTTTTCCTGACTCAGAAGTGAGGATCATTTTTCTGCATCTGCATGAAACAGTAGCATCAAAGGCTACATTCCATCGCTGTGTAGGGAAGGATGGCAGCGAAATCCTGTCAGATGTTCATTTGGCTTATGTCTCAGATCTGCATGCTTCAGGAAAAAAAATCTTCCTTGTCTTCAGTAAAATTACAATGCATATCTTCAAGGAGTTGCTTTAGGCAACTTCTGTCACTGTATAGGAGGCTGAATGAGAGGTTATGTTTCCCCTTTAGCTAAAACAAAGCGATTCAAACAAAATGCTTTCTGCTCTGCTTAGCACACATGCTGGGGGGTATCTTACATGTTTTGTATAGCTAGTCTGTGGGATATAATTTAAAGAGCAAGTATACCATGTGATGATCAGATGTTGGTACAAAAGGTTGGTGGCTCAGTGGTAACCTATTTTGCTCTATAATGAAGGCACATATTTGCAGCTTCTCATGTTTCATCTTGACCTTTGGCAATTGACAGCTAGCTCTAGCAGTCTATTTACAACCATGAAAACTGGTTTGTAGAGCAGAGGTAAGGAGCCACAGGAGCAAGGACCTGTACCTTAAGTGTGTTTCTTAGTTCATCCAAGTAAACAACACCCTAGTATCACTACTTCCCTCCCAGACCCTCCTGGTCTACTCTCAGCCTAGCACCAGAGATATCCTAGTCAACCTGCAATCATATTGTCTCCCTCCACCGTTCAGAGTTAAGTCAGTCTTCACAAGGTCCTACAAAGCTCTCCTTGATCTTATGTTATAGACTTCCTTCTCACTTCTCTCAACCTCCTTCATTCGACTCTGACCACACTGGCCTCTTGGTGGATCCTAGTATACATCAGACATATTCTTTCCTCTAATCTCATATTTTCTCTCCTTCTGCCCAGGACTTCCCCCCGCCCCTCAGATTTCTAGATGGTGCTCTCCATCTTCCACAAATTTCTACAAAGAACCACCTTCTCACTGAGATTTACTTTGAGCGCCCTGTTCTAATTTCTACTCCCCACACATATTCCCCATTACCCCTCTGCATTATATTACTTCAGAGCTCTTTCTCCCAGCGCTATCTAATATTCTAGATTATGTGTCTTTACTATGCTGCTTACTGATTGTCTTCTCTAATAGCATGCAAGTGCTTAGAGAGTAATGATTTTTACCTTGTCGGTGCTGTTTGCTGCTCTAATCCAAGCACTCAGAGTAACACTTGAAATATAGCCAGGGTGCCCACCCATATCGGTTTGCCTAGAACAATTCAGGTAATGCCTGTCATCCTAGAATGATTGTTTCCATCCATCACCTCTTTCACTCTCCCAAGTATTGTATATCTCATATCCACTTATTTATTAAATTTATGGTCACCTAAGACAGCAGTGCTTAGTGGTTATCTGTCAAATAAAAGACTGCTCCCTTGGGGGTAGAACCTTTTCCAGTGCAGTTTAGGTAAATGATTTGTACTGGGAGGAAAGAGACAGAGTTACTGTGAAACAGACAAGAGTAGGAAATGGTGGTGGAGAAGGGCAGTTGGTGTCTGTGAAATCAGACTTTGGACTGTTGTGAGCTCTCATCCTCTGAGGTTCCAAAGCAGGGCTCCATTTGTCAATAAAGTGCACTCTTTCGGCAAGAGGTCATGGAAACCAGAATGTTGACCAGAACAAAAATGCAAAATAACACCCAACACATAAATTCAGCGTAATGCACTGGGGTTCAAGCAGACAATAGCCAAATAAACACATGTTCAGTTAAAAATGCACCTAATAAAAAGAATCTATAGTGCTGTTACTCTCATAAACAAAAACTTCAAAGCTTTACAGGCAGTCTCTGACTGATGACGAGGTTCTATTTCGATGACTACATTGTAAGTTGGTTCGGATATGTTGAATACTTCTTTTTTAAAAGTACTCATTATTGTTGTCTTTTATTATCAGTAACTTTATAAATCTGACCTTTATTTGTGTTTTAAATTGGAAACATTACATATAAACATACAGATCTATTCAATACACACATATGTGTACAAACAAAAATACACAAATCATAAAAATGTACTCTGATGATGAAGAGTTGAACAATATTGGCATTTGCCAGTTATGGTAATAACTACACTTGTGGAAGGTTCTGTATCATGTAGATTATAACATCAACAAATTATAAAATAAATAGCATTGTATGTAGTATATAGTACAAAATTTAAGATGAACAAAAACAAAGAAAAAAAACTTGGTCATAGCTTGAATACATCAGAAGTTGGGGCTACCTATTTTAAAAATCCTCCTTTCCTTAATGAAGCCTGTGGTTTCCCTTTTCTTTACTTCAAAACTGAGAAATCCGAAACCTGTGGAAGGTGAAAAATCCGTGAGAGAAGGAAAGTTCAAATATTTCCCATGAAAATTAGTACTTCAGTCTAATAAATACTCTCTGAAATCTGGAACCTGAGAGAAGCTGATGCATTCATAAAATAGTTGGTTTTGCAACTCGAGTACAAGGAAGTACAGATTCAATAGTGGGAAATAGTTCCAGAATGACAAGAGTCAGCAATCAGGGCTCAGACTTCCACTTCCTTTTGCATTGTTATTGTGTGTGAGTATGTACTGTGTATCACTGCTGTTCTCTAAGTGTGTCAGTTCTTTACATTTTTGGTTTCTTTATTATTTTTCTTTATTGGAGATAATTTTTCCCCAGCCAAGAACAACATATAAAAAACCTGGAATAGGATACACTGTGTGATAATAATTCATTTAGTTTCATTAAGATCTAGCAAAGCATACTCTTTCCCCTTTGTCCTGAGAGGTTTTACACATCTCTGTATCCTGAAGTTTTAGGTTTTGCTTTAGCTATTCACAATTTTAACAGAAATTATAACAATTTTCAAAATTCCCTCTTTCCTTTCCTTGAAATTCTTTCCTTCCAGATTTCTTATTTTGCACACACACACACACACACACCCACTAAAATCTGGAGAAGCATTTCCTCATTTAATACATTCAATGTGAGTATATAAGCAAAACATTCCTCTGATAAGTTTTTCCTTAAATATTTTACTGGTGTACTAACTTCTTCAGATGAAGACGTTGGGAGTTTGCTTTGCATTTGATATTCTCACATTTTCAAGAAGATGATACTATAAATTCCTTAGTTTTTATAAGAACAGATTTTCTTTTTTGTGTGTGGTGGGGGGAACCTCATTTTTTTTCCATAGCCTTGAACAAGAAAGTGAGAAATATGCCTCTGAAAAAAAACTCTGATATTGCAAAAGATATAGCGTCTGGGGTCTTAAAAGTTTGAAGGTAAACACGCAGCTATCTAGCTCAGAAGCAACAAAGCCCACATGGAACAACATATCAGCCTGTGTGATCACGAGGTGTCGAAGGGATCACTGAAGATAAATGGGTGCATAAGCAAATGTGGCGAAGAAAGCTCATGGTGCCCTGCTATCAAAAAGTATAGCGTCTGGGGTCTTAAAGGCTTGAAGGTAATCAAGCGGCCATCAAGCTCAGAAGCAACAAATCCCACATGGAGGAAGCACACCAGCCTATGCAACCACGAGGTGTCGAAGGGATCAGGCATAAGGCATCATCAGACAAAAAATCTTACCATAGTGAATGATGTGGGGAGTGTGGAGTGGAGACCCAAAGCCCATTAGTAAGCCACTGGAAATCCCCTTGCAGAGGGGTCTCGTGGAGGAAACGAGCCAGTCAGGGTGCGATATAGCAACGATGAAAAATACAACTTTCCTCTAGTTCCTAAATATTTCCTCCCCGCTCCCACTATCATGACACGAATTCTACCTTGCAAGTCTGGCTAGACCAGAGGATGTACACTAGTACAGATGGGAGCTGGAAATGCAGGGAATCCAGGGTGGATGATCCCTAGGGAGCAGTGGTGTGAGTGGCGATACTGGGAGGGTGGAGGGAGAGTGGGTAGGAAAGAGGGAACCGATTACAAGGAACTGTATGTGACCTCCTCCCTGGGGGAAGGACAGCCGGGAAGTGGGTGAGGGGAGATGTCGGACAGGGCAAAATATGACAAAATAACAATTTATAAATTACCAAGGTCTCATGAGGGAACGGGGAGCAGGGAGGGAAAGGTAAAATGAGGACCTAAAGCCGGGGGCTTAAGTGGAGAGGAAGTGTTTTGAGAATGATGAGGGCAATGAATGTACAAATGCGCTTTACACAATTGATGTATGTATGGATTTTGATAAGAGCTGTATGAGCCCCTAATTAAATGATTTTTAAAAAGTCTGATATCGTAGAAATGATAACCTAAAAGGAAAATATACCCTCAAGTGAGTTGAAGTTAAAAGCAACTGAAGCAAAATGCAAATATACTCAATTATGAAGCAAAGCAATAAAATAATTTTAAAATACATGATCAGCACCAACAGAAACACCAGGAAAGGAAAGGATGGAAATTATACAGAAATCAAGAAATCTGTTTTTGAGTCATTTCTCAAACCTCTGAAAAAAGAATGTTTCCATTCCATCAAGACCTAATCTACAAGCAAAGGTAAAAGAAACAGTATCTAATGGTGACTTCAGATCTTCAAAACAAACCGAAGCATGGACTCCCTTGCAATGTAGTTTATGGGGAGTCAAATGAGACTGAAACAAATATTTTTCAGACCTAGTTCACAAGATTAAAAGGAAACATAAGGAGCTATGATCCTGCAGAAAGGATGCTGCAAAAGCCAGTGAGACTATTTCACAGGGCAATGTCTAACAAACAAAATACAAACTCACTGAAATCAAGCTGAATATGATTCATAGCAACTCTACAGTTTAGAGTAGAACTTCCCTATGGATTTTGGAAACTGTAACTGTTTACAGGAGCAGAGAGTCTTAGCATCCTCTCATAGAATAGCTGGTGTTTTCAAACTGCTGACCTTGCAGTTAGTAGGCCAAGTCATAACCCACTACACCATTAAGACTCCTTTTACTAGGGCTCACCAGACCCTGTAAACGAAGGGGGGAAATGCTCCTGGAACTGGTTTGCAGATTACAGTTCTCCTGACCATGTTTGTGGTTGGGGCATTTGAGAAACCTTAAGTAAGTGGAAAGAGCAAGAAACCACTGTACTTCAAGAAGAGCAAAATCAACCAGCTTTTAGCAAAATTGAAATTCAATTTGAAAAACTTGTGTGTTAGTCTAGGTTAACTAGAGAAACAAACGCATAGATACTCATGTGTGTAGAAGAAAGAGCTTTATATAAAGAGTTATTTACATTAAGAAAACAGTCCAGTCCAGTCATAATCAAGTTCATAAATCCTATATTAGCTCACATATCTGATACCAATCTATACATTCCTTTTCAAACTCATGCAAAACATGCAATGATGCAGAATGCTGGATGATCACAGGCCAGTGAGTGGAAACTCTTGTGACTCCTGTGGCAGTGGAAGCATCTCAGTGTGGGCAGAGATCTCCATGTGGCTACTCCAGAGTATCTCTGGATTTGTTTCTCTAGTCCAATTGGACTAACACAATTGGATTACAGGAGCAATATATGAAAAGTTTTAAAATAAGCTCAACAGTAACATGAAACAACAAAGTCCAAGCTTTCTCATATACTGTGACAATGCTACTTATCATGAGTCCCTGTCCCTGCTGAATATTAATTTTTTCCACCATCCACAACATAGGTACTCCAACCTCTGGAGAATGGCCTTATCCAAAATATTAAAACAAACTACAGGGAGCCATTGCTTCAAAACAAGGTTGCCAACATTGAAATGAGCAAGATGCCATCAGAGATTTAGGGGAAAATCAATATCCTTGGTGCAATTGCATCTCATAAACAATCCAAAAGTTTACGGATGAAACCATAAGAAAAATACTTTTAAGGACTCTTTTTTCTTATTTACCAGTCGCAGAAGTATACAAAATGAAACAGTTATTGAGCCAGATAATATCATGTAGACTCGGGATACAATGAATGACATTTATAGTACTGTTTAAGAAAATGGGGTCAGTGCCATTGATATATAACACTGATATCAACAAAGACATTGCCACAAAATTGGACAGAATAAACCTGCAAGAAATTAGAAATATTAAACCTAAAGATAAGGGTGATGATGAGACAATGAAGATGACAGAGAGTTACCGTTAGAAGAAGCTGAGACAAGTCTTCAACTATGTAAAGACTTTGAAGGAATTTGGAAAACTTAAAGGAGACCAAGAGTTTCTTGATAAGGTTCCAGATTTATATATTTATTTCAATAATGTCCTTAAAAGCAAAAACCTAAATTAAACAATTGATATTACATGGTGTTTAAAAAGTTGGCTTTGCCCTTATATTTGTTTGAATAGCATATGGCCAATTATTTGTACACAATTTGAATAAACATGCATGTTAGTCTGGGTTGACTAAGAGAAACAAATTCATACACACTCATATGTGTATAAGAAAGAGCTTCATATACAAGAGCAATTGAATATTGAGAAAACATCCCAGCCCAATCCAGATCAAGTCCGCAAATCCGATATTAGCCAATATATCTGATACCAATCTATAAATTCCTCTTCAGACTCATGCAATACATGCAATTACACTGAATGCAGGAAGATCATGCCAATGGGTGGAAAGTCTTGTGGATCCAGTGGCAGAGGAAGCATCTCAGCACTGGCAGGGGTCTCCACATGGCTCCTTCAGCTCCAGGGCTCTAGCGTAGCTCCATATGTCTTCTCAACAGGAATATCTCACAGGGAGTGTGTGAATGTCCTGCCTCCAGCGAGCTATTGATCTACTTAGCGCCTCCAAATGAGGTCATCAAGCTGCGACCTGATTGGCAGGCTAGATTCCACCCCTTCACTCTTAACATTCTAAAGTTGACACCAGATTGTATAATTACTACACATCGTGTGACCGGTGGGTTTGAACTGCTAACGTTACAGGTATCATTCCAATGTTTAACCCACAACAGTACCAGGGCTCCTTCAATTTCTAGAGGCTTCCCACCTCCATTGATTTTTTTTCTTCAAACCCAACAACAGTGGATTGAATACCTCTAATGATTCAAATACCTATGCTCTCCCCTTCTATTGTATCTCTCTGATTTTCTTCCTTTGTCTTTTGCTCTCTGGACATTGATTCCGCATAGCTCTCCAGGATGATCTTACTATTTTATGGTTAAATGCTTAGTGTAAGAGGTCTGAGGGGTCAGCCCTAATCCTAAATACATAGACAGCCCTCCCTCCCCGCAGAAGAATTCACTTCAGAGGACAGCACTGAAGCTACAATTCAGGGAGAGGGACATGTCTGATCAGAGCACACAGGAGCAAATGAAGGGGGAGGAAGAGAGAGTGGAAGACATTCTGGCCCACCAAGCCCTGAGGATTATATTCCCACTTCAGAGCATCCAAAGCACAGAGAGGACCATAGAGCCGGCCCCACTATTAGACTTGGCATCCCTCACTGACCCATAGCACTACACGGGACAACACTGGAGATATAGTGCGGGAATTGCAACTGATCTGACCCCACCACACTGAGGCGAAACAGTAAGGGTGTGCAACAGAACAGCAAGGGGAACAGAGCATTGAAGTCTCCAGGAAATACCAAAAATAAGCTTTGGGGCCAGAGCGTGGTACCCCAACAGACTCCACTGGAAAACACTCCTAAAGGTCAACAAACAGACCTTGAATTATTTACAGGCTTTTCTCTCTCTTTTTGACATTGGTTTTGTTGTTGTTATTGCTATTTTGTTTTCTTTTGTTGCTTTGTTTTGCTCTATCTTGTTTTTTTGTGTGTGCATATTATTATCTCCACAGGTCTATCTAGATAAGATAGGTGGGATAAACAATCTGGAGGAGAAAATAATGGGACCAACTGTTCCAGGGGAACTTGGGAGACGGGGAAGCCAGGGAAAGGAAGTGGGTGTTAACAACCCCAGGGACAAGGGAAAAGCCAGTGATCTAAAATTGATGACGAGGAGGGTGTAGGAGGCCTGGTAGGGCTTGATCAAGGGCAAGGTAATTGAGAGGAATTACTGAAACCCAAATGAAGGCTGAACATTATAGTGGGACGAGAGGAAAATAAAAGGAAATAGAGGAAGGAACTAGGAGACAAAAGGCATTAATAGAGGTCTAAATACAGGCATGTGCATATGTAAATATATTTATATATGAGGATGGGGAAATAGATCTATGTGCATATATTTATAGGTTTAGTATTAACGTACAGATAGACATTGGGCCACTACTCAAGTACTCCCTCAATGCAAGAACACTTTGTTCTATTAAACTGGCATTGCATGATGCTCACCTTCCCTACACGATCACTGAAAACAAAGAGGGTGCATAAGCAAATGTGGTGAAGAAAGCTGATGGTGCCCAGCTATCAAAAGATATAGCATCTAGGGTCTTAAAGGCTTGAAGACAAACAAGCGGCCACTTAGCTCAGAAGCAACAAAGCCCACATGAAAGAAGCGTGCCAACTTGTGTGATCACAAGTGGTGGATAGGATCAGGTATCAGGCATGAAAGAATGAAAAATCATATCATTGTGATTGATGGGGAGTGTGGAGTGGAGACCCAAAGCCCATCTGTAGGCAAGTGGACATTCCTTTACAGAAGGGTCATGGGGAGGAGACGGGCCAGTCAGGGTGCAGGGTGCAGTAGAGCTTAAATGCTTCCTCCCACCCCACTATCATGATCCCATTACAAATCCAGATAGACCAGAGGATGTACACTGATACAGATCAGAGTTGGAAACACAGGGAATCCAGGACAGATAAACCCTTTAGGACCAATAATGAGAGTAGAAATACCAGGAGGATAAGGGGAAGGTGGGAGAGAAAGGGGGAACCAATCACAATAATCTTCATATAACCCCCTCCCTGGGGGGGATGGGCAACAGAAAAGTGGGTGAAGGGAGACACTGAACTGTGTAAGACATGGGAAAATAATGATTTATAAATTATCAAGGGTTCGTGAGGGAGGGAAGTTGGGGAGGGAGGGGAAAAATGAGGAGCTGATAACAAGGGCTCAAGTAGAAAGAAAATGTTTTGAGAATGATGATGACAGCAAATGTACAAATGGATGGATGGATGGATTGTGATAAGAGTTGTATGAGCCCCAATAAAATGATTTATTAAAAAAAAACAAGATTAGTGTATAAGTAAATCCCCAAATCAAAGCGCTTGGCAGACTTTATAGGGCTGCCCTAGATCTAGGGCAGTTTCAACCAAACAGCAGCTTGCCTTCTGTTGCTCTGATATAATTAAGCGTCTTATAAAAGTTGAACTTCTTGTAATCCAAAAAGAGCAAGGATTGTGATCTCAGTTTGTGAGGGGAATTGTTTGTTAAAAGTTGTCTGTTGAACATGTGCACATATTGTGATACAGGAAGAATGTCTTGTTTAACATGCTCCCAGGATGTTAGAAGATAAAACTAATAATGGTAAGAGGATTCTAATTTAATTACTCCCTTGTAACCTTTTGGCGTGTACCGCACTTGTCCCTATGAGCATATATCCCTTTGTTTACTTCACCTGATGAAAACCTTGATCTCTTTTTGTAATTTGGAATAATATAGTACCTTATCAGGGTCCTAGAGTGTCCCCCAATTTGCGAATCTCTCTACCATTCAATAAAATGCTTTACTTTCACGTCTAGCAGAGGATAAGCATGGTATATTGTTACCAAAAATGTTGATTTTGGTGCTATCCATTCAATTTCAACTCATATTGACCCTATGTACAACAGAATGAAACACTCCCACGTCCATTGCCACTCTCACAATTCTTATGCTTGAGCACATTGTTTCGAATACTGTGTCAATCCATACCCTTGAGGGCCTTCCACTTTTTCACCAGCATTCTGCTTTACCATGCATGATGTCCTTTTCTGCAAACAAGTCCATGGCACTTTCGTTATTGTTAATCAGCACTTGAATTCAAATGCATCAATTATTTTGAGGTATTCCTTATCCCTTGTCATACTTTCAAATGCATATGAGGTGATCCAAAGTACCATGGCTGAGGTCAGGTACACTTCATTCCTCAAAGTGACAACCTTGCTCTTCAACATTTTAAAGCGGTCTTGTGTAGCAGAGTTACCCAACCCAATATATTGTTTGATTTCTTGACTGCTGATTCCACGAGGATTGATTGAGGTTCCAATCAAATGAAACTTCAATCTTTTCTCCTCCTATCATGGTGTTTATTTGTCCAATGTGAAAGTTTTTGTTTTCTTTCTATTGAGTTATAATCCATACTGAAGACTGCAGTCCTTGATCTACATCAGCAAGTGCTTCAATCCTTCTCAATTTCAACAAGCAATGTTGTATCATCTGCATATTGCAGGCTGTTAATAAGCCTTTCTCCAATTCTGATGCTGTGTTTCTCTTCATAAAAAGCAGTTCTCTGGTAATTTGCTTAGCATACAGATTGAGCTGTTACTACATTAATAACTTTAATTACATCTGCAAAATCCCTTCACAGCTAGGTTAGGTTGGGTTCTCCAGAGAAGCAAAACTAGTGACCCTGGTATGTGTTTGTATGTAGAAAGATATTTTAAGTTGAGAAATGGCTTACACAAGTGTAGGAGTAGGTAAGTCCAGTCCAGTTCAAGTTAGGATTGTCCTGACTTGTGTAGCAGTGAAAGTGGTGAGCAGGAAGCAAAATGATGAAGCAGGAGTTTCACAGGCTGTTGGACGCAGAGGTAAATGAATCCACTGTTGGTAGTCTGATGTCGGATCCTGGAATCAGCAGGTAACACCACAAGGAATTGAAGAACAAGATGCAGAATCCAGCCCCAGCATCAGCAGAAGAGTCGAAGAGAACTCGGTTCTACTTGGTTTCTTTCCTATACAAAAGGCCACACCCCTAGGGAGGTGTCATCAGGCTGCAACCTTATTGATAAATTGGACTGGACCCTAACCTTTACCAAGGAGTGTTTAGTTGCCATAATCGCTAACCAGCACAACAATACCTACATTAATCCTTGATTGAGTAACCAGGATATGGGAATCTTGCAGTGGGAAAACCTTTACAATTCTTTCTATCACACTCTCTCTGATTTTGAAAACGTATACTTGAATTGAGTTTTCAAATGTTTATTATTAGTCACATGAGAGTTCCTTATTATTGACTCCTAGGGCCTCCTTGACTTGAAGCTCCCAAAATTATGCCTGTAAAGCTGGTGGAAGAAGTGGGCAGAATCTTGGATTTAATTTAGGGAATAAAATGGAACCAATAAAATTTATACTGAGGTAAGATTGTCTCTAACCTCTGACTGGCATGCCATTCATTTCTTCCTAGTAATAGAGTGTTTAGTAACTAGCAAAATAATATTGCAAAAATAAATGTGCATGTTTTTTTTTTATTTCCAAAAGAAGGTTTACGAATTAGAGTATGTGCACAGAGCTCAGGTAGCCCCCAGCATAAAAACATAAGTATCAAAATAGTGAACATGTGTGTTAGTCTGGGTAGACTAGAGAAATAAATTCATGGACACTCATGCGTACAAGAAAGAACTTTATAAACAAGAGCAATTGAATATTTAGAAAACATTCCAGCCCAGTCCAGATCATGTCCATAAGTCTGATATTAGCCCATATGTCTGATACCAATCTATAAAGTCCTCTTCAGACACACGAAACACATGTAATAACACTGAGCGCAGGAAGATCACAGGCCAGTGCGTGGGAAGTCTTGGGGATCCAGTGACGTTGTAAACATCTCAGTGCTGGCAGGGGTCTCTATGTGGCTTCTCCGGCTCCAGAGGTCTGGCTCCATCAGCCTCTCTGTCTGCTCCACAGGGATGCCTCACAGGGAGTGAGCATGTGTCCTATCTCGTGTGAGCTATTTATCTCCTTAGCACCTCCAAATGAGGTCATCAAGCTACTACCTGAGTGACAGGCTTGACTCCACCCCTTCACTCTGAATCCTCAAACTAACACAAGATTATGTAACTGCCACAACATGGAAAATGGAGGTGGAAGGATTTCACAAAACCAATATTCACTGGATATGATTTATGACAGGTCAATATGGCTGCTGATCCTGAAACTGTAGCAGAACTCCTGCCTCAGACCAGGATTGGTGAAAGGCAATGATTTGCCAAATGTTGTCTTGGTAACAGCCCAAGCATCACCTGGAACTTGTTAGAAATGTAAATTTAAGGTCTTAACCCAGCCTTGGTGGCATTGTTGGGACTGCTAACCACAAGGTTGGAGGTTCAAACCTACTAGTTGCTCCACAGGAGAAAGATGAATCTATCTGTTCTCATAAAAATATATGTCTTTGGAAACCCTAGATAGGACCCTTCTGAGTTAGAATTGACTCCACGGCAGGAGCACCCCAAGCCTATTGAATCAGAAACCCTGAGGATATGCAGCTGTGTTACCTAGCACTTTGTAATGTCTCCCCTGGGGATTCTAATGTAGTCTAAAAAAAATCCAAACGTGATTTTAGAGTGGTTTCTTTTCCTAAAGGAGGCTACTCTCATAATAATAAAGAGAAGGAGGAAACAAATTTAATCTTTGATGGGCAATCTCACTGTTAGGCCACCATATTACACAATAAACTCAATGAGATGCTTTACCTGGCCTTGAGGAGGTAAATGTATAATGCAAAAATATCAAAGAGATTCTTAATTGCTTCTAATGCATAATACTGTGTGAGTGAATTTTTCCAAAGAGATCTATGTGCTGACTTCTGCCCTGTAGATGTTTTCAAAGAACAGACAATCTAGGGTTATACTTAGTGTCCTGAGCAAAGATGTTTATATATTGAGAAATAAGTCCAACATATTCTGATATGCTTCATCATTTTTCTCTTAGTAATCAAAGACACTGATCAAAGTATTAATTAAGCATTGCATTGAAATTTCCTGAGTACAAGTATCTTCCTAACTCACTCAACTGGGACTTTTCAGATATGTCAATGGTCCATTCATGTTACAAGGCATGGAAAACAGTATTATCAACTTGGCTGCTAAATGACTAATGCTGAATAAAATCAAAGGTCTTAAAAGTGACAGTGAGCCCTGTCTCTTCACACTCTGAGCCTCTCCCTTTGGCTGAACTTGAATGTGAGTCTGGCAAGTTGCCCAACCCATTAGAGAGTGAACAAATTTATTTTGACTGCCAAAGGAAAAGGGAGTTGATAGGGTCAAGGACAAGATTGAGCTTATACGTCTGCCTAGCCTGAAAAGAGAGGAATGTACCATGTTTAGCAGAATTAAGGCTTTGTTCCTTTTGTCCTTCCTCATTAAATGGTGTTTGAATTCCTTTTTCCTGAAACAACGTGCTTTTGTTTGTTTGTTTTAATTTATCCAGCTATTTATTTTATTGTTACTTTGGTTTATCTGGAAACTCTAAGAATATTTTTACACTCAAAGCTTGGTATACCCAAGTAGCAATTTTTGAAATGTGCTATCTGAAAGCTGTCTGCACCCCACTCTGCTACTTCTGAGCTCTGTAAACTTGTGGAACACAATTAATGTGTTAGGTTGGGGTGTCTAGAGAAGCACACCCAGCAACACTTGTATGTATGGCATATAGAAAGATATTTACATCAAGAAATGGCTTACACAGGTGTAAAAATAGGTAAGCTTTCTGATGGCTCCTGGGATCAGCAGATGCCAACAACAGAAGAATGAGGAACTAGACACAAGGTCTTGCTCCAGCAGTCCAAAGAGGAATTGATGCATTTGAATTACGGTGCTGGCAAAGAATGCTGAAAGTACCATGGACTGCCAAAGGAACAAACAATTCTGTCTTGGGAGAAATACGCTCAGAGTGTTCCTTAGAATGCTCTTTAGAAGCAAGGATGTCAAGACTTTGGATCACATGCTTTGGACATGGTATCAAGAGAGACCAATCCCTAGAAAAAGACATCATGCTTTGTAACGTGGAAGGGCACTAAAAGAGAGGATGAGCCTTAAGGAAGTGGATTGACACAGTGGCTGACCCAATAGGCTCACGCATAACAATTGTGACATGGCTTAGCACCAGGCAGTGTTTTGTTCTATTGTACATGGGGTCATTCACTATGAGTCAGAACTGACTCACCAGCACTTAACAACAACTCATGAGGTAACATAGGGATTAATTTAATTCGCGTATGCCAAGGACTTAGAACTGAACCATAGTGCTAGCACAATAGAAATATAAATTTTTATTTCTCTGTGGTGTCCCTCCCCGCTTTCTTAGGCCATCTGCTTCTTTTCATTCCTCACTATAACGAGTGGAGAAAGCAGAGGATATTAGTTAAAGGCTAAATAAACGTTGACACTTCTCAACATACCATACCCCTCTGTAAGTACAGTGCTTCCTGTCTTCTTCCACTGTCCTATGAAATGGCAGGAAAGTGAGTGGGAGAGGCAAATGAGTTGGTTCAGACACGGCAACACCATGCCCAACAGAAGGAATCACTGCCTGGTCCCAAGCCATCTTCACAATTATTATATGTGAGTCCCCTTTAGCAATCTGGAAATATGCCCTTTAGCCTTTAAAAACGCAGCAGTGGAAACTAGCAAAACCATATTTAAAACCATATCAACATAACACGAACATCTTGTGCAGTAACAAAAAACCCAGCATTGTACTGGCATAAAACAACGAGGGTTTATTTCTCGCTCACATGATCCTCTGCCATGGAGAAGTCGGGGCCCTACCCCACAGCTCCCTTCTCTGACTGGCTTAAGCAGTTGGAGCACCCAGCATCCTATAAACATAGCTCTGGTAAAGGGAGACTGTGCAAATTATGAGCAACTTTTGCTCATGATCCGTTGACCTAAGTCAGTCATGTATGTACACTTTAGTTCAATATACTTCAGAGAGGAGAAATAAAATGCTACCAGGTGTTTGTTGTGAAAAACAAGGGAAACCTGGTATATTTGTAGACCATCCTAGTCTTTATACTCATATTTATACTACTCCTATAACAGAAAAGAGTATTTCTTAGACTAGGTTCTCTAGAGGAGCAAACCCAGTGAAGTATATATAAAGATCTATTTCAAGTAAACGGCTGATGCAATTTTGGAGGCTGGCAAGTATCAAAGCCAAGGGTCAGGCAGCAGGCTGGAGAATTTCTGACTCACGTGGTTGCAGGACTGATGAACCCAAAATCTCTAGGTTAGAAGGCAGGTTGCTGGCTCACACCCCAAGAACCAGAATCAGAGATGAAGAGACAAATGCAGGATGGAAAGAAAACACAAGACTTGCTAAAACATCCATATGTATTGGATATAGGCCACACCCACAAGGAAACTCCACTTTCAACTGATTGCTCATATCAGATCACAAAATGGAGGATTGTTACATGAATGTACTGAAAATCATGACCTAGCCGAGTTGGCACATAACATTAACCATCACAGTCTTTCTAAGAACTTAACATTTGGTAAAGAAAGCTCCCTGAATTGATGAGAAATTTAATGCACAGCTTAGTGGGATCACCATTCTTATATATCTTGCTGACCACAAATTGCTTCATTCTTTCTGGGATGCAGTTTGACATTAGCTATAAGCAGACTCTGACCTAATTTTCTCATTTGTAACAATCTACCAAAGGAGTCTTGGTGGCATAGAGGGTTACATGTTGGGCTGCTAACTGTAAGGTCAGTAGTTTGAAACCACCAGTCACTCTGTAGGAGAAAAATAAGGCTTTCTACTCCCATATAGTGTCACAGTCTGGGAAACTCAGAGTGGCGGTTCTACCCTGTCCTACATCGTCACTATGAGTCAAAATCAATCCATTGACAATGAGTTTGGTTTGGTTTTATGGAAGTAGCTATAAGGCATGGGTAATTTCTTGCAGATAAATATACATAATAACCACTGCTCGTAGTTAGCTTCAACATAGTTTGCATTATGCAAAAATGGAAACTCTGCCCCCTTACACTACCTATTTGTTGGCGCTGGATTCTTTATCTGCCAAGAAGGAAACTTGGAAGAGACAAAGTTGGATAAAGTCCAACTGTTTGACTACAGGGCCCACAGTTTAACTACTTCACCTTCCTCCTGTGCTGGGTCAGAACTTCCCTCTCGGAACTGCCTCCAGGGCTCTACTCCCACCCCTGCAAGCCTGGAATTTGTTTAGTCTTCCGGGCCTGGCAAGGCACCTTGGCTCAGGCTTCCTGAGAGGATGCTGGAAGCCAGGCGGTGTGCTTAGTCCTACCAAGAGCGAAGTTTCCGGCTCAGTTCCTCTCATGTGCGGATGTCAATACATTCACACAGTATTTCCTCCAAACACACTCTCTGAGGTTTCTTTCATTCCGCCTTTCCCACCCCACAGCAATTTTGAGCTCCAGGTTCTCAGGCAGCATAGGAGCTGGCACCCCAGAAGATATGCCCCACTGGCTCTATGCTGCCTGCACATCTGACGTGAGGCATTGAGCACAAAGGAGGCCACTCTTCCCAGCAGTAGGACACCCCTGTCAGCAGGAGGGAACAGAGGGTGCATGGCAGTGTGACCCAGCTTCCCAGAGGACCTTGGAGGGAGGCAAGGATTGCAGTCATATTCCATGCCCCATTAACTCATAAAATAGTTAAGATAGCATACTTTTTACTATTGCCATACACACAAAACGCTAGATAATGAATAAGAGTCCATATGTGATGAGTGGGTATATTCAAAAGCCCTACATCTAAAGAGTAACATGCTAAACTCTCTATGGAAAATTGATGTACACTGAAAATCTATCCTTAACAACTAAATGTGTATTCACTTTGGAAGAGGTGTTATCAGCATGCATTCAGTTAGATTGAAAAATATTTTACTAAAACTCACAAATTAGCACCTTCTTGTCATAATTTCCTGTTTGTTTCAATAGGAATAAGTTTGGTGAAATAAATCGCTCAAGAGAGTTTTGGTTTTAACAATTTAGAGCATCTTTCACTTTTATTTATTTATTTATTTAGGATGAATATATTTAATGGCCTGATTTTTGTTATTTAGCCTTTACATGAGTGACCGTGACCTATATATGCAACATGCATTACTTTAGATATTGCTATTTTTGCAAAAAATAACTCTGACCGTTCCTTCAGAAATGTGGAATTATGCCTACCAGAACATAGTTCTACCCTAAATTTGAATCAAAGTTACTCAGTGGTATGCAGCAATATAAGATTGATGCTTATAAAATTAAGCATCCAGGTGAAATATTAAGATACATACAAGTGGGCTTTTAAGAAGTGAAGATATGTGTGTGTTTGATAGAAGATATTTGTATATAAGTATTTACTTTTGCTACAAATATATATCCATTAATGTAGTGGGGTGCATAGGGGATAAAGCTGCGAAAACCTCTTAGACGTAGCCAAACAGCATGAGTTGCTGGGCCTGGGAGACTCAGCATAATAATCTCAGGTGAAGCCAAGGTCAGTTGGCATAAAATAGTTCACAAAGAAAATGTTCTACGTCCTATTTTGGTGAGTTACAACTGGGGTCTTCAAAGCTTGTGAGTAGCCATGTAAGGTGCTCCTATTTGTCTCTCATCATGTGGAGGAAAGAAGAGTGATGAAAATCAAAGGGCACATGAAGACAATGCCCCCAATGGACTAATGCACCACAGAAATGTCAGTCTGTACCACCCTGAGGCCAGAAGAACTAGACGCTACCTGACTGTCACTGTCAATCTCTCTGAACAGGATCATATTAGAATGTCTTAGGAGAAAAATGTAGGACAGAACGCAAAATCATAAAAGATACTTCTAAGACAGTGGCCATCAACCTTCAGGAACTGAACTCACCTCCATGTTAGAACAATGAGCCATTTAATTCAGAAGGGCATCAATGACCCAATGACAAAATTCAGAAAGCTAGACAAGAAGGAAGAATGGAAAAAGGAAATACAGGGAGGAAGTGGAACAAGGGATGCTATATTGAGCAGATTGCTGTGGATGAGTTGAGTCAGAATGAGAATGAATTGTTGAATGCAAAACTGTGATCTGCTTTGTAAGTTTTGGCCTAATTAACAAAAAGTGAAATATTATGAAATTATTTCATAAACTTTTTACACTTCTTCCTATATATTTATATGCAGTGCCCATTTCCTTATACAATAATAATAATTTGCTCAGGGGGTACCTTATTCCATGTCAACCCAAGTTTTCTGATATACCTTGAGTTTAAAAGTAAGTCAGGTCATTTCTTTAAAGGATAGAGGGGAGGAGATCTTGATGATCATAATTTAGTATTTATTTGAAGTAATACAGATGTAAAAGCAATTCTCTCCATCACCACCCCGTGGATGTAAATACTTATAGGACTGGAGGGGAGAGAGGGAAAAGAAGTATAAGAGTGGAATTGATTTACTGAAAGGCTTAGATAGAAACTTCACCTTTTCTTCTCTTTCTACCTCACACATTTTGCATTTCCTTCTTAGTGATGCCACCTACCTGGTTGTCTTTCTGTAAAATTTTGAACCTTTGAGGACAGTTTGATATGGAGCTGAGGTAGGGGAAGAAGAGGAGGCCACGAGAGGTGCATACTGGGCTTTTTGGACAATCTTGACATACCTTAAAATTGCCCCCCACACTATTAATGTTTGCTAATATTTTGATTTTGTTAATGAAACTTGGTTTTTATGCTAAATGTGTTGTAAGTTTAATAATACAGTTAGCTAACTGATATTGATTTCTTCAATATTTTAAAATGTTATTCTTAATGTATTTCTGATGAACAGCATACGATGGAGTATTCACGTTGACATTTCTGACAGTTGTTTTTCCACAGTACCCTAGATGGAGGCTGCTCCTTCAGCCTGGGTGCTACCATGCAGAAAAAACACAGAAGAGCCACAGTCTTTTCACAACGATCATGGATCGCAAACATAGAAAGTCTAATACACACACACACACACATCAGTAATACCAGCTACTAAGCATGATGTTTGCCTATAGAACCAACTCTGAAGTGTCCATTATCAAAGAAAAAATAATGATAATTAAAGCAATAAGACCACTCATTTATGAAGCAGGTACTAAGTACTTCTTTTATTTTATCCTTACAATTATTGGAGATGCATTATACCTTTACCCCCATTTTACACATTTGGAGATTGAGAGGTTAAAACATTTATCTAAAATTGCAGTTAAGAAGTGGTAGAGAATACTCAAATCCCACTGACACCAGAACTAGTTGCTCTAAATACTGCTCTATGCTCAGTCTTTGACCAAGCCCTACAATGTGAAATGGAACATTTTGTACTATCCAACTGAATTTATCCATATGGATTTCCCTAATAAAGAAAACAAAACAGGTTTTCTTAAGCCCAAATCGTTTCCCAGTGAAAAAATAATACATATCAAGTGGTGTAAGGAGTCATTTATCATCTATCCAGTTAAAAAATGTGTCTAATACAATATGTGTACATGTATGTGCATTTAAAGAGCCCTGGTTGTGCTTTGGGTTAGAAAAGGCCATCAATTCAAAACCATCATCTTCTCTGCAAGAGAAAGATGAGGCTAACTGCTCTCAGAACTATTTATAGCCTGAGAAACCCTAGATCAGGTGACTATGAATTGAAATCAACTCCATGGCAATAAGTTGAATGCACATGTAAGTATGTAAGTGTTTAGTTGTGGGATTTTGTAGGTTAAAAGAAAGAAAACCAGTTGTGCGTAAAGACGAACAATTGAATTAATAATGTTAAGGGAGAATTGACAATAAAGATAATTGTGTTAAACTGTACTAAGTTAAAGTCTTCTTCACTAACATGTTGAAGGTTCACTAACAATTAAGGTTCAAAGTCTTCTTCACTAACATGTTGAGATCAATCACAATGAGGCTCAGGAACTTCAACTCTCTTAAAAAGGAAACCTCCAGGCATACCAGAAAATTTAGAGTAGCCAAAGTGTCCTATAATCATTTCTTTTTTTCAGCAAGATTAGAGAGGAATTACACTTTAACTCAGATTAAAATCAACATCCTGTTCATTAAGTACTTAGACAGGGTGGTTAATGAAACCATTGACAGGAGTCCATTGCTTTTGATCACAGCTTTGCAGTTTACATTCCATTCATAATGCAACATTGATAAATTGCAGGGGAAAGTCTATTTTTGTAACTAGGAAATCAATTGTTATCACTGTAACTGCTATGGAGCCGACAGTTAAAAGGGACTTTTGTTTGGGGTGGGGGGTGGATTTGTTTGTTTTCAATTTCTGGTGGTCAAAAATTTACTATTTGCTAAGGCCAGATTGGTTAGTTATTGCGCAGAAAGGAATTACCATAGTGGGCCTGAACTGCTATCCTTATCAAAGCTCACTTGCAAAATTGGCTCATGGCTAGCACCTGGGAACTTAGATTTCAGGAAGGTGCCCACAGTTCCCTAATTAATAAAAGTAGTTCCCTATGCCTAAACTTTGCAAGCAATGTGATTTATGATAACACCTACTTTCCTTTTGGGATGTGAATTTGGGGATAAAGGTGCCCACATAACCATACCCCATTAAAAAACTTGGCTACTCGGTATCTAATGGTTTATCCTGCAGAGACATCATACATATGTGTATGCTGTATTTTTGTTGCTGGACTCATGGGAGAGAAAGAGCCTAAGAAAACCTGTGCCTAACAGCCTGTGCATGAATCTCTTCTGAGTCTGCCTGTGTCTTTTCCCTTATGATCCAACTATGGGTCCTTACTACATGACCAGCAAATCTTAGCCTTCTGAATCTTTGAGTCCTTCCCTCAAATTTCCAAAGTGAAGGTGGTCTTGGAGAACTTTAACACAACCACTTTCCATTAGCACTTTACTTCCAGAGGCTTTAATGAAAAATGCATTACTGAGTAAATGTATATTATCAGAAAATTGTGGAAAGGCTTGGCATTTGGCCTCTGTTCTGATAAGTAAAACTCTAAATGCATTTGCAATCTGGAATTTCAACACATTAGCTTGCAACAAACCTTTTACCCAGAAAGAATTCTGGCAGTGAATCAGGAAGGCAGAAAAAGCACATTGCAGAAACAATAGTGTACTTTTAAAGAAAAATAAGGAGAAATGCCATTGTTCTTTTAACCTTGGGGCACAATTATTCTTTGTTCAGAGAACTGTTATGTGTAGGGGGGTGGTGGAGGGAATCTAAGAAGCCACGTCAATATATCCTCTAGGCATTCAAAAATAGCTGAGAAAGGAGAGAAAAAAGTACATGTTATTAATGAAATTTGTCTTTAAAAATTCTCATCAGCCTTGCAACAAAATCACTCTCACTACAATATTAGTATGTGTTCTGTCTACTCTTCTCCTTATCTACTGGAAAATTGTTGAATATCTGTGAATAGTGGAATGAAAGATATTCACTGTATAATGTGAGAGTGAATTGAAAATAAGAGAAGAAAGCAAAGACTTCATAGAGTTCATTGCACTAAAATAAAAGTTTTTGTCATCAGATTGATTGAAAATCCCAACTTCCTAGTAAATATACCATGGAGAGCTATTGTAGTATGTCATAAAATGTTGAAAAACAATAACCTCTAAGCATTCTTATAATTCTTTTCATCTTTTAGCAAAATGTGATCTTTAAATATATGAACTATGATGTCATGACAGTGTTTAAAGCATTCAATATAGAGTAGCTCCACAGAATGTTTCCAGAAAACAAATATTAAATCCAGAAAGAGATCTAATCTAAATCATTGTGATACTGCCTGCTAGGGCCCACTGGAATGATCCAGAGTCTCTCCAAAAGTACTTTGCCCTGGATTATGGACTATAGTACAAAAAGGTTCAAATTGCCAGGGGGTTGCTGAATATTTTTTTTTCTGAAAATGGGGCAGCAGGCTAAATAAATGTAGGAACCTATGATCTAAATGATATTGAGAATATGACTCCACATTATTTTTTGTTCCTTTGATTTTCCTTGTTTTTCCTCTTGCAACCTCTAATTTTTTTTTTGATAAAGCAAACTTTATTGTGGGTTTGGGCTCTTCTCTCCTAGTCCTGCTGGGACTGGAGAGTGGAGGGTGGGGGGCGGGGCAACCTCTAATATTTTATAATTAAGCCTATTTGTTTCTTCTACACACATTCAATTCATAAAGGAGGAGAAGTAACAAAGATTGGACTTAAGGATAAATGGGTCTTAAAAGAAAATTTTGTGTGGAAAGGACTCAAGGAAGAATGATCCTGAGAAAGAGTCTAAGTCAGGGTTTATGAGAAAAACAAAACCCAAGAAAGATATACTCGAAGGGATTGGATCACATACCTGCCGGGGCAGGAAAGTTCACTATCTGCAAGTAAAGTGACAGGCCACAGGTTTTTGCAGGCTTCCATCCCAAAATCAAGCAACAGAAGAAGGGAAGAAGTGAATTCTATCAAAATATATATTTATAGGCCTGAGGTAGAACGCATTCTTATAAATTTCCTTGTTGTTCTTAAGGTATTCAATTAATTGGTGAAGACTTACCAACATTAAGGCATATAATGTTTTACTTAGGTCAATTGTCTTAATAACACGTGACTACTCCATAATAGGTACTAGGCTAGTGTTTGGCCACACAACTGAGTACCATAGACTGGCCATATTGACATATAACATTAACCATTGCATGAGTGATTAGTAGTGTTAGGAAAAATACTTTTCTTTAATCACAAGTGTTACATTAAATGTAATGAGGGACTCTGGTCATAAAAGGTTAGAAGCCCCATGACGACCCCACCCTCACCCGGGAGCCTGACCCTTCATCCATAGGGAACTTTGCCTGGTTTCCCCTAAAGTGGAGGGGCAGCTCTAGCTGGTCCTGTGCCCTTTACCGGAAGTGGTCAGATGCAACAGCCCGGCCTCATGTTTCCTTTAGCTTGAGAGACCTAAAAAAGTGCAAAGATAAGCTTGGGACCTTCACAGGAGACCCTGGTCAGTATATGGAAGATTTCCAGGCCTTGCTGACCATGTGTGATATGACTGGAAAGATTTCATGACTATGCTGACATACACTTGCTCTCCTCATGAAAGACACAGAATACTTGATGTGGCTCGATCTCAGGCTGACAATATGAGGGTTAGCAAATTCCAGTTAGCTCATGGATCCTAGGATCGAATTATCAACTATATTGCGCTGGCAATGCTGATGGAGCAGCTCGGGATTATATGCAGGTGTGCCTCATTGAGGGAATGGAGGAAATTCAGATAACGCCGATGAACTATTCTAAACTGGCCAAGCTAACCTAGACCCACCAAGAAAACCCAACTGCTTTTTGAAACCAGCTGGTCAAGGCTATGAGCAAGTTCACCAACTTATACTCCGAGTCACCTGAGGGAAGGGAAGTTTTAAACACTAATTTTATAAATCCGTTTCACAAGGTATTAGGTGAAAACTCCAGAGAAAAGCCCTGGGACCCCACAGATCCAAATGAACTGCTTACCCTGGCCACCTCAATTTTTAACAATCATTATGTTGAGCAGGAGAGGAAGGAGAGCCATAAGGCCAAAGTAATTGGAGCAGCCATTGCTGCATCAGCCCAATTGTCAGAAGGGATGAGCCCTGGCCAACCAGGAAAATCCTGCTTCTGGTGTGGTAAGTCAGGACATTGGAGCCAGGAGTGTGGCCAGCCCCATAGAGACTCCATAGGCACAGGAAAGGGGGAAGGCCCCTCGCACTTGCTTTGCGTGTATGCATGAGATAGTTAAGGTTTGGTGTGCCAACCTGGCCGATTAACACATGCGGGATTTATTGAAGGGCAGCGAGATAAATGGCTAGGTGAGCCTCACCTTTTGAGTTCTAGGGTCTCTTGCTCTCTGATGGTCGGACCAGGGTGCAGCTGCCATAGTCAGTTTCCTGCTTCAGCTGGTAGGCTCACTTCCTGTGAGACATCCCTAAGGAGAAGCCACATGGACCTACCCTGATGCAGCCCTGGGTGCTGGAGTAGCTGCGTGGAGACCCCTGTCAGCACTGAGATGCTTACACCGCCACTGGATTCAAGGACTTTCTACTCACTGGCCTGTAATCCTCCTGCATTAGGGGTCATTGTGTGTGTTTTGTGAGTTTGAGGAGGACTTTGTAGATCGGTGTCAGACATATGGGCTAAGTCGGACTTATGGGCTTGGACTGGACTGGGTCAGGATGCTTTCTGAATGTACAATTACCCTATATATAAAACTCTCTCTTACACATATGAGTTTCTGTGGATTTGTTACCCCAGTCTACCCAGATGAACATAGTGCAGGACTCAGGAACACATGGCTCAGGAATGCCCCTCCACAGCCCTCCAGGCTGAGAGTGATAAGTCCCTGGTTCCCCTCTGGTGAAAAATCACAGGAAACTGACATACTTATTGAGGAGCCATGTGTCTCCTTTGAGGTTTCTGGTTAGACCATTTCTTTCCTCCTTGTCACAGGAGCCACCTATTTGGCATTAAGATCCTATGCAGGTTGCCTCACCTCCAGGCATCACATGACTTTTTGGATAAATGGCCAGCCTGTGATGGGGTATCTCACCCTAGTCCTGCCTTGCAAGTGATGATAGAAGCCTCCCACCTGAGTTGAGCGACATTCACCCGAAGGTCTACGTCAGTTTTGCGCCAGAAAGAGCAGTCAATGTGTACCCCATAGAAATGACCTGAAAAATCAACAGGACACCTGAAAAGGCAGAAGCCCTTGTTCCCATTTAATGGGAGTGTGAACCTTTAATCACAGAAGACATTAAATGAGTTAATTCCTGGGTTCCTAGGTTAGTCTTGATATTTTTGTTTAACTGGAATTTTTAATGCATTTAACGGTTACTAGTGTTTTGCCCATCGGTATTGGCATATATTTGAAATACTGTTATTATAGTCACTCAAAGGTAGTGGAAACAAGTAATGGTGTGTTTTCACTGAATTTTAGTCTTCCAGGAAATTTGGTTAATCATGTACAGCTTGGCCTTGGTCATCAAGGTCACTTGATCTGCCCAAACCCTCTCCTTTGATGCCTGTCAGGTAATTTCCCGTGGAACTGTGGGGTACCAGAGACAGCTCTCCTCTACAGAGAAATATCTCTGCCCTCATACCCTGACAAGGTTAGACCATCATATGGTTTGTGACAGTCAGGACCCTGTGACCGTTGTACTCCCCCTCTTTCCAGTATGAATCTGGGAGACCCTGTGGTAGATGTATGGAAGTATTGTCAACCAACAAATATATGATGAACTCATACAGGCATTGGGGGCTGTGAAGGCCTAAAGCCATTTCTCCATCTGTGGAAGGGGCCTGCACCCCAAAGCTGCAGTGACAAAGTTTGCGATTCCCTCTACCTGTCCATAAACATCTCCACCCTAAACAACCATGCCCCCTTGCTAGAGAGGTGGTACAGGCTGGTATTTAGTATCAAGGAGAAACATCCCATGGCCATTTCTATCTTTGGCTGATCATCCCCCCAACCATCAGATCCCCCTCCTAATGGAGTGCCCACCATTGCGCCAAACGTTCCACTAGCTCCACATTACTCTAAAATTTCCACCGTCACAGAGATCACAGATCGCAAGCAGACCCTAACCATGGAAACAGGTTTCCAAGATGCTAACTCGTAGTTAGAATGGGTCATGTTCTCTGTGAGAGTTGTCAGCAAATCCGATGCCACTTCTGTGCCTCGGGTCAGCAATTTCTTCTTAAATGGCAATCCAACTGGATGGGAATGGACTGCATGATGGTCTTATTCCAAGACCTCACAGCAAGGAGTAATCAATATTGCCTAACCTTGACAATATGATTTCCAGAAGTCAATGATCCTGTCCTGGTAGTGCTCCAGGCTGTGCAATCTCCTTCTCTTGCCTTTCCTGAATCTCATCAGATGCCAGAAGCTCCCTCTTAAGAAACTTAATCACCTACAATGAGTTTGGGTCTCTCTCCAACCAGTCAGCCCTAAATGTACCTCAAGCCGTATTCTTGGTATTTTGGGAGACCTTGCAATCAAGTCCTTGCAGATACCTGGACTGGAGTGTGTCTTTATACAGCTGGCTATCCCTTTTACTTTAGCCTACATCTTCTCCCCCAAACCCACAACTCTGATCACAGCTAGGAGAAAGAAAAGCATCTCTCCTCATGTTCCTTTGTTATGAAAGTATACATCTATGAAATCAGAGTCCTGAGGGGAGTCCTCAATGAATTCAAAGCCAGTGATCAAATAGTGGCTGAGTTTGCATCTTCTTGTGGGTCACTATTAAAAACGTAGATCAGATCAATTACATATGATAGCCAACCTGTATATGTTAATTATACTATGGATGTCATCAAAGGCATCTCTAAGCAATTGGGAGCCACCAGCTTGATGATATGAGAAAACAGGCTAGCCTTAGATATGGTTTTATCCAGGGAAGGAGGACTGTGATTCATGTTAGGTGGGGGCAATGCTGTACTTTCATCCCACACAATACTGCATCTGATGGGATCATCACAAAGTGCTGCAAGGATTAACTGTCCTCTCCCAACAATTGGCCGGAAACTCAAGTGTCGATAACTCCCTGAATAGTTGGCTAGAACAATTGTTTGGAAAATGGAAAGGTCTTGCTGGGTCTAAATTATCTTGTAGTTATGAGAATCCTTGTCCTAGTAGGATGCTGTTTTTCCTATGAGCTCTAGGCTTCCTAGCAAGCAGACAGCCAAAGCTCTGATGACCCTCAAAGATCAAGCAGGTTATCAGCCCTTTCAGCAGGAGGATCTAGACCAGTCAGCTCACACCTTCCGCAGAGACAGTCAGGATGGAGTCACAGTGCTAGAAAGGGCCAATGCCCCACTCCAGCCCAAAGCAGCCCAAAGTAATGATACCCATGCCCCTAATGAATTAGAGCTTCATCAAGGGTAATGTAGCAGTGAGGAATTACTAAATCCGAATGAAGGCTGAACATGATGGTGGGACAAGAGGAAAGTAAAAGGAAATAAAGGAAAGAACCAGAAGGCAAAGGACATTTATAGAGGTCTACATACAGGCATGTACATTTGGAAATATATTTATATATAACAATAGGAACATAGATCTATATACATATATTTATATGTTAAAGGTAGTAGATGAACATTGGGCCTCAACTCAAGTACTCCTTTAATACAAGAACACTTTGTTTTAATAACCTGGCATTCTGTAAAGCTCACCTTTCCTGACACAATCGCTGAAAACAAAATGGGTGCATAAGCACATGTGGGAAAGAAAGCTGATGGTGGCCTGCTATTACAAGATATGGCGTCTGGGGTATTAAAGGCTTGAAGATAAACAAGCAGCTATGTAGCTGAGAAGCAACAAAGCCCACATGGAAGAAGCAAACCAGCCTGTGTGATCACAAGGTGTCGACAGAATCAGGTAACAGGCATCAGGAGACCCCAAAGAAGCAATCATATTGATGGGAATGGGGTGCGGTGGGGGGTTCATAGCGGAGACCCAAAGCCCATCTGTAAATAATTGGACATCCCCTTACAGAAGCGTCAAAAGGAAGGATGAGCCAGTCAGGGTGCAGTATAGCACCAATGAAACGCACAACATTCATTTAGTTCTTTAATGCTGCCACCCCCACCCCACCAATATCATGACCCTGGTTCTACCTTACAAATCTGGCTAGACCAGAGCATGTACAGTGGTACAGATAAGATCTCTCGACACTCAGAATCCAGGGCAGATAAACCCCTCAGGAACAATAATGGGAGTAGCAATACCATGAGGGTAGGGGGAAGGTGGGGGGTGGATGGAAGGAGAAGCTGATTGCAATGATTGATGTATAACATCTCCCCCACCCCATGGTGACAAACAACAGAAATATGGGTGAAGGGAGACAGCGGATGGTGTAAAATATGAAAATAATTTATAGTTTTAGAAGGGTTCATGAGGGTGGGGGAGGGTGGAAAAAATGAGCTGATACCAAGACCCTAAGACATATATATGAGGAGCTGGGAACGGTTATCTTTCACTCTGTAGCATAATGAGCTAGCATTGAGCTGCTTACTACAAGGTCTGCAGTCATAAGCCACCAGCCACTTGGAAGGAGAAAGATGATGCTGTCTACTTATGTAAAGATTGAAGTCACTCTATCCAACAACAACACAGTGTACATACTTCTGCAGCGCACACACTCTTGGGAATAGATCACACATTAGGCCAGAAAGCAAGTCTCAACAAATTAAAAACCTTGAGATACAACATCCCATTTTCTCAGACTACAGTGCTATAAAGCTGGAAATCAGTAATACAACATGAAGACGAAAAAGAAGTATAATGGAAAGAACATGGAGACTGAACAACATACTACTTAAAAATTGACAACTGGGTAATTGTGTTCGGCCGGGTTGACTAGAGAAACAAATTCAGTGACACTTGTATATGTGTAAGAAAGAGCTTTATATCAAGAAGTAATTTTATATCGAGAAATCATCCCACCCCAGTCCAACTCAAGTCCATAATTCTGATGCTAGTCCATAAGTCACTCTTCAGACTCAGGCAGTCAGAAGCAATGATGCAGAATGCAGGAATATCTCAGGTTGGTGGGTGTAAAGTCTTGTGGATCCAATGTTGGTGGATGCATCTCAAGGGCTCTAGGAGCAAACAAGATCAGCCAACAGAAAGGTGAAGGCAGAGAGGGAAGGAGAGTTCCCCAGGACCCTCCTTATGAGGCTATATCCACAAGGAATCACCATCAGGCTGTGACTTTATTAACAGGTTGAATACCACCCCTGCACTTTGATCAAATAAGGGATGAAATTAAGAAAATTTTTGAATCAAAGGAGAACAATAATACATCATATCAAAATGCTCAAGACACAACAATATCAGTTATCAGAAGGCAATTTACAGCAAAGACTGCACACTTAAAAAATGTAGAAATTAAAAATCAACACCTCCAACAAGGAGAACAAGAGAAACAACATAAAGCCTCAAACAGCAGAAGAAATCATAGAGATTGGAGCAGAAATAAATGAGCTGTAAAACAGAAAAACAATGAGAAAAAAAAAGAGAAGAAGGTGTTTTTTAAAAAGAGTTAACAAAATTGACAAGCTGCTGGATAATTTAACAAAGGAAAAGAAGGAAATATGCAAATATCTAAAATTAGAGATAAAAAGGGTGACAGCACAATAGATCCAAATAAAAGAATAAGAACATATCACTATCAAAGACTGAACTCCAACCAATTTAATAATCTAGAACAGCGTTTCTCAACCTGTGGGTCGCAACTCCTTTGGAGGTCGAACAACCCTTTCACAGAGGTCACCCGATTCACAACAGTAGCAAAATTACAGTTATGAAGTAGCAACAAAAATAATTTTATGGTGGGGGGATCACCACAACATGAGGAACAAAAGGGTCACGGCATTAGGAAGGTTAAGAACCACTGATCTAGAAGAAATGGGGAGATGCAAATCAGAACAGTGATGAGATATCACTTTACACCAACAACGATAGTCCAATTAAAAAAAGAGAATACTAAATGCTGGAGAGGGTGTGCAGAGATTAGAATGCTTATACACTGCTGGTGGGCTTCTAAATATGTGAAACCATTGTGGAAAGCAATCTAGTACCTAAAACAACTGGAAATTTGATCCAGCAATACCCCTGCCGGGCCCATATCCAAAAGAAATAAGACAGAACACGAACAGAATATGCTATCCTATGTTCATTGCAGCACTGCTCACAATAGCAAAAAGGTGGAAAGAGCCCAAATGTCCATCAATAGAATGGATAACAAAACTCTGGTATATATATATCCTGGAATATTATGCATCCCTATAAAACAGTCATGAAACCATCAACCATAATCCTATCATTTGTTCAACATTTACAATGAAAAGAATCTGAACACTGAAAACATGTGATATTTGTCAATAGAGAACAAAACTACTACAAAACTGTAGATAGTTGGGGTTACCTGAGGCAGCGGCCTGTAGAAGAAATAGAGAACATGAGAGATGAGATATTGTAATTTTAAGAGCATGAAGCATCCAAATGAATGAAAAGCAGTAAAAAGTATTATGAAAGTCTCGTTATTAAAAATTAAAAGGAAAGAAATGAAGTGAGGAACTACAAAGAAAACCTCTTAGATCAAGAAACACCCCAATGCTTGGTAGCAAATTATAGACATAGTTCATTACCCTGTAATACGAAAATGAACGACATCACCCCAAAGACTAATAATATTAGCCCTAAGTGCCTGAAAGGCTTCAGAGTAGCCAAAATGTGCTAGACTTTTCTCTACTGAAATAAATGGCTTGAGGTAAAACGAATTAATGTAATGGTCAAGTTGGGGAAAGAGCAATCTGGTAATTTCCTCACTGGATGCAAGAATAATAAATTACTCCGCTTATGTTTATATATTTCAATCATTTTATTGGGGGCTCGTACAACTCTTATCACAATCCATACATCCATACATCCATTGTGTCAAGCACATGTACATTTGTTGCCTTCATCCTTCTCAAAACACTTGCTTTCTACTTGAGTCACTGGTATCAGCTCCTCATTTTCCCCCTTCCTCCCTCCCTCCCTCCCCTCTGATAATTTATAAATTATTATTATTTTGTCATATCTTACACTGTCCAATTTCTCCCTTCACCCACTTTTCTGTTGTCTGTCCCCCCAGGGAGGGGGATATATCTAGATCCTTGGAATCTGTTCCCCCTTTCTACCCCACCTTCCCTCCACCCTCCTGGTATGGCCATTCTCACCACTGGTCCTGAAGGGCTCATCTGTCCTGGATTCCCTGTGTTTCCAGTTCCTATCTTTGTCATCTCTCTAAGTCTAGTATCTTTTTTTCAAGTAAGTACTGCCCTTCTATTTAGTATTTAAAACAGCTAAAATGTACATTCAGGATGGATTTTATTTATTATTCATTGAATAATTGATTCAGAATTAACTGTAAAAGCTCAATAATTCACACAGAATCATTAGATAATTTCTAAGGAAACACACTAAAAGAAGAAAGAATTATAGAGAAGAGGATCAATAGAAGAAAAGATGGAAGCATGCAGTCAGATCAGGCTCCAGTGATCTGCTGGGGCCCCATGCTTTTGCATGCTTTTATAGTTTGGTTTATGATGAATGAACTTGGCTTTCGCTATCTCCTTTTAGAAGTTATAGATTAAGGTAGTTCTTATGGAAATGATGTAAGTAAATGGGAGCATTAAACACATTTATAGTAAAATAAGTGGAGTAGGTTAAGAATTAAGATTTTATGATTTTAGTATGGTTTGCTTTAGTTCTTAAGATTTGTTTTCATTTTCTTAGCAGTAAAAATTTAAACAAGTAATTAGTTTGTGAATTTAGGCCACAAAACAGGAATGTTAAAGAGTAACTAAATTGAAGCTTGTTCTGATGAGTCCCCATGAAAAAGCTAGATAAATCTACTTATTTTGTTGTCACTAGGGAACTCATGTTGACCAGTGGAGTTCAAAGTAACATGGGGAAAACACCTGACGCCTCCTCCCAACATAGTTACAGTAATAATGTTTAGTTGTAACTAATACTACCTTTGACCTAAGTTACAAAACTCTTTTTCAAATGTATGAAAAGCTCCTCCTTTCCTTCTTGGGAAGCAGAGGAAGCAGCCTACTGCCTCCTTGTGACCAATCTCACAATAAAGACTGTCTTTCTCTTGCCAAAAGTGTATATGGGAGTATTTTAGCTTGACTGGTGGCAGGCAGAAGCCCAACTTTTATGGTAACAGTAAGAGAGCTTTTTACCTTAAGTTTTAAATAGTATTTGTTTTTGTTTTTGTTTTTAAATAAGAGGCATGTTTGGTGCAAATGTCCAAATTGAATTGGAAGATCGTTATTGACAAAGTTCTTAAAAAAACTCTCAAAAATGTGCGATTTAATTCCTCACATTTAGGCATGTTTAGGTCTCCTTGCTTATGTAACCAACCTAATTAGTTTTTCAGTTTACTTTTGGGTATTAGTTATTTATTCTTTAATAAAGCCAAGTTCATCCCTTCCCCATTATAGTTTAATCCCTGGAACCTATGAATATATTATCTTGCATGGTAAAAGGATTTTGAAAGTGTGATTAAATTATAGCTTGAAATAAGATTATCCTGGGTTATCCAGTTGGGTCCTAAATGTAACCACAAAACCCAACCAAATTCACAGGTCTCTAATCAATTTCAACTTATAGGTACCCTATAGGACAGGGTAAAACTTCCCCTGTGGGGTTCCGGGATTGGAATTCTTGAGGAGAGTAGAAAGTTTCATCTTTCTTCCAGAAAGTGGCTGGTGGTTTCAAGACACTGACCTTGCTGAATGCATAAGCCACTATCTTTCTAGGACACCTCAAATATAATCACAGGCATTTTCATAAAAAGTAAACCAAGGGAGATTTGTTGACAGAAGAAGATCTGTGAAAACAGAAATAAGAATTGTAGTTACATGAAGAACGGGATGAAGTAGACCATGTAACAACCTCTAGAAGTTGGAAAAGACCAGGAAAGAGATTGTTCAATGAATTCTCCAGAAGTAAGGATCAACCAAGTTGCTTATGAAACTAAAGATACATTGAAGCAGATGACAGAATGACAAACAAACATTGAAACTAACTAGAGAGTTGTGTTAGTCTGGGTTGACTAGAGAAACAAATTCATATACACTCATATGTGTGCAAGAGAGAACTTTATATCAAAGAATAATTGTACATTAAGAAAATATCCCAGCTCAGTCCAGATCAAGTCTATAAGTTTGATATTAGCCCATATGTCCAATCCAATCTATAAATTCCTCTTCAGACTCACGAAACACAAGCAATGACACCAAATGCAGGAAGATCATAGGCCAGGGGGTGGAAGGTCTTGTGGAACCAGTGGTGGTAGAAGCATTTCAGTGCTGGCAGGGGTCTCCACGTGGCCTCTCCAGCTCCAGGGCTCTGGCTGCATCAGCATAGCTCCATCAGGATCATTGTCAGTAATGTCTCCCAGGGAGTGAGCATGTGTTTCCCCCCTCCAGCAAGTTATTTATCTCCTTAGCACCGTCAAATGAGGTAATCAAGCTGCCACCCGATTGGCAGGCTAAACTCCACTCCTTCACGCTTAAGTCTCAAATTGACAACAGCTTATCTAACTACCACAAGAATCAATAGAAATCTATTGAAATTTAGTCTGCCACTTATTTTTCTAAGAGCTGGTTGTATGAATAAGGACATTCAGTTACTTCAATGTAAAATATGCTAAGCATGTTCTTCTTTTGAGGTTTTCTAAGTTTTTGCACATTTTGTTACAATATTTTACTTTGTCTTCTCAAGATATCCTTTGAGATTTTCTGTTCAGTTCCTTGACTTAATCATTTCTTCCATTTGCCTTAGTTACTCTACAATTAAGGGCAAGTTTCAGAGTCTCTCCTGACATCCACTTTATTATTTTCTTTCTTTCATGTATGATAGTCTTAATGTCATCCCACAGCTAATCAGCTCTCTGTCATTAATGCTCAGTGCATCAATTCTGTTCTTCAGATGTTCCAAAAATTCAGGTGTAATATATTGAATGTTATATATTGGTTCTCATTGCCTTGTTTTAATGTTCAATTAAACTATTTTAATTTCACTTAAATAGTTGCAGCAGTACATTGACAGGGTTCAGGTCAGGGTAGGAGAGTTGGAACAAGGGATATCATTGCTGAAGTCAGATGGATCTTGGCTGAAAGCAGAAAGATGTGTACTAGTAATTTATTGGCTATGCCAAGGTATTTGACTTTGTATATCATAACAAAGTATGCATAACCTTGAGAAAAACAGGAATTCCAGAATTTCATTGTGCTCAGACACAAAATGTACATGGACCAAGAGGCAGTTGTGCTTACAGTGCAAGGGAACATTGCATGATTCAAAATTAGGAGAAAATGTGAGTCAAGGTTGTATTCTCTCACCATACTTATTTAATCTGTATGTTGAGCAATTAACCAGAGAAGCTGGATTACATGATCACAATTTGGCATCAGGATTATTACCAACCTGCAATATGCACATGACTCAAGCTTGCTTACAGAAAGTGAGGAGGAAACACTTGCTGATGAAGATCCAGGATTGCAGGCTTCAATATGTTACAACTCAATATAAAGGGGAAAAAATCATTAATAACTAGACCAATAGATACACCATGATTGTGTTAATTCAGATAGACTAGAGAAAAAAATTCAAAAACATGCATATGTGTATAAGAAAGAGCTCTATTTACAAGAGCAACATTGAGAAAACAGCCCAGCTCAGTCCAGATCAAGTCCATAAGTCCAATAGTAGCCCATATGTCCAATACCAATCTATAAAGTCCTCTTCAGACTCATGATACACATGCAATGACGCTAATGCAGGAAGATCACAGGCCAGTGGATAGGAAGTCTTGTGGATCCAGTGGCATTGTAAACATCTCAGTGCTGGCAGGGGTTTCCATGTACTTCCTTCAGCTCTGAGACTCTGACTGCCATCAGCTTCTCTCCATGTGTTTTCTCAACAGAGATTTCTCACAGGGAGTGAGCAGAGAGAGGGTGTGTCTCCTGCCTCCTAGGAGGAAATCCTTGGTTATATCTTGATTGGCAGGCTAGACTCCACCCCTACACTCTTAATCCTCAAACTGACACCAAATTATGTAACTACCACAATGATAAACAGAGAAAAGATTGAAGTTGTCAAGGATTTAGTCATGTTTAGATACACAATCTATGTTCATGGAAGCAGCAGTTAAGAGATCAAACAACACATTTCATTGGGTGAATTTGCTGCACATGAATTCTTTGAAGTTTTAAAAAACAAGGATGTCATACTTGGAGGACTAAGCTGGGCCTGACTGATGTCATGGTAATTTCAATTGCATCATATGCATGTGAAAGTTGGACATTGAATAAGAAGACCGAAGAAGAATTGATACATCTGTATGATGGTGCTGGCAAAGAATATTGAAGGTACCACGGACTGCCAAAAGATCAAACAAATCTGTCTTGGAAGAAGTACAGCCAGAATGCTCCTTGGACATGGAAACTTCATCTCATGTACTGGGGACATGTTGTCAGGAGAGACCAATCCTTGGAGAAGGACATCATGTTTGGTAGAGTAGAGGGGCAGCTAAAAAGAGGATGGACCTTGGCAAGATGAACTGATACCACAGCTGCAGCAATGGACTCAAACATAAGAAAAATGCTCAGGATGATGCAAGGCTGGACAGTGCTTCATTCTGTTCTTCAGATGGTTCCTCTGAGTCGAAACCTTCTTGAAGGTACCTAACAGTAGTAACCACTGGGACATTCAGGATTCAATTAAATATCTTAAATTTAAAATTGTAGATTATAAAAGTAAAAGAGATTTCTTGGATTAGAGACAAGAGCACTACTGGGTAAAGGGAAGTTGAGGCTTTTTAGTCCTGTGAAGAGTTAGTTATAGGCTCAGAAACTGGTGGGGACGATTCTACCCTGTCCTATCGGGTCACTGTGAGTTGGAAATGACTCAATAAAAGAGAGATTGGGCTTTTTTTGGTATAAAGATACTTTTGACCTTGGCTCAAGAGAAATGATCCTTGAAGGAATTGGAATATCTTGGTTAGGGACTACCAGGCTGTACTTGAAGCTTTGTACTGGTGAATGTGTGATGGTCAGTACAGAAAAAAACTCACCTGGGAGGACAATATTACCTATTTTCAGCAGGTATGAGCAAGCAGGACTGGCTACTAAAAGGCCAAAACACTGAAGTTCAGAGAACTTCCTGGTCAGCAAAATGAGAGTGAAATATCCTCTCTGAGAGAGGCAGCACCACACTGGGAATCTTTCCAGGGTCTGTAAATACTTCTTGTGTAGTACCCATCTGTCTACATAAGTGAAGTAATTAACCCTGGGGAAAATACTATGCAGAAACACAATGTTGATTATGATAGTTATTTTAGTTCATATGCCAATGTTAACAATATTGATATTGATTATCCTTTCTCAATGACTCAGAAGTATTTAGTCACAAAGATGATCCAAATTCAATACGGTTATTGCTTAAACACTGTCTGTGTGTGTTCTCCAGGTAGCAGACACTGAGACTGTGCATTATAAAGGATCTGGGAGGAGGGCTGGGAAGTAAATACCTGTGAAAGGTAAAAGTGGGAGATGGCAGGACTGGGCAGTGATATGCGTGAGTATGAGATTCTGATTTGATATAACTGAAAAAGAAAGTAGAGAGAAAGCAGGATTAGTCAGGGAAAGCCAGAGACCGAAGCAAGTATGATAAAGTCTTAGACAACCCAAGAGGAACCTCTGGAGATAGGATTGCTCTTAGGAGGAGTCCTGCTTTGGGTAGCAATGACCAGGCGGTAGCATCTCAATGTGTTCAATCACTGGGTAGATGTTGGCGAGGTAGTGTACATGACTTCTGCTCCAAAGCTGAGTTGCATTCTGAAGCTGCTAGAGCTGAAGGGTGCCAACTAACCCTATTCCTTGCAGCTGAACAACAATTTTCTTTCTTGAAGGAGTGTCTCAGCAGTTCACTTCAGTGCCTGCCAATAAGAGCTTCCCATAATATACATACTCTCAATATATTTTAGTAGACTAAGAATTTTTCCTATTTTTTCATAACTTAATAACTTAAAATTTTATCACTGAAAGATGTTATAGCTTTTCTTAAATATATTTTCTTAAATTCTTGTGGTGTTAACTTTAAATAAAAATCATGAATTTTAATTAAAAAGTTAAATTGTAAAGTTTATTTATTTTATTTTAGAGGCAACTGATATGACAATATTAAGTTAGCATTTAAAATAGTGTGAAGCCAAATCACAAAATCTCACTCATATATTTTGCAGTGACTGAAAATCCAAAAATTAGAAATAATATTTTTGGCATTGCAAGCATGATTAGTTCCAAAATCTCTTATGGGTTCTAGAATGTGTGGGGAAGAGGTTATAGCCATATGAATAAAGAATTACCTCCTATTTCTATAACACGAGGAAGGATTATTTAAAATGCAATTTTATTTTATTAAAGGATATAAAAATGGGAAATGAGACATCTTATATTCATATTCTTGCTTTCTACTAAATTCAGGCAGATGATATATTTGGGGGATTACTCTGTAATATAAAACAAGGCATGGTGGCCTGATCGCTGAAGACAATGGGTGCACAAGAAAATGTGGTGAAGAAAGTGGATGATGCTTGGCTACCAAAAGATATAACACCTGAAGTCACTGAAGACATTGGGTGCACAAGCAAGTGTGGTGAAGAAAGCTGATGGTGCCCAGCTACCAAAAGATATAGCACCAGAAGCCTTAAAGACCTGAAGATAAACAAGTACCATCAAGCTGAGAGACAACAAAACCCACACGGAAGAAGCACACCAGCCTACCCCTACTCGATC
>NW_022103936.1:1711214-1715598 GCF_000313985.2 Echinops telfairi
GGTGTTGTAAGAATGATGAAGTCAACATACGTACTAATGTGCTGGACACAAATGACGTATGTACAGATTGTGATGAGTTGTATGAGCCCCTAATAAAATTATTATTTAATTAAAAAAAAAACCAAGGCATGGGAATTAAAATTGAAAAACCATATTCTGATTGGTTTTATAGATTGATAGATAGACTGAAGTTTATAGACATAAACTGGAATTTCATGTTTTGTTTAGCCATTTTTAGAAATTTTGAACATATGACTATTAATCCAAAGAATTAAAATTTTTAATGCATACCTAAATGGAATGGATTTCTTTGTAGTCAAAAGAAACCTATTAAATTCTGAGGACATTCAGTAAGTATGGATAGAAAAAAACACGTCAATGTATTTAACACCTCCTAAGTTTGCAATAGTTACTATGGATTTTTTCAACATTTCGTTATGAAAAATATTAAGCTTACAGAAAATTTAAAAGAAGTGTATGGTGAACTCCCACCATTTGGTTGTACAAATAACATTTAAATTGGGCTGCTAACCAAGAGTCATTGTGGGAGAAATGTGGCAGTTTGCTTCCATAAAGATCATAGCCGTGAAAAACCTATGGCTGCAGTCCTATAGGTTCAAACTGACTAGGAATACATTCACTGGCAATGAGTTTTTCTTGATTTGTTTATTTCACCTTCTTTACCACAATTTCTTAGCCATCTGTCCATTTTACTACGCTTCAACCAAAATGAATTATTTCAGGTGCCAGGGGAGGTGAGCATCACAGAATGTCGGGATATTAGAACAAAGTGTTCTTGCGTTGAGAGAGTACTTGAATGGAGGCCCAATGCCCGTCTGCTACCTTAAAACTTAACATAGATCTATTTCCCTATTGTTTTATATAAATATACTTACATACGTACATGCCTATATTTAGACCTATATAAACGTCCTTTGCCGACTAGTTCTTTTCTCTATTTCCTTTTACTTTCCTTTGGTCCCACTATCATGTACGACCTTCATTCGGCTTTCAGTAATTCCTCTCGGTCTTAGTAGTTTTCTTAATGATGTATTTTGAAGAGCAGAAGTGTTAATGTTTTATAAAAGGTAAGTTATCATTGTTTTTATCTTATTATTATTGCTTTATTTGCCATGGTGGCATAGTGGTTACGTGTTGAGCTGAAAACTTCAAGGTTAGCAGTTCAAAACAACAAACTGCTCCATGAGAGAAACAAGGGGCTTTCTGCTCCCATAAGGCGTTACAGCTCCAGAAACCTACAGGGGCAGTTCTACCCTGTTCTTTGGGGTCACTATGAGTCGGAGTTGACTTGATGACAGTGAGAATTCTTTAAGACACGTTTACATATTCCCCAATCCTGAAGATATTCTCTGATATATTCCCATAAATGATTTATGGTTTTAACTTATACACTTAGGTCTATGGCCTATTAAAATATATTTTCATTAATGCTGCGTGGTAGGAGATGAGTTTCATTTCTTTAGATAGGTTATGTGTTCACTTCTTTAGATATGTTATAATACGCTATAATTCTATTTATGGAAAAGGCTTTCTTGTCCCCAATGAGTGGCCTATACCACTTTCTGTAAAATCAAATGACTAAGTATGTTTAGGGGAAGTATTTCTGGGCTCTCTATTCAAATCCACTTATATATGTATTGATATTTTGGTTGTATATGTGTTAGGCTGAAAACTTCAAGGATAGCAGTTCAAAACCACAAGCCATTCAGTTGGAGAAAGAACAGGCTTTATACTCTCATAAACAGTTACTTTCTTAGAAACCTACAGGGGCAGTTTTATCCTGTCATATAGGGCTGCTATGAGTCAAAACTAACTCCATGGCAGTGAGTTGGTGGGATTTTTAAAAAAGTTTATCTTGATTATGGTGTTGGTGAAGATTATTGAAAGTGTCATGGACTGCCAAAAGAACAAACAAATCTGTCTTGAAACAAGTACATCCAGAATGCTCCTTAGAGGCAAGGATGGTGAGCCTTCTCACATATTTGGACATGTTGTCAGGAGAGACCAATCTCTCCAGAAAGGCATCATGCTTGGTAAAGTAGAGGGCCATCCAAAAAGAGGAAGACCAAAAACCAAAACAAAACAAAACAAAAAAAAACAAAAAGAGGAAGACCTTGGACAAGATGGATTGATGCAGTGAATGCATCAATGGGCTCAAACATCAATTCAATGTGAAGCAAGCACAGGACCAGACATTGCTTTGTTCGATCATTCATAGGGTCACTATGGGTCAGAACTGACTACACAATGCCTAGCAACAACAACAACATATTATTATTATTATATTATATACTTTAAAACTATAAAATAACAGTGTTATAGGACATGGTAGACCTTATTTCTTGGGTTTCTGAGACTGTAAATCTTCAAAGGAGCAAGTTGCCTCATCTTTCTTCTATGGGTTTGTTCGTAGGTTTGAGTCACTGATATTTCAGTTAGCAGTCCAACACTCAACACAAGATGGCATGCTTAAAGTCAGTTTAGATAATCTAGGTTCTTCCTTTGCAAGACCTGGTGGCATAATGGTCAGATTCCATGATTAATGCTAGAGCTACACTGTCTCTGCCCTCAAAAAGCTCTCAGTCCAGAGGAAAATTCAGGGGAAATTGCATTACGATATAAGGGCTGGCGATGAGGAAAGAAAGTATAAGCATAACTAATTTGTTTCAGAAGGAGGGACGCCTAGAAGGCCTTATATACAGAATTTATTTTTGAAAATAATTTTAATGACATATAATCCACATATCATACAATTTGATCATTCACATTAAGAGGAATTGTGCAATCATCACTAGAATCAATTTTTTAACATTTTCTTCTACTTATACTAATTGCTGTTAGCTCCCCATTTCCTTCTAACCTCTCTTGTCATGCCCCTAGGTAATTATTAATCTAGTTATTGTCCCTATAGATTTACCTATCCTAAATTTTTAATATTTTCTGCTTTCCTTTCTTTCTTTTTTAAAATTTGACGTCCTGCCTATTGATATGGCTAACACTTTATTTTCATTTTCTGTCATTTCAACAATTATTCAACAGACCCAACCATGAATAGGACAGGGTTTCTACTGTCCTATGCAATAGCTTTGTATTCTGAATGAGGTAGGGGGTTTACATAGCATATCACCATTTTTTTATTCAATAACTTAATGTCTCAAACCTCCCAAAGACTTGCCCAGCCACTTCCCCCTTTTGTCCTTCTGTAGGATATCATATTCCCAATAAAATTAGCAGTGCAAAACTCCAGCGGATCCACAGGAGAAAGATGTATGTGTGTGTGTGTGTGTGTGTGTGTGTGTGTGTGTGTGTGTGTTATTCCCATAAAGAGTTATAGTCTCAGAAACTCACAAGGGCAGTTCTACCCTGTCCTATCAGCTTACTATGAATCAGCATTGACTCATTTGCAGTGAATTTGGTTTTTGTTTCATCCATGTTAAAGCCTCTCTACTCTCTAGCATTGCTCCTTTGAAGCAAGGATGTTGAGACATTAGGTCATGTTCATTTAACATGTTACCAGGAGACATCTGTCCCTGGAAAAGGACACCATGTTCGGTAAAACAGAAGGGCAGCTGAAAAAAAAGGAAGCACCTCAACAAGATGAACCAACACAGTGATTACAATGGCCCCAAACAGAACAATAATTGTATGGAACTGCCTATGTCTTCTGCAGTGTTTCATTCTGATGGACATAGGGTTGGTATGAGGCAGCACCTACTCAACAATACTTAACAAGTACACCCTCTAGCATATTGTTTCTTCTTCCCTCCCTTTCCCTCCTTATAAAGGGCAACCATCAAAGTCTATTTCTTTGGGCTATGTAGTAAGGTTTTGCATTCTGGAAGTAAAGGCCTCTCTGATAGGGTTTTTATAGTTAGTTGCCATCAAGCCGGATCCAACTCTGAGATCATATGTGTAAATCGTACTAAATATTGCCTGGTCCTGCACTGCCCTTACAATTGTTTGAACCCATCGTTGGACATAGCTGTGTTAATCCATCTCACTATGGGTCTTTATTCCCCTCTCTGGACTGTCCACTTTACCAACCAGAACATCCTTCTCCAGTGATTCATTCTTTCTTCTGATAGTCAAATCCCTCCATAACACAGCAATTCAAATGTATTAATTCATGTTTGGTTTCTAAAATAGTGATTTGACCTTTGTTATCATCAAGATCATTGCTATGCTCCCATTTGTGTATTTTGAATGTCTTTCCATTTTGGGGCTCATATTCTGTTGTGATCCATAAGGTTTTTTTTCTTTTTTCCAATTGTTTTATTAGGGGCTCATACAACTCTTATCACAATCCATACATACATCAATTCTGTAAAGCACATTTGTACATTCATTGCCCTCATCATTCTCA
>NW_022103936.1:1716488-1721867 GCF_000313985.2 Echinops telfairi
AAATGTGGCGAAGAAAGCTGATGGTGCCCCGCTATCAAAAGATATAGCGTCTGGGGTCTTAAAAGCTTGAAGGTAAACAAGTGGCCATCTAGTTCAGAAGCAACAAAGCCCACATGGAAGAAGCACACTGGCCTGTGTGATCACAAGGTGTCGAAGGGATCCGGTATCAGGCATCATCAGAACAAAAAATCTTACCATAAGGTTTTCCTTGGCTTATTTTCTGAAGTGGAATTGCCAGGCCTTTCCTCCTAGTCTGTCTATATGTGAAGTACTGCTAAAATCTGTCCACCATGGGTGACCCTGCAGCATGAACAGGTTGGTCTGTCCAGAAAGGCTCAGGTAGCATTTTAGCCAGTCCAGGAGGATCTTCATGGACTTTGGGCAAGTTCCCCCTCTACTTCCTCTTGCCTTCCAGTTACAGGGGACCTTTGTTCTCTCCCAGATCAATGTCAGACAGAGGTGTTTAAGGGCTAAGCTAGGCCCTGGGCTAACCTGCCTAGCTGACATTCAGCTTGATAGCTCCCTAATTTCTTTTGATGGAGGTTTTTCTCTGTTTTGTTTTGTCATAGTTGTTGAGTTTTTTGGTTTGCTTCCTTCCTGGTTGAGTTTTGTCTCATTTTCTGTAGAGTTTTTTTTGAACTCTGTCTATAAGAATGAGTTGGTGTTTATCAGGCTCAGAGAATAGAAAAATTCGAGTAGTATGAAAGAATAAGGAAGATGCAGAGTAGCTTAGCGTGGGTAGAGGTATGAGTTTACAAAGTTCTCACCAAAGCCACATAATCAAGGATTTAACTGTGTGTATAAAGAGTTTATGTTTTATGTTAAAGTGGATATGAATCATGAAATGGCTTTAAGCAGTAGAGTGGTTTGATCATATTTATATTTATAAAGGTATCTGTCAAAATTAGGAAGGGTTAGTTTGATATTTGGAGAAACTGGAGACCATGAAAACTAGAATGGGAGATTATTGATGATGATTTTATATGTATGTGTATGTGTGTGTGTATAACAAAGGGCTAAAATAAATTAAAGGGGGAAATAAATAAACAGTCTTTTCAACAAATGGTCCTGGTAAAATTAGATTTCCATTTTGTAAGAATTTAACAGGACACACATATATATGACATAGATACAATATATGTGAACTATATTTACAATATGGTGTCTATGTTGTATATATAATAGTATGGCATGTATATACAGAGCATTTATATATAGCACACATGCTATAATTTTATAGCTATAGATAGAATTTTAAATGTATTAAACTGACTTGACATCAATCAGGTAGAGAATTGAATCTATGCCTCACTGATAAGTCTTATGAATATTAAACTACAGAATGAGGACAAGGTTTAGATGACCTGTTTGGCCCCTTGTAACCCGCTGAGTATTATCAGGAAGAAGTAAAAGAATATGGAGATATTGGGAGATGAAGGTGTTGGTACGTTTGAAGACCTGTAGAACCAAATTCTAATAACTTGTTTCTTAAACTACCTTATTTATTAACTAAAAAAGCCTATCATAAAATAGTAATCGGAATAAAATAAAGGTCAGTGGTTAAGCATTTTGGCTGCTAACTGAAGGTGGATGGTTGGAATTCATTTAGTGATTACCATGAAGAAAATTCTATGAGGCTGGGTTGTTATGAGTGATGGTGTATGCAAGAGAAACCAACTTGAGTTGGATCCGGCTTCAATAAAATGAGGGTCTTTTTTTTTTTTTTAAATGAGGGTACCAAACCCAGCCAAACTCACTTCCATTGAGTCAATGTGGGTTTCTGAGACTATAACTCTTTATGGGAGTAGAAAGCCAGATTTTTCTCCTACAGAACAGCCGGTAATTTCCAACTGCTGACCCGTGTAATTACTAGGGAACCAGAGCTCCTCAATGAAAGCAGTCTTATAGAAACCGAGGTTAGGAATAACCAGCAGTCACACAATCATAGAGCGTCCAGGCTCTCGTTTAATTCAACCTCATTTCCCTTTGAAATCCTCCATATTTTCCATTCCTACCCACTGCCTCAGCCCCACTATCACCATCTAGACATGTTTTCTCTGCTTCTTTTGACTCTGTGTCTACTAAATCATATGGCATAGTTCCAGGCTCCCAGTGTTATCAATCCCCAACACCACTCTCCCTTGCTAAATCTCCAGGGAATTTCTCAGATCGCCTAAACTTGGCTGAGATACTCAAATCTGATCCAATCAGCTGAATGTGTAACAGAGTTTAGTGTAATTAGACCATAATGAGTAGGTTCCAGATACCACTGTGTGTGTGTGTGTGTGTGTGTTTGTAACAAATGTCTCAATTTGAGAATCACTGAGTTAGGCTCTAGTGATTTTATGAAAATAAAAATAGTGATAAGTAAAATAATATCACGACCCTTCACTACAAACATGTCCACCATTTAATATTTAGCAACTGTGAAAGTCTCATGTATGTTAAAGCTGCAGCACAAAGTAAATTTAAAGTTGCCAGTAGAATTAGGGTTGCAAATCAGGAACCCTGGTGGCACTGGCAGGTAAGCCTTGGATTATTAACTCCAAGGTTGGACTTTAAACCCACCAGCTTCTCAGAGGGAGAAAGATGAGGCTCTCTGTTCTTCTGAAGGTTGTCAGCCTCAGAAATCCTACATAAGCTAGCCAGAAGTCTGAATCAACTTGATGGCAATGGAAATCAAGGGATAGAAGCTCTATTGGTATCATGGATAAACGCGAACTTAGTGAGAATTGGTATGAACCCAATATAATTACAAAAGAAAAACCACCACAAAACTGTCATTGAGTTGATGCTGACTCATAGTGACCCTAAAGGATAGGGCAGAACTGCCTCTGTGGATTTCTGAGACTGAACTCTTTATTGGAGTAGAAATCTTTATTTCTCCCACAGAGCTGCTGGCGACTTCGAACTGCTGACCTTGTGGTAAGCAGATTCTAGAAGTTAAGAAAATAGAAACAGCTATTCTCGTTTTATATGTAGATATGTAAGACCTATCCCCAAATCTACATTTTTAAAAGATATATAGAACAGTCAAAGATATATAAATATATCCAAGGCAATATTCCCTAAATGCAGCACCTTTTCCTTCTTATGGAAAGAACACCTCCCCTCTCCCCTTGATTTTCATTTAGAAAGTTTCTATCTATCCATTTATTTATGTATTCTCCAGCCATGTGGTTCTATTGTGGTGCCACTCTATGTCACAGATCCACTTTCTCTCCAGGAGTAAGTATGTTATTTCTTGTTGTCAGGTACCAACAAGTTGGCTTTGCCTCATGGCAATCCTGTGTTCAACAGAAAGAAGCTCTGCTCAGTCCTATGCCATCTTCACAACTGTTGTTATATTTGAGCTCTTCGCTGCATCCACGGGGTCAATCCATCTTGTCCTAGGTCTTCTTTCTTTTCCATTACCCTTCGGCTTCATCAAGTGTGAAGTCCTTTTCCAGAGACTCCTGATAACTTGTCCAAAGTACTTGAGACAAACTCTCCCCATCTTTGTAGACACAAAGCAGCATTCTACTTAGTCCTACCTAATCGGATACTTTATCATGTGGATGAAAATGGAAACTAAGCATAGAGGAACACTTTCTGTCTGATAGTATCCATTAGCAAGTGTGAGCTCACAATTTATCAGACACCAGTTTATCAGGTTGTTCCAAACTTGCAGAGCATGCCTTTCTGGGGTTCGGAGAGAACGACCCTGTCTGAGAGTGGTAGGGTTGAGAGAAGGAGCTGGAAGTTGAGGCATTGCAGTTTCTGGTTTCATTCATCCCTAAGGCCAATCTTGGACCTACTTTGGAGGTTCTCTTTTTTGCCAAACTACTGCAACTTATTTTTTTGACACTCTGACCGTAATCTGACAAAACAAGAAATAAAGCCATTAAAAAGAAATGAACTGAGCAATCAAAAAGTCAAAACACATGCATCTATTAAAAGTAACAAACCCGAAACACCTGAATACTATAGAGTCAGTTCCAACCCATAACAACAAACCTATTCTCTCTCAAGCAGCTTAGGGATACAAAGCATTCTATTAGTGAAATTAATAGGATAAGTCCTATTAATGGAACCAAATGGAACCAAAAATATTGATGAAAGGAGTCTGAGGACACTCAGAGCTCCAAGACAATTACCAGGCTCACTCATAAAATACTTCCATCACAGTCAAAATACTTGTTGGGAAGGACTACTGGTGTGTGGGACTTTTTTTATTCTAATAAATCAAATGTTTCTCCATTCTAGGCTAACTAAAGTAAAGAGAAGCAACAGGGATGCGTGGAATAAATCACTTCCTGTCCACAGTCCATTTTTCTTTGTGTTCTCTCAGGTGTGTTTGAGGGATTCCACAGTTGACCAGATTCTAAACAGAAGGGCATGAAATTAAAACTAAGTATGCATGTGGCATGGAATAATAATCAAGTCAGTCTCTTTAAAATTCGAAGTGCCTGAAAGCCTACAACCATTAGTACAATGTCTACACAGCGCAGGCTGAAAATTCTGTTTCTCAGAAGGGCTTTCAGAAGGTTCAACTTTTAAGGTTCTAAAAGCAGGGTTAGAAAGAGAACCATCTTAGTTGAGAATCTTTTTTCTACTTCTTCCCAAGATATTTGGGTAAGTTTAGGTAGAAAATGCAGATTGTTGTTCCAGAAACTGGCAAGAGAGCTTGTCCTCAGAGAAAGGGCAATTTCCTGAGCTGTAAAACAGTGAGCAATGGTTGGATAGCGACCAAGTAGAATCTGGCTTTGCACACCGCAAAGAGGCGTGTTAAGGAGGATGCCCTGTCCAAGTGATCTGCGGTGAGAAATTTCCATGTGCTTCATCCCTTGAGGGCTGATGAGAAGAAAAGATTGGGGCAAGGGGTCTAATATGTGGGGAGGAACAGTTGGTGGGCACACCGGTGGCTTGAGAGAGAAGCATGAAGGCCCTGGGGACCAGCTGCTTGATCCTGTGACAAGACAGGTTTCTGCGGGGTAAGTAATGGGGTACACAGAGAGACTTCGATGGTTTCTCTGTCACTGGCGGTGGAAAAACAAAAAGACTTCCAGAATGAGACAGCTCATACCTCCAGCGCTCAGGCTTCCCAGAGGCTGTGGCAGAGAGCAGCCACTTGGTGTCCCACCGCTCCTGGGCCCGCCCTTCATTTCCCACCCCACCTGGCCCCGCCCCGGCCCGGCCCCGCGCCTGAACCTGCGCCGCGGACGGCTGGTGGAGGGAGAAGTAGCGGCGCAGGGCGCGTGGTGAGTGGACACCCCACGGGGGACCATGGCCAGAGTGGAGCGCCCCAGGAGGGAAAGGACATGTGGGGAAAAATGAGCGGGGAACCTTGGTCACTCCAGAAAGGGGGGAGGGCGGCGGCACTGCCTGGAAAGGTCCAGC
>NW_022103936.1:1722419-1751483 GCF_000313985.2 Echinops telfairi
GGGGGGTGTCAGGGATTGGGGCTGTGAGGTTAAGGTGTGGCCCTAAGGGATTGGGGAGTTAAGAGAGACTTGGCTTCAGGGAGTGAAAGGAAGGGAACAAACCTTCCTGCCTCAGTTTTCCTCTCCTTCCTGGTCTGCTGATTTTGATCTGTGGTAGAAAGGCCCCCAAGAGGGATTTGAGGGGAGAGAGAGAGAGAGAGAGAGAGAAACTCTAGCTGCAGTTGCCTTTGTAAATATGCTGGTGATGTGTTCCCTATTCGACTCTTGCAGAGAAAAGTTAAACTAATGGAATTCGGGAGGAAATAATTTAATGAAAGGGTAAAATGTCAAATAGACCTAAATCTGCTTTGTGATGTCTACAGTGTGAAGCCAAACTTTGAAAAATGTGAAAGTGTGCAAGTAAGGGTGAATGAATGGTTGATGAGGGTATTTTATTTGAGGTGGGGGAAGACTTGCGAGGTTCTTGGGCAGAATTGAACCTGTGAGTTTCCAAGACTGTAACTTTTTACTAAAGTAGAAAGCCTCGTCTTCCTCCTGGCAGAGTAGCTGGTAGTTTGGACTGCTGACCACTACGCTACCTAAATACCCTTAAAAATGATATTTGGAATATAAACCACTTGGACAAATACTGCAAAATGGAAGGTCTCATAAGTCTTCATTTTCAAACAGCATTTTTTTATGAAAAATATGATGTGTTCCTAAGCATAGATGGTATTTTTCACTCATTTATTTTAACTTAGTACAACACAAGCTGAACTTCCTCCTTCTCTACCCCTTTTCCTAGATTGTGAATCATGTTTTATAAACATTTAGTTTTAGATTTGAAGAGTGCTTAAAGATGGAATTTGTTTTCTCCAATTAGGCTTTAGTCTTGGGTTATTTTTATTTTTCTATGTTTTCTTTCTTTTCTTGTTTTAAGTTATTATATGCTTGCTAGCATTACCAAGTTTGGGACTGAGGGTTGGGGATGGGGGCGGCGAAGGGTGTGTAGGGATGCTCCTATCCATCCTTCAAGACTACCACAATTTCCTTGGGAAAATTGGTCCACTTCCCCAGAATGAATTGAACATTACATGTTCTATGAAATAGATTTCATTGGCCTTACCTTTCTCTTGGGCTTCTGAGAGATGTCCTTTACCCTTATACCTAGGGCTTCTTAGTATGCAGTAAGAATTAGGTGTTAACTATTGATATTGCAAGGAGCTCTGGTGGCATTGTCAGATAAGAGTCGGACTGCTAACCTGGGCAGTTCAAACTCATCAGCCGTTCCATGGGAGACAGATTCCAACTTGAGGTGACCCTATAAGATAGAATAGAACTGCCCTTTGGATTTCTGAGGTTGTAAATCTTTACAGGAACAGGAAGCCTTGCATTTTTCCCATAGAGCTACTGGTGGGTGTGAACTGATGACCTTGTGGTTAGAAAACTAATGCATAACCCACCATGCCACCAGGGATACTAATAAATGCCATTAGAAAGACAGTAATACATATTGTGTAACAGAAGAAATTCAGAAGGCTAAAATAATAGTTAAGGTTTAAGCATCATTGTATGGATTATAGAAGAGATATTTATAATAGAAATATGTTTCCACATATTAGACCATAGTTTATTCTAAAAGTTCTGCAAATCTAGGGGAAAACAGCTTTCAAAATAAGGCAAAAGTTTAAAAAAGACTGAGTGCTGGCATGGAAACTAATGAAAAGGCCACATGAAACTTGAAGAGTAACCAATTGCAGAAAGATACAAATAGAGTGCTGCTGGAATTGACGAAGGTGAATCAAATTTGGAAGGCATCTTCTGAAGGCTAATAGAACTAGAGGAAGGTATTACACACAGTCAGTTGTATTCTATTTCTGAAGCTCCAACTAGAGAGGGCTATTTTGTCCTGACCATTTCTACCATCCTTTCTATTTGCCATCTCTCTAATTTCCAGTAGTGTTTTTGATTTAGGCTTTGGCTTACAAAGAATAATCATATTCCTCCTTCTCCATATTAAATGTACTCCTTCATAAATAATTATAGTTGATATTTTAGTCTAAAAATGAGTAAGGATTGGATACTGGTTAATCCAACAAAACAGACCTATCACAACCATTAATAACCTCTTTCTCAACTCACACATATCATAGTTTATCTTTTTCTTAGTTATTGGTATCTTTTTCCCATGTTAGATTATGAATTTTTTAAGTATAAAAGCTGTACTTCATTTTCACACAACTTACAGATACCTTGCTACACCATCTTTTCTACCCATCCTCTAATCTGTCACTCAAAAACTCACAGCTGTTAAGTCGATTCTGACTCACAGTGACCCTATAGTACAAGATAGAACTAACTATCCGTGTGGGTTTCTGAGACTGTAATCCTTTACTGGAGTAAAAAGCCTCATCTGCCCCCTTGCAGAACAGTTGTTTGTTTCAAATTGCTAACCTTGTGGGTTATATGAGTAATATTTCGAACCAAACCCATATATTTCCATACGCCCAACAAGTTGCTTAGCATAGTGCTTCTCAAACTTTAATGTGCACAATAATTACAAGAATGCAGAGTTTTCTGGGCCCTAGTCCCAGAGTTTATGATTCTGTAGATCTGAGATGGGGGCCTGGCGATTTCCATTTCTATTAAGTTCTTTAGTGATGGTGACGTTGCTGGCACATGGATCATACTGAGGGGCACAGATCCACATGGCTTACAAACGAGTTGAGGGGAGAGTGTTAAAACACCAAAAAAGTAGTGCATGTTAAGAAAAGAGAGAGCTTAAGTGTATCAGAGATTATGTCAAGTTTGGGAAGGAGAAAATAAGGAGAAGTGGTTGGATTTGGTGACCAGAAGTTTAGTTTGTCTATTTGGTTTCTGTTTTGTTTTTGACTTTTTTTTTTACTGTAAATTAGGTGAAAGTTTACATAGCAGATCATTAGTTTTACATTCACCAATTCATCTTTGGTTGTTTGCTTTTGGTGTGTGTCAGGTGTAGAAACAAAAGTTGAGCAGTGCATAACTTCCTCTTATTTTGTACTCTTATTCATACAGTTTCAGTAGTTACTCACTGCCGCTGAGTTGATGCCAAGTCATACATAGTAACCCTGCAGGACTGTGCAGAACTGCCCCTGTGTGTTTCCTTGGCTGTAACTCTTTACTCAAGTAGAAAGCCCCATCTTTCACCCTAGGAATGGATGGCTGGTGGTTTGAAATTGTTGACGTTTTGGATCGCAGCCCACCTTGTGACCACTATACCACCAGGGCTCTTCTGTGAGTGGTAGATAGTCAGGTTGGAGGGATTTTAAACATTGGATCTTAAGCTGGCTTGTGTACTGGACTCTCTTAGGGAGTTGCTTTTGCTAACATGTTTGCTTATCAGTTGCTTTCAAGTTGATTCTAACTGATGGGGACCCCATGTTTGTCATGGGAACTGTGGAACTGTGCTCTATGGTTGATTTTCAGTGGTGGCTTTTTCAGAAATAAATTGCCATGTCTTTCCTTCAAGGCACCTTTAGGTGGACTTAGACATTCACCCTTTTGGCTAGTTAATTGTTCATTGTTTGCACCACCTCAAACCACACCGGTTGTCTTGAAATCAATTCCAACTCAGGATGACCTCGTGTGTTACAGAGTACAGCTGTTATATAGGGCTTCCGTGGTTGTAATCTTTATGGGGACAGATTGCCAGGCCTTCTCTTTGTCTTTGGTGGCACCGTGCCGGGTGGGTTCAAACAGTCAACATGTTTGCACCCACTAAGCAATCTGTTAGTAGCAGATTGCAAATCATTTGTGCCACCTAGGGACTCCTATTTATGCTTCCCAAGAAAAAACCAAAACCAAACCACAAACACACCACCAGTTACTATTGAGTCCATTCGGAGTTATGGTGACACCATGAGGTGCAGTTTATAACTGCTTCCCAAAACCAAACTGAACCCACTGCCATTGAGTTGATACTGACTCACAGCAGCATGATGTGACAGTAGAGCCATCTCTTTGAGCTTCTGAGAGCCATCTCTTTGAGCTTCTGAGACTGGAAATCTTTATGGAGGCAGAAAGCCTCATGTTTCTCATGGAATGGCTAGTGGGTTTGAACCAATGACCTGGTTAGCAGTTCAACTTGGAACCCACTACATCACCAAGGGTGCTTCCCCCAAAACCAAACTCCTTGCCATCGAGTCAATTCTGGCTCACAGTGACCTTAGAAGACAGAGAAGAACTCCTTTGGAATTCTGACACTAACTCTTTATGGGAGTAGAAACCCCAGTCATTTTCCCTTGAAGTGGCTAGTATATTTGAACTGCTGACCTTACGTTTAGCAACCCAATGAATAATCCACTATACCACCAGGGCTCCTTGCTCTTCTCTAGGTCTCCTTAGGTCATGGTTCTCAACCTTCCTAATGCTGCGACCCTTCAATATAGTTCCTCATGTTGTGGTGACCCCAACCATAAAATTATTTTTGTTGCTACTTCATAACTATAATTTTGCTACTGTTATGAATCAATCGACCCCTGTGAAAGGGTCATTCGACAGACACACACCCTCCCCCAAGGAGTCACAACCCACAGGCTGAGAACTGCTGCCTTAGGTCCTCCAATGTAAACTGACTGAATTAGAATTTCAAGGCAGGAAGACATTTTAGGAGGTTTTGGTATAAATTCTGATTAAAAACCACTTCTTTTAGCCGTGGTAGTCAGGAAAGGGTGACAGTGAAACTTGAAATACTTCTGTCAACAAATTGTTGATCAAGGTAGAGGGAAAGAAAAAGACAAGAGTTTGAGTATTTTAAGGGATCTTGAAAATTGGAGTGTAAAGGGAAGTGAAAAGCCTATTGGAGAAGATGAGGGATTGTGGGTATAATTCTAAGAGATACAGGGTTTGGTTTCATACCACTACAATAAAACAAATACACTAAAAAGAGTGAACGATCCCCACCCCTACCCCAGTGCATATAAAGGTTATGTTTACACTATACAGGTTCGATATGAGTTGGACTTGATTGGTTTCTGTAGCAATGTAGAATAGGAGTTGGGCTGCTAACAGAAACCCAGCAGCAGCTCAGTGGGAGAAAGATGAGGCTTTTTGCTCCCTTCAATATTTAGTCATGGATGCACTATATAGGGTCATTATTACAAACAACTCGGTGGCAGTGGGTTTTGTTTTTTGGTTTTGGTTTGGTTTAGGAGCCTTGGCACAATGGAATAATGAGGCTGTCTGCTCCCTTGAAGATTTACAGTAGTCTTTGAAAACTTTTTACTCTGTCCTGTATGGTCACTATGCATGGGGATCAAATGGATGGTAGGGGATTTACCTAATGCAACGCATCTTTTGTTCTCTTGACTGCTACTTCCATGAGCATTGATTGTGGATTCAAGCAAGATGAAATCCTTGACAACTTAAATTTTCCTTCCTTTTTAAAAACGGAAATATCTGCAAAATGCAAAAGAGGAGAGGTACAATACAATGAAGTACTCCTGTCATTGATGGAACAATTAGTGGGTCTAGAAAGCAGGAAAGTATGGAAGCAGACGCAGGAGGAGAAAAGAATGAATGAAGATAAAGAAATCTAAAGGGAAGGAGTGAAAGAAACATTCTTTAGGGGAAGTTGGTTTTGCTTTTGTTTGTTTGTTTTTGTTTTTAGTGGAATTTAAGTAGTCTGTTAACTAGGATTACAATGAGGTTTTCAAGTTTACTAATGTGGGTGAAGAAACTGGCTACATTTGATAGTTGCACATGATTGTTCATGTATATTTCACATTTAGAAGAATTTTTAGAAAAGAGTAAGTCAACCGTGTGTGGGACCATATGTTTTTATTTCCTTTTCTTTCAATTATTCAACAAATATTTGTGTGCTTATCAATTATCAGACATTGTTCTAGCACTGAAGATACAACCATGAATAAAGAAAAACAAAACAAAAACAACAACAACAAAACCCATCCCGTTGTATTTCACTGCCTTCCAGAACCTTACATTCTATTTGTAGGCGGTAAACAATAAATAAAGTAAATAAGTAAAATTATAGATCAAATCAGTTAATTTATTATTTGAAGAAATAAAAAACAGAAAAGGTGCAGAGGACAGCACCCTGTAGTTGAATCGGATGTGTTGGAAGGTGGTAATCGGGAATCACTTCACTGATCAACAAAGACCTGCAGGAGCTGAGAGAGCTGGTGATTTGTGAGAAGAGCTTTCTAGGCAGTAAATAGGAAGTACCCAAGTCCTGAGGTGAGGCCTTTTGGAGACCTTTTTGCTATTAATGAAAAGGTCCTAGAGGCTAGGGAGAGAAATGGATAATAAGAAGCAGTCAGAGGTGTGAGAAGGGGTGTGGGAGAGTGGGAAGATCATGAAGGACCTTTAAGGTCATTATAGAAGAACATTAGTAGGATGTTTTTGATTCTGAGGGACAAAGGGAATCAGTGCATTGGAGGCTTTTAGCAGAGGCGTGTTTGTATCTGATTTCTGTTGTTCAGGATCAATTGTGATGCTGTATAGAGAAGAGATTTTAAGGGAGCAAGAACAGAATAGAAATTAATTTGAAGAGAGGTTATCGTGGCTTGGACCAAGGTGGAGGTGATAGCAAGTGTTCAGATTTCCTAATGAATTGGAAACAGTGTGAGAGAGAGGGTGAGAGTCAAGGACAATACCAAATTTTGACCCAAGTAACTGGAAGGATCTCTGGTGCCAAGTGGTCATGAGTTGGGCTGTGATCCTTAAGGACAGTAGTTCAAAATCACCAGCACATCTGCTGGAAAGACAGGCTTTCTACTTCCATTAACAGTTAGTCTCTGAAAAGCACAGGAGGCAGTTTGCCCTCCCCCCCACCCCCAGCCCCATAGGGTTACAATGTGACATCAACTGATGGTGATGAGTTTGGTTTGATTTCGTAACTGAAAGAATAGAGTAGCCATTTAAGGAGGTAGGGAAGACTGTGGGAAGAGCAGATTTGAGACAGGGAAGACCAAGGGTTCATTACTAGGCATGTTGAATTTCAGATGACTATGTGGGGTTGCCATGAATTAAAATGGACTTGATTACAATTGCTTGTTTGTTTTTTAATTTGATATCCAGGTGGAAGTCAGTGGAGAGGTCTGGCCTGAAGGAATTGGTAGGTGGTATAGTGGTATTGGCAACTTTGGAAGTAAATTGCATCAGGCAAAGGGAAGAGAAAAAGTCACTCCCTTGCTTTAAAATAAAATAAAAAAAAACTTGTTGGGAATATGTACAGCAAAGCATGCCAATTTAACAGTTTCTGTATATACAATTTCAGTAACATTGATTACATTATTCAAGTTGCGCAACTATTCTCGCCCTCCTTTTCTGATTCCTTCATCGCCATTGACATCAACTCACTGCCCCCTGAGGCTCCTATAATAGCTTCCAGGTTATGGTTGTCAGTATGATCTCATAGAGAGAGTTTTTCAGAGTGTGGTGATCAAGGCAGGTCTTTTTTACTAGGCAAGCTAAAAACTATTGTTGGGTTTTAAGAAGATTTCATGAGACATTTTTGGTGGAAAGTTTAAGGATATTCTCAAGGCAATAGTTTCAAAGATTTACCCAGCCTCCATGGCTCCAGAAAATCTGAAACCCTTGTTTTTCTTCAGATGGTTACCACCTGATTACTATCTCCAAATATCAGTTAATTTTGCTTGTTTTGAACATATATAAATGAAATCATGCATCTGTACATAACTTCTTTTGCTCAACATTGCATTTGGTAGATCATCCACTTGATGCCTCTCAATCCTCTCAAACCTGGGTGTGCACATAAATCCTCTGGGGATCTTATTAAAATTCAGATTGATTCAGCCTGTCTGGGGTAGGCCCTGAGACTCTACATTTCTGAGAGTGGTGCTATTGCTGCCAATCCACAGGCAGTATCTAGAGTAATAATGAGGCTTAGTTCATTTTAATTTCAAATGCTTGATGTGCTTTGAATACCTCAGTATAGGTTCTCCTAGGGGAGGGGAAACATGGAAAACTCTATCAAGTGTCGCCTTTCAGAATTGAGAGCTACGAGAAAACATAAGTTATTTCATACATAAAATGTTTATTTCACCAATGTAACTAACTTGAAAAGAACCTTGGTGGCTTTGTGGGTTACTCATTTGGCTGTCAACCACAGGTCAGCAGTTTGAAACCACCAGCCACTTCTGGGGAGAAAGGCTTTCTTCTCTCATCAATATTTACAGCTTCAGAAACCTCAAAGGGGCAGGGCTACTTTGTCCTATAGTTTAACAAGGAGTTGGAATTGACTGAATAGTAGTGGAGTTGGGTGATTTTTTTCCTTTCCCTCTTCTGATTATAATATTGAAGATGGTGTTTGAATAAAATATTAAAATATATTTCTAAGAAATTTCTCACACATTGCCTTTTAGTTATAGGAACACTTATTCAAAATTTATTTTTTACGAGTTATCTTGAGGGTAGAAAAAATTAAAAAGGGCAAGTTGATGTACATTTGTGCGTAGGTGTGTGCTAACTTGCATATGGATGAGGCACCAAAAACAAAAAAAGAAACTAAAAACCATACCCACTGCAATTGAGTCCATTCCTACTCATAGGGATCCTACAAAACAGATTAGAATTGCCCCAGGGGTTCCAAGGCTGTAACTCTTCCCTGAAGCAGACTGTCTCGCCTTTTTGAAGAGCAGCTGGGGGGTTTGAACCACTGACCTTTTGATTAGCTGCTGAGTTATTAACCACTGTGCCATGGGAATAAAAGACAAGATTTTTAAAAAACCAACTTTCTTTTGGGGCTTTTGAAGAAAAGGTTAGCTCCTGATGATTCCTTTTTTCCTATTTTGAAATGGCTTGGAAGGCAAATTCTTGGTATTGGAGCAGTTTTCTTACAATGGCAAAGTGATCTGGTTATCCTGAAAAGATTGGTGACTGCTGAAATAATATTGTCACTGTCACTTAGGATCTCCTAAGCAAATTATTTTATACTTTATCGGTCAAACCTTATTTCTGCATTTATTGAGCCCCCTCTTTGTATAAAGGTTGTGTTAGCTTTACTCTTTGTAAGTTGGAAACATGGCACTTCTCAAAAATATGGCCCAAGTGAAAATCAAATGCAGTGCCACAAGGCTGGGGTAACCAGAGTGTTAAAAATTTTTTTTAGTTGCTTAATTTTATTCTATTTGAGGGGGGAGGGCGTTGTACTTATTTTCAAGCTTATTCAAATACTGCTGATGAATTTTTGGTACTACTCATTATAGCCTATAAAAGCTTGGCAATAAACTGTGCCAAAATTTTGAGTGCCTCAGAATTTAGAACTTAGGGTTTCTTTTGAAACTGTTCATATTCTAAATCTCTGACTTGGAATAAGTCCCTTGTATTTTATTCCTTTTCTTCTTTTAAAATGGTGTCTTAGAAGAGCTGGGTTATTTTCTGCAGTCCTACTTAACCACAGCCCTCCTTTTTCAGTGGCAAAGCCCAGTTATGCAAAGCATTGTATGTTTTGTGTATCTGCTCCAATCTATCTCCAATGTGCCTGTTCTTTCGTGGTTTGGCTTCTAGCATTATGCATTCCAATTCTGTTTAAAAAAAATCCATATGAGCAACTTACCACAGTAATCCTCTCTGACATGTTCGCTTCAGGGAAAGAGGCAAAGTTAGAAACATATGCTGAGTTTTAAAATTTGCTGTCACTGCAAAAAAAAGAAAGTTAACAGAATATATTCCAAGTTTCTTTCCCTCTGTTAGTATTACTCATGGAACCAGAATGATGATTTTGACAAAGATGTATTTACTTTCCTATGTCATTTTATCCTTCTTTAATATCTAATTCATCTCCAGAATTATGTACTTTCTTTAGGTTGATAAGTAGCCAGTCTGAAAATATAATTTTTTTGCTTCATTTTGAACTATGTTGCAAAAATAAATGTGTTCTTTTAACTTTAAAATTCTTTGTTTGCCTACACCTAGACTCCTTCCATTACAGTGAGTAGGCTCTAGTCTGTTACAAACAGGCTGACAAGAGAAAGTGGGTAGTTGGTTATGAGTTGAACTGTTAATTGCGAAGTCAGCAGTTCAAAACCACTAGCCACTTCACAGGAAAATCTCAAGGCTTTCTACTTCTATAAATAATTATAGTCTGAGAAATCCTTAGGGCAGCTTTACCCTGTCCTAGAGGGTCACTATGATTTAGAATGCCAGTGACTTCAGTGGGACCCTCCACAGACTAGGAGGGGGCCTGGTACAAATTTTGAGTGGATTTTGTTTTTCCTTCTGCTGTCCAAACATACTCTATACAGACCTGCCCTTCACAAGAGTATAGTGAAAGCTCACCTTTCAGGAGGTTGATTGTGCCAACTATTTTTTTCTCTTCAGTTCTCATGCAGTTCTTAATAACACAGATTATCTTTATTGATAATAATACCAACAACAATAAGCAATTTATGTTGTACCTAATAGTTTGCTTTCATTGTTTTTATTACCCTATAAAAAGGAGCCCTGGTGGCTTAGTGGGCTATTTACTCATTAGGCTGCTAATCATAAGGTTAGTTTGAAACTACCAGTTACTTCTCAGGTGAAAGATGAGGCTTTCTACTCCGTAAAGATTTAGTCTCCGAAACCCACAGGGGCAGTTCTACTCCAGGCACTAAGAGTCGGAATTGACTTGACAGTGAGTTTGGTTTGGTCTTAGCTAAGGTGGATGACAACTGAGCCCCACTTTATAGGGAGGACACTACAGTTCACAAAGTTTAAGCACTCAAGGTCATTTTGGGAGTATATCCAAAAACTAAAAACCTAACTCACTGCCTTCGAAGTGATTATGACTCATACTGACCCTGTGTAGGATTTGCAAGTCTTTAAAAGGAACAGATAGCCTCACCTTTCTCCTATGGAACAGCTGGTGGGTTTGAACCACAGACCTTACAGTTAGCATTCAAACACTTGCATGACATCGCCACCAGGACTCGCTTTGGAGGTATAATAGTGTGGAATTCCAATGCATGTATCTTTGACACTAAAGCTTGGAGATCCTTCTGGAATCCCAGTTGCATGAAGCATACTTTACACTGCCTATTCCTATTATAGTTTCGTATAATAAACACAAGGCAAAGTTGTGTTTAGGAAGAGAAAATGTAAATTGAGCACTCACTTTCCACTTGCCAAATATTATGGTCTAGCACATTAATGAATAATCTTATGAATTTTGAATGAGTGAATGAGAGGATATAAGGATAATGATCCTGTCTTAAGAAAATATAGGGCATATGGTAGGTGCTAGACAAATATTTGTTGAGTTGATGAGGTTATTCCTTCCAATCTTATTGACTTAGACTATGTACTCTACCTTTCTATGAAAACAGTAGTTAATGAATATTGAGTCATAGATCCAGTTTTCTGGTGAAGAATAAGAGAGATTATAATGGATGCTGTTTCCTGTCAGTCCCTTGAAGAATAATTGATACTGTATGATGAACTCTGCTTCCTAAAGAACGCTATATGTACCTGCTTCATTTTACTTGACCTCATTACTCCCTAAAACACCTTCCTTGACTTCTGGCCTTTCCCTGCATAATGCCATCACTTCTAAAGACTTTAGTCTTATTTGGCATATTGAGAATTCCCACTCTGGTGTAAGCATTGAATGGCTAACTAGAAAAACTCATTTGCTGCTCCTTAGGAGAAAGGTAAGGCTGTCTGTTCTCATAAAGATTTACAGCCTTGGAAACACTATGTAGGGCCAATATGAGTTAGAATTGACTTGTTAGCAGTGTTTTTTTGAGGGGAGATATTGGGGGGAGGGGGGTATACCCAGCCAAAATTTTTCCTTGAAGATCCAAGGCTACATACATGACCTCAAACAAAAATGTTTAAAACAGAACCTCTCCCTGTGCCCACTACCTCAACTTCTCTGATTGTAATATTCTTAAATGGAAAGGAATCTCTATTTTCGGGATGAAGACCTCAGGGTAAGAAGCAGCTCAGGTGTAAGCAGGAATCCAGCAATGTCGAGGTCCCCTAGCTGCTCCTGTAGAAAGCAGTCCTGGTCTTCATTTTACTTGGACTCACAGTCAGTACTCATGGAAGCAGCAATTAAGAAATTAAATGATGCATTTCATTGGGCAAATTTGTGGGAAAAGACCTCTTCAATGGGCTAAAGTGCAAAGATGTCACTTTAAGGCCCAAGGCGAACCTGACTCAAGTCATATTTTTATTAGCCTCATGAATGTGAAATTTGGACAATGAATAGGGAAAACTAAAGAATCGATGTTTTTGAATTATGATGTTGGCGAAGCATATTGACTATGCCCAGAACTGTCAGAAAAACAGACAAATCTCTCTTGGAAGAAATACACACAGAATCCTCCTTAAAAGGAATAATGGAAAAGAAGGACAGTAACAACAAAATATAGATATGTGGAGGTGTGTGGAGGTGGGACAGACCAAGCGAGCTATTGGAAGGTTTGAGAAGTCATTGAAGTTGTTGAACGCAAAGGTGGTGATCTGATAAAAGTTCTTTTAAAAAAGAGGAGCATGATGGTGAGACTGCATCTCAGGTACTTTGGACATATTATTAGGATGGTCCAATATGTGGAGCAGGCAATCATGCTTGGTGAAGGAAGACTGTCCATGAGATGGATTGACAGAGGCTGCAACAATGGGTTCAAATATGGCAACAATTAGATGGTGCAAGACCTAGCAGTGTTTGTTCCGAGTTGGAACCAACTTGACATTATGTAATAACACCAATCATAAGCTAACTACTCCCGGAGAGTTTCTTCTGCATGATAGGTTTAGCTTATCTCAGTGTCTATTTGTAGCCCTTTTTACTAGTGAATATCATAATGTTCTCTTGAATTTTCATTGTACTTTCAAACCACCGGAGCTCTCTCACAGTTTTGGCAGATTTTTCTCCAGTGTCTCTTTCTTTTGTGAGCAACAGGCCCTAAGTTTAGATGAATTTCACCCCACCCCCACCCCCGAGAGTCTGGACAGTGCCAGTAGAGTTCACTCTTACCTACTTCTCTGGCCAATCTGTGATTTTTCCTTTTTATGCTAGAGTCACTGGCTTCAGTTGGTGGTTTCCCATTTCCTGTTATATTACCACAATGGCATGTGGTTTTGCTTTCCTTTTTTCCTTTGGAGTACTCTGAGTAGGACCTGTTTGTCTAGAGCTGCATTTGAATTCTTTCTAACCAGCCTTAATTAAGTCAGATGATCTCTCTATAAAAAAGAAAACCAAACTCGCTGCCACTGAGTCAATGCTGACTCACAGCGACCTGCTATGGGTTTCGGAGACTGTAATTGTTTAGGGGAATAGAAAGGCCATTCTTTGTCTCACGGAGCTGCTGGTGGTTTCAAACTGCTGATCATGTGGATCACAGCCCAGTGTGTAACCACTATACTACCAGGGCTCCCTTCCTACACATGGTCATGTTAAAAAAAATCTGTATAAGGGCTATACAGATTTTTTTTATTCCAAAAATAATTAATGTAGCTTCTTGTAGTCTACTGATAGAAGCCAAGCTTAACCCTAAAGTAATGCAAGTGAAGGCTTCTTTTATGGCAAATGTAAATCTTAGTTGCAGTATAGTCATTCATAAGGTGCCCTGGTGGCACAGTGGATTACTAATTGGGCTGATAATGTCAAGGTTCGAAACCACCAGCTGTTCCATGGGAGAAAGATAAGATTTGCTGCTGGTGGAACATTTTAGCCTCAGAAACCCAAAGGAGTAGTTCTACTCTGCTCTATAAGTTCGCTATGAGTCATAATTGACTAGATAGGAGTGAGGTAGGTTTTAGGTTATATAATCATCCAATCTCTGTATGTAAAGAGATGCGATTCAAATGCATTACGTTGGCAGTTCCCCATCTAGGCAGGACTGTAGAAGACTGTTTCTATGATCTGATTTGCACTTGTTCTACAATCTCAGGGCTGCCTAGGATAGATGGTTTCTTTAATCTGACCTTACTCTGTATGGCCAGACACAACAACATTCTAGAAGTACCAGACCCCATGAATATCCTTCCTTGAGTCCCAGGGTGAATAGATAGAGAAGCCAGATAGCTTCTGTCCAGTGCTTCTCATTGTGTCCTTCATACACTTTCCACATATAGTCTGCTGTCTTCAAGGTTGTCTGCATTTGGAGTGGTTAATTCCATTAGAGTTTGTGGATAAATGACAAAATAGTCTGTCAAAAACATCACCTTCACCTTCACTTTACTCCACTACTCTGTTCTTTTAACTGTTTAAGGGCCCAGCTGAAATGCATAGTGCTCCAAAAGTATTGAACTTGAATGATCTTTCTAGTATTTCTGGTTCACAGAGCAGCATATGGGTCCAACATATTGTATGAGAAGAGCTTTGCTACAGGGCATCATGTGCATCTTCAGCTACCCCACCCTAGCAATGCTTGACCCAAGTCTGACTCAAGTCTTGGCAAAATGTCTTGTGATTCCTCCTGAAGCAAGAGAAGATAAGCAGCTTCATGAGGATCCACCTTAAGGCAATTAATTCCTCATTCCTGTCTTGAAGAAACTGCCACAAGGCCTTTTCTCACCCATTTCCTAGTTCAAGTCTAGTAGGTGAGTTTAGCATCTCTCAACATATCCCAGGAATATAGCTGCAGGCTTTTGTTCGATTTAGTGACCAACCTGGCCCAATACTTGGACATTTGTCATCTAGCCCTTCTAGTTGGTTTTATTCTGTGGAATTGGGGATTTAGATTCCTGAGACCAGGCTAATTTTACTTTGCTGTCTAGGTGAGCAATACATTGTTTGGATTCATTTGGGCTCCTTGTCTCCTGACCAGCCACATCTATGGAAGTGTGGCAAGCCAACTAATAGTTGTAGTAGTAATACTTGTTGCCTTGTCAGACATCACAGATCTCCTTTGGGAATGCTTGAGTGTGACACAGTGCGACTGTCAATGGCCAGACACTCAGCTACTGTATGCACCATGGGATACTCCAGTGTGACAAGTAGACCGAAGGAGCAGGAACTTAAAATTTGAATTACTTTGTATTACTTTTCTTACATTTCCAGGTCAAGGCCAGTACCAGCAACTACTCATTAGAAAGAACTACTCATTAGAAAGTTTTAGCTACATACCTAAAAGGGACATACCAATTCTAAAGCATGTTATACAATTGATGTATGTATGGATTGTGATAAGAGTTGTATGAGCCCCCAATAAAATGATTTTTAAAAATGCTAAAGCGTGTCTCTTTCTCTCTCTCTTTCTTTCTCTCTCTCTCTCACACACACACACACACACACACACACACACACCTGCCCCCCCCCACACACACACCCTGAGAGTGGTAGGAAATGAAACATAGTGTCAGTTGTTGGGCCTATTTGGAACGATGCACTTCAAACATGCGATGACTTCTTGCTCATAGAGTCTGTGGCGTTTTGGTTCCAAAGAAACCAAATGTTTCCCTGTGAGAGGATGAACAAAATACTCCTTTTCTGGCATAATATCTGGAAAAATGGAATTGCCTATGGATTGTAGGTCCCATTTATATCATTTTGAAAAAATTTTTAGCAATAGTTGATTTTGTACTGTTTCTAATGTAGACATTTAAGGCTATAAAATTTCCTGTAAGCACTACTTTAATTGCATTTCCCAGATTTTGATGTTACATTTTTATTATAATGTGGCTTAAAATATTGTCTAATTCCTCTTGGAATTTAGTCTTCAATCCAGTGGTTATGTAGAGTTGTATTGCTTACTTTCTAAATAGTTATGCTTTTTATATTGATATTTGTAAGGAAAGTGTTAACAGGTCTAGTTGTTAATTCCTTCATGCCTTCAAGGAAACCTGGAACCATGATTGATTCCTCTCAATCCAGGGAATGTGGTTCTCTGAAGGTTTTAGATTTTAATGGTTAATTTTTGTTTGTGTACATCCAGAGCAACATACTGTGCTCTACCTGATCACCAGTTGCTTATTACAAACATTAAGATCATTGATGTGTGCCCTGATGTATTGCTGGGGCTCTTAAGTTTTAATTACAATGACTTGGTTGTATAGGAAGATACACCTACATGATTATTAGGTGCCATCAAGTTGCCCTCCATACAAGTTATAAACCCTGACACTTGAATGGTCTTCCCAAGGCAGAGATATTACATTCATGCCCCTATTTTTTGCTACTTACAAGAAAGCATTTTTAAAGCCTGTGTCCGACCACTCTGAATTTCATCTATGGTTGAGTGGGATTTCTCTTATATGACTTTTCTGGCATCAGGTTTGTAATTCTCCCAAAATGATTGTTTAGGCCACAATTGTACAAGGGATTGGTCGGTTTACAATTTGCATAAGTGCCTAGAAAATCTACACAATAGTATTGGTCAGTTTATGATCAACCTAAAGGATTAGTGGGTTTATGAAAATCACCCAGTGAAATTGATGAGGAGTGGTCTTATATGAACCTCCAACATCACGTAGAATTTGGGGGCTTCCTGATCAATGACAGCCAAGAGCGGCATGTATCCTTTGAACAGGGCACTCTAAACTGGTAATATTTACTGAGAACATAAGGCTGAATACTGAGAGAAATGGTAGCAAGTACAGAGGAGCAAAGTGGCAGAAATAGAGGCAGTGGTGTGAGTAGTGGGAACCATGAAAGCAGCACATAGTGGTAGTGGGCAGGTTTGGCCCATTGAGAAGACCGTGGTGCTGGATGAATCAGCCCATGGAACATAACTGGGTACTTCTGGGCAGGTAATTAACGGATGGGCCCCTTTGGGCAGTAGGTTGCCAATGGAGCCGAGATTTGGGCATGTACCCTACTGGGTTTGCTAGTAAAATGAGTCTATTTTGAGAGCTAGTTAGAGCTGGACAAGAAAACAGAAGAGTGACAGACTTGGCTAAGAAAAGTTTTGGAAAGAGAGACATATGGACGTGAACACAGTCATATTGCACCCAACCTAACCTGGTGATATACTTGCTAAGGGAGAGAGATACTCGTTGACACCTGATACACAGCCTGTCTGCCTGTGATACAGAAATGGACATGGGTAATTTCTGGATGATAAGTGGGTCCTGGTTAAACATAGTTGGTTCCTCGCATACAGTGGTGTGTTGAGTACTTGTAGGGATAAGGGGGATTGGTTCACCACAAATCTGTTCCTATTGTCTACTGTTTGCTTGTTATTAGCAAAGTATTCTTGTTTGCTGTCTAATAATAAATAATAATGACTTTTCATTTGCCATCATTGCGTATCCTGTGTGTATAATCTAGTCAGATCAGATAATAGAATTCTCATGCTAGCACTGTTATTGTTGCTTGTCATTTTGAGACAACTGGTGGGTGTTTAGTAAATGCTGGTGTTTCAGTGATTAAAGCACTCAGTCACTAACCAAAATGTTGGCAGTTAATTCCAATTCAACAGCTGCTCCAAGGGAGAATGATTTGGCAGCCTGCTTCTCTAAAGATTTATAGCTTTGGAAACCCTATAGGGCAGTTTCTGTTCTATTGAGTTGCTCTAAGTCAACTTGAAAGCAGTGAGTTTAGTTTTGAGTGTTTGGCATGTGTTTGTGCACATGGTTCACCATCCAAAGCATATCTCTTTCCAGATGCATTTACTCTGTACTCTTTACTAAAATAAATCTTAGCCATGAGTATAATCTAATGTGGAGTCCTTCTGCTGACTCACTAAACTTGAGGGTGGTCCTGGCTTACCCTAAAAAGTATTATAATTTAATTTTATTGTCTTCAAATAATGTGATTTGTATGATACTAGGTTTAAAGATTAAAAAAACATTTGTTGATTAATTTTTAGGGCATAAAGTATGATTTCTTGTGGCAAGTGTACCATGTGTACTTGGGAAGAATGTGTATTCTGCCATTTGAGGGTATATCAAGGTGGCTGTCAGTTTTGTATGATCTTAGTTTTAATTTATTTCTAGTTCATTCATATGCTGAGAGAGGGTTGTTAAAATCTACAGTTATGATTGTGGACTTTCTCCCTTCAATTTTGTTTCATGCATTTTAAAACTTTGTGGTCATGTCTTCCTGTTAAATTGACTCATTTATCATTATCAGTGTCCCTAGTTATATCTTGTAATACATTCATTTTTGCAATTTGTATTATTTTCCTTATATTAATATCCACTTCAGCCTTTTGCTTACTCTTTACAATATATACATATTCATACATATACATTTTCAATTAATGCACATTTTACCTGGGTTTGTATTTATACTCATTGTAAATAGCATATAGTGTTTTGTTTGGTTTGTTTTTAACATTCTGACTACCTCTGCCATTTAATGGGAGTGTTGATTAGTCTGATAATCTTTAAAAGAGCCTTGGTGGTGCTGTTGCTAAGCATTCAAACCCAGCAGCTGATCCTCAGATGAAAGATGAGCTGTTTGCTTGAGTAAACCTTCACAGCCTTGGAAACCTTATATAGAGTTTTTTCCAGTTGGAATTAACCTTATGGTAGAGGGTTTGGAATCTTTACTGTATGGTTTGGTTTGAGTGTAATAGTTTTATTTTGGACTTGTCTTCTGGTGGGTTTTTTCCCCCCTTTGTCCCTCTTTTCCACGCCTCCTTTTTTTTCATTGGGACATGTTTTTGGAATTCTGTTTTATTCTTCCTATTGAAATTTTAGCTATTAGTTTTAATATTTATTTTTACAGTGGCTTCCCTAGGAATTATGAAATCATTATTTTTCACAATCCACTTAGCTAATAACATGATTTGAAGTAAAATGTTAAAAATTTATAAACTTATACACATTACATGGTTATCATTTCCATTTTAAATACTTTCTTGCTTTATAGAGAAATGAAGAACAACAACAAAAAACCCACCAAAAAATCCAGCCTTTTGCATGTACCATTTTCAACATATGTTATTAATATTTGAGGATGCCAATTCCATCTGATTTCATTTCCCTTTTACCTAAAACACTTATTTTGTTATGTTATGATGCAGCTCTGCTAGCAAAAAATATTTTCAGTTTTCTTTTATCTGAAAATATCAATGCTTCGTACTTCATAGATTGCTGCATATAGAATTATGGAGTTGACATTGTTTTGTTTCTAATGGAAAAATTTTTATTTCGTGTACAAAGAGTTTGTATTGTTTCTTTTGGTGGGTACATGTGTTGAATAATCTATTTAAGAAAAATCACTTAGTGCAACTTGATGAAACCTGTACATATCCTTATAATTACAAGGAACCACTAGCAATATATACTGAAGCCACATGTCCAGATAAGATTGTACCAATTTGGGCAGATGTGATGAGAGTAGAAACCCTGGTGGAATGTTTGTGGTTGGCTCCAGTAGAGCTGCTGAGGACCCATCTTACTTTCAGGCCCTCACTGAAGCAAATTGGACTTCTGCGGTCTTTGTTTAATGCTTTAAGCTGTTCTATTCTCTTTTGACCTCCATGATTTCTGATGATCAACTCACTCTCTCTCGGCTGCTGCTTTTAAGATTTGCTTTTTATCTTTATTTATAGCTACTTATTATATACCTCATAGTCACCCTTTAGGACAGGGTAGAACTTCCCCTGAAGGTTTCTGAGGATACAACACTTTATGCAATAGAAAGCCTCATCTTTCATCTGGGTCACTGTGAGTCAGAATTGACTCAATAGCAGTGAGGCTGAGTTTGGGGGATTATGTACCTGTGCATGGGCTTCTCTGTTTGCTCATTTTGGTCAGTGTTCATTTATAATCTAGTACCTATGAATTTCTGTCTTTAATCAGGTTTGAGAAAAGTCCATACAGTACTTAAAATATTTTTTTCTGGTGCCATTCTCTCTCTCTTCTAGTGTTCTCATTACACTTATGTATCATTATTTGAAATATCACTTGAGATGTAATTAAAAATGTCCACAGCCACATATTGACCTGGAATTGGCAGTTCAAGTTGAATTCAGAAGAGGATGTGGAACAAGGGATATTATTGCTGATATTATATAGATTTGGACTGAAAGCAGAAAATATCACAAAGATGTTTACCTGTGATTTATTGACTATGTGAATAGAAATTCGACTGTGTGGTTCATAACTAGTTATGGATAACATTGTGAAGAATAGGAATTCTGAAACACTTCTTTTTTAAAAAAAAAAACATTTTATTAGGGGCTCATACAACTGTTATCGCAATCCATACACACATCAATTGTGTAAAGCGCATTTGTACGTCAATCTCAAAACATTTTCTCTCCACTTAAACCCCCGACATTAGGTCCTCATTTTTCCCCTCCCTCCCCGCTCCCCCCTCCCTCACGAGCCCTTGATAGTTTATAAATTGGTATTTTGTCATACCTTGCCCTGTCCGACGTCTCCCTTCACCCACTTTTCGGTTGTCTGTCCCCCAGGGAGGAGGTCACATATAGTTCTTAATTGTTTTCCTGTGGAACCTATCCGTAGTCCAAGAGACAGTTGTTTGATGAACACAGAGATACTATGTAATTTAAAATCAGGAAAGATGTGTGTCAAACTTGTGTCATTTCACCATTCTTAGTTACTGTATATATTGAGAAAATAATCTGACCAAGTAAACAGTATATTTACAGGTTTCAGTGTGGATTATACCTGAACTTGATGAAAAAGAAAATCCGTATAACTAGATTAGTAAACAGCATCATAGTACATGAAGAAGAAATTTAAGTTGTCAGTGATTTCATTCTACTTGATTAAGAATCATCATCCATATAAGCAGCTATAAAGAAATCAAACGGTGTATTATTGCTTTGATCTTTTGCAAAAGACCTCTTTAAAAAAATTTCAAAATAAATGTCACTTTGATGGCTGCAGTATTCCTCACACAAGCGATAGTCTTTTTAATTGCCTTGTATGTTTACCAAAGCTGGACAATGAAAAATGAGACAGAAAAATTGATGCATTAGTACTGTAGCATTGGTGGAAAACTTGAATATATACTGGGCTGCCAGAAGAATGGGGGGCTCTGGTGACATCGTGGTTATGTGTTGGGCTGGGATCCTCAAGGGTTCCTCAGTTTGAAATCCCCATTTGCTTCATGGGCGAAATATGGGACTTTCTACTCCCATGAACGGTTACAGTCTCAGAAACTCATAGGTGCAGGGAAGTTCTACCCTGCTCTATAGGGTTGCGCTGAGTTGGTAGTGACTTGATAGCTGTGAGTGTGCTAGAAGAGCAAATTAATTTAAGAAGAGATTCAGCCAGGATGGTACCAGGAAACAAGGACTTTGGACTGGTCTTCAGGAATAAGATCAATTGCTAGCAAAGGTCATCATAATTAGAAGAGTAGAGGGTCAGTGAAAATCTAGGAAGTCTTCAATGAGATAGGGCTGAAACATAGCAACATTCATGAAGATGGCGCAGGACTGGTGAATGAACAACCTTCCATTCTGTTATCCCCACAGTTGCTATCAGTTGGAGCCAACTGGAGGACATTTAACACGATGATCTGAGTCCCCTGAGGTTTTGTTCATTTGGTCTTGGTCTGTTTTGTGTCTATTCTTTGTGTGTTTTTTATTGACCTGCCTTTAAATTTGCTTATTCTTCCTCTGCCATTTTTTAAGCCATTTTGTGTTTGTTGTTCTAAAATTTCCCCATATTGCTTGTATTTCATTCCTGAGACTTCACATTTCTTTACTGAGGTTTTCACAAATTGAAATATTTTCTCGTATTTTATGAAGGGGGATATAACAGCCACTTTAAAGTCCTTGTTTGGGATGAGTTTTAATTTGTTTTCCTTTTGCTTGATAATGTGCCCATTTTCTTAATTTTTTGTATGCTGGGTATTTTTGGGTTGTCTGAAAGATATGTTGTCAGGGTTCTGAATTTTGTTATTCTTTCTCCACTAAGTGTTGTTAACTTTGTGTCAGCAATTTTCTTGGCTGGGCTTGAACAATAAACGGTTTCTTGTGGTCACTCACTCATTATCATTGAGTCAATTCTGCCTCTATAGGACAGTAAAACTGCCTCTGTGGGTTCCAAGGCTATACATTTTTACTGGGACAGAAAACTCAGGGCCATAGAGTTAATGTTGACTCAGAAAGACTCTATAGGACAGAGTAGAACTGCTCTTGTGAGTTTCTGAGACTGTAACTGTTCATGGGATTAGAAAGCCCATCTTTCTCTCGAGGAGCAGGTTAGTGGTTTTGAACTGGATTGCAGCCCAACTCACAGCCACTGCATCAGTGGGCCCTGCCACTGGGGCAGAAATCCCTATCTTTGTCCTGCAGAGCAGCTCACAGCTTCACACCGCTGACTCTGCAGTTAGCAGCCCAATGTGTGGCTCACTACATCATCAGTTAACTGTTTTTGTGTGTGTATAGCAGCTCTTATCTCTGTTAAAATCTTTTGTTTGAGGACAAGCCCATTTCATGTTATAGTCAGGTATGTGGATAGACAGGGTTTAAGGCACTTTACTGCTTGGTTCTTCCTTTTCAATGCTTAATGATTTCTCGGATTCATTTTATCTGGTTCTCTAGACCTGAATGACTATAGTGTTTTCACATATGTACCTATTCTCCTGTGTGCCTTTGGACTACATTTAGCCCCAAACAAAAAGCCATGCCATGTCCCCAAATTGACTAGATGGCAGAGAGTTTTGTGGTTTTCTTCAGTCATCAGTCAGTACTTGCAGGGTGGCAGCTCCAGTCTCTGTTCACAGTTCATTCCTTTTCATTGCGTCTATTCCATGCAAGCATAGTTCAGGGTTCAGAGGTGTGGGTATACAGAGATTGAGGTGTTTTTCTCTGGCTCCCCTTACCTCTTGCATTCCCCTGCTCTGTTCAATGTGCTCTCAACTTGATCTTGCTGGTTTGCTAGGCTGGAAAGATGAGAATTTTCCCCCTTCCCTATGTGCCCCTCCTGTGCCAACTCCGGCACACCACCACTGCTGTTCTTCGCTCTAAGCTAGAAGGTAAGGTGGTGCAAACTTAATTTGTGTAGCTGCCTGTAGCTGCCTGTCTCACTTCCAGCAGTCCTGGGTGTCCTGTTAGATTCTGTGTTCTGTTCATTCTCTAGTACCTAAGTACCTTTCTCTTCCTGTTGTATGCAGGTTTTATAGTTGTTTACTCTGTGTGTGCAGGCACGTGTGCTCACGGAACTATGTGTGAGGAAGCGAGCAAGTCTGAGGGTCCTTAGTTCATCATATCCAGAAACAGGAATTATGTTGTTTTTAAAATATTTACTTGAGAGCGTAAAAGAAACCCTACTTTCCTGGAGAAGCTTTTTGAAACCAAGCGTATGCTGGTCCTTCACTGAATGTTGGCAATTGATAAAGGTAGCGTCCTATTCTTCATACAAAGAGGGTAGGAGACATTTTTGAGACAAGCAGAATAGTGTGGGAACTATGAACAACTTATATGATCGCACTTCCCCAAATTATGTGGAAAATATAGTAACTTCACAAAGCCTCCAGATTTTTCAAAAACTGCTTATGGGTGCTTTAAAGGGCAATGCAATGGAGTCCCGGTGGTGTATTAGATTACAAATTGTGCTGCTAGCCTCAAGCTCAGCAGACGCGACTGTCTGCTCCCTTAAAGAGTTGCAGTCTGGCATGGGTCAATTCTACTCTGTCCTTTAAGATGGCTATGAGTTGGAATGGACTTAATGGCTGTGAACTTGTGTTGGTTATTTTTGTTTGTTTTGATTGCTGTTTTTGTTGTTGTTGTTGTTTTGGATTTGGACTACTCAAACAGTTTGTACTCCACTACTTAACCTAAAGGTTGTCGGTTGGAAATCTCCTGAGCAGCATTGAAGCAGTGAGGCCTGGTGACCTGCTTCCCTAAAGATGAGCGCCAAGAAAACACCATGGAGCAGTTTTCTATAAGACATGGTATCATCATGAATCAGAATCCACTCAAGGGCAACTGGGTTTTTTTTGTTATTTGTCTTGTTTTGTTTATGGCTCTTTTGAATCAAAGACTAGATTCTACTTGGCTTTGGACAATGGCAGTTATAAAGCTAGATATTCAGTAAATGCTAGTTGGGTACATTATTTCTCAGAAGATTTCCAATAATAATAAGCATTCTGAAATTAGTTGAGCATTTTTTATTTGCATGTTTTTCTTCTTGTACTTTACGGTCATGAATTTCAAAGTGTTTTTTTAAAAAAGACACCCTCCCTTGGGAATTGTTATGTACTGTTATTCAGATTAGTATTTTTAGGGTGAAAACCCAGCTAAGGGTCCATAGGGAATAGTGAATTAGATAAGACAATTCATATTATCATTACAGTCAAAGTAATGTAAGTTGAACACTTTAAAAGTACCTATAGAAATTAGCAGGTTTAGAGACTCTATCAAGAAATTTAAAGATTACTGGTGGTGCCAAGGTTCAGGGCATAGTTGCTAACCAAAGGGTTCAAAAGCACCTAGTGCCTATTTGTCCCCCTGAAGAGTACAGTTTAGAAAATAAAGTTTCCTGAGCTACAAATGAAGTTTCTCTAACAATGAGATTGAAGTGTGCGGGAGGAGTACGGCTACATATACACAAAGAATAAAATATATCAATATACAACTTGTATCATTTTATATAACATTTAGCTTTTGACTCAATCCCCTCTTGTTAATTCACCTATAAGAGACTAAGTGATGTTTTGATATCATTATGATTAATTATAACCTGGATTTATGTGATCTGGCAGGAGAATGAAATCAAAGGAGCAGCAATATTGGTCTATCACTAAAATTACAGATTTGGCATTCACTTGTCAGTATGATTATTGTAAACACGATGTCATATGGAATAACATATTTCCTGAGATGAGTCGAAGCATTTAGCTTTAGTATTCCGGTGTTCTCTTCAGTTCACTGCCCTATATCTCTTAGGGAACCAAGAGAAAACTTTGGGACTTCCAGATTCGTTAAGGGGCTGTGGTAGTCATCTTATATTTGGCCCTGGTAACCAGTGGCTATGGATCCCCTTGTATCTAGCCTCGTACTTCCTCAAGTGGTAACCTGGGTTGTATTCCAGTGCCCCCAAGCTGCTTTGGAGGCTTTGATTGCATGAGTGAACAGAGAAAATGTGAAAAACACATTTAGACCAGAATAACAAGGTCATAAGGCCAAAGAATGTTTTTATGGATATTTTTGCACACACTGCCAATCTCAAAAACAAAGCAAAACAAGCAAACAAAAAACCCAACCTCACTGCCATCAAGTCAATTTTGACTCATAGTGACCCTATAGGACAGGGTAGAACTGTCTCTGTGGGTTTCTGGGACTCTTAACGCTTGATGGGAGTAGAAAAGCTTTGCCTTTCTCTCTTGGAGCAGCTGGTGGTTCTGGCCTGCTGACCTTGGGGTTAACAACCCAATTCATAATCACTTCTTCACCAGTGCTCCTCACATGCTGCCAATAGGATTCAGTATATTTTTTAACAGGTGATTCTGACTCACAATTTAGTCGATTTTTCTTTGATTCTTCTGAAAGCCCAGTAGCATTCCTGTTGATTCTGTACCCAACACCCAACCTCTGGCCATTGCGTTGGTTCTGACTCACAGCTACCCAAAAGTACAGAGTAGAACTGCCCCCTATGGCTTGTGAGGCTCTACGGCTTCATCACAGCAGATAGTCTCACTGCTCTCCCGTGGAGCAGCTGATGTACTTGAACCATTAACCTTTCACTTCGTAGCCCAGTGTTCAACCTGCTACACCACCAGGGACCGTTCAATGTGTGTGCCAGACCACTTCAATTACTACCATTTGTCTTAGCTTCCTATCTCTGAGGTCAATGAATGCTTGCGTTGAATTGGAAGGTAAGTAGCTATATTTTCAAGGGATGCTCTGCATGTCTAACAATGCGTGTGTGGTAAGGAAGACAAGGAGAAAGTCTGCTTTAAAGTATGCAGCATATGGTATTAGATTCTGTAATGAAATGCTTGGCCAAAGAGGATTTTCTCCTTAAATTAGTAACTAAATTGGTATGTGGGAGGAGTACCTTTCCTAAGATTGCCTGTTCCTGCAGCTTAAGCTGTAGTTATATATTTCGCCAGTGTTTTTAAGGAGGTGAGTAGATGGTGAGGTAATTTTCTTAAGTACTTGGATCCTGCTTGTCTCCAGAGGCTTTGAAGCTGTGAGTTACAAAATAGATGGATTTGATCTCCAGGGATCTTTGCCAGGTTAGTAATTGCACTGAGAATTTAGATGATCACAAATGACAACATGATGTCCTTACCTTTACTCTAGGAGTGAGGTGATTCTAGATGATAAAGATTAAGAGTGGGTTTTAGTTTAGAGCAGTGGTTCTCAACCTTCCTAATGCCACGACCCTTTAATACAGTTACTCATGTTGTGACCCCCCCCTCGAACCATAAAATTATTTTCGTTGCTACGTCATAGCTGTAATTTTGCTTCTGTTATAAATCGTACGACTCCTGTGAAAGGTTCGTTCGACCCCCAAAGGGGTCGTGGCCCACATGTTGAGAACCGCTGGTTTAGAGGGATTGGGAAATGATTATGCAGCCAGTAAGTTGAGACTGCTTTGTTTACTGAAAATAAAACAACTACCCAAAAAAAAAAAAACCCACAATAAAAACACCTCACTGCCATTCAGTCAGTTCCAAATCATAGTGACCCTAGAGGACAAAGTAGAACTGCTTCTGTGGGTTTCTGAGGCTGTAACTCTTTATGAGAATAGAAAGCCTTATCTTTTACCTGAGGATCAGCTGGCAGTTTTGAACTGCTGAGGTTATCAGTACAACACATAAACACTCATCCCAGGGCTCTTATTTATTGAGGTAGCCTAAAAAATATCCATTAAACTGTAAGCAACATGATGGCTAAGTTTTGTTCAATTTTAGTAATCTTTGTGTTGTGACATAATGCCTTATGATTTTCTGTGGAAAGAATGAGGTTTATATTATATTGTAGGCTTGCTTATTATTTTTTTAGCATGGGGGAGAGAGGTAGTAGTATTGAACATTTTCTTTGTGCTAGCCAGGTGCCAGATTCTAAAGGGATAGAGGGAGAATATAATGTCATGCAGGATTTGAAAATTGTTGAACAAACGAGAAATATTTGACAGATCAGTACTATAGATTTGAATTCTATAGAAATTCACAGGACTGAGAGATTATTTCCTGGTTGGGCTGATAAAGATGACTTTGTATGGAGGTGCAGAATTAAACTGTCATTAATAATGGCATTAAGAAACATAAGCCAAGAAGAAGGGGCATCATAGAGTGAAAATAAAGGAATTGAAATAAAGGCTTGGAACTGGGAAAGTTTGCAGCAGTTGTAAATAGCTGGTTTGACTTAATTTTCAGTGTCCCTGTTCTAAAACGGGACCTAGAATGTCAATTTTGCCTCAAAAGTTTTGATTCAGATCTGTACGAAGTCATCATGTAGTTCATAAAGTAATGTTCTACATCCTACTTTGGTTACTGTGGAATCTTCTTTCTGCACCTGCAACCACATCCTCATTATTGAAGGCTCTCAAGTGTCGCCTTGACTATGAAGCCTTTTTATCCTTCCTTTCTGGAGACAACAAACCTGACTACTCTTCCTTTAATATATCCTCTACTTCTTTTAGAGCATCTCTGATGCATTTATTGCATTTTTAATATCTCTGCCTCATTCCACCACAGTGTTTAGGTCCATTATTGTTCATGTCTCTATCCCTGGTGTATCAGTAGTAATGCATTTGGCTGCAAGTAGCAGAAAATGCAATTAAAAATAGAAGCTTAGGTAAGTGTTGTTATTTCATTGGAGGTAGCAATTCAAGGTGGGTAGTTTGTTGCAACAGTGGGCTCAAAAATAACAATTATACTGATGGCCCAGGACCAGTCAGTGTTTTATCGTGTTGGACTCAGGTTGCTATGAATTGGAACGGACTTGGCACCTAACAACAACAACAACAACAACCTGAAGGACTATCTCTTTTTCCAGGCCATCATGATTGCACAACGGCTATACTTTGTACCTTATGTCTGTGTCCCAGCCAGAAAGAAAGAGGACAAATGACAAGAGTTTGGCCAAAGAATGTTCTCTTGAGAAAAAAACTTTTTACTTAACATTACGTTGGCCAGATTGGATCCTATGGCCACCATTAGTTGCAAGGGAGAACTTTTCTAGTTCTTACACTAGCCCTATGGCGTAGTGGTTATGAGTTGGGCTGCGATCTTCATGGTCAGCATGAAGCAACATGAGCATCAAAACCATAAGCTGCTCCTTAGGGGGAAAATGAGGCTTTCTACTCCCATAAAGAGTTACAGTCTCAGAAACTCAAAGGAGGCAGCTCTGCCTTAACTTATCAGGTTGCTATGTGTCAGCATTGACTTGATGGCAGTGAGTTTGGTTTTGGTTTCTACTAGAGAAAAACAAAACAAAACAAACTCACTGCCATCAAGCCAATGGTGACTTATAGCGAACCCTATAGGACAGAGTAGAACTGCCTCTGTGGGTTTCCAAGACTGTAACTCTTTATGGAACTAGAAAGCCCCATCTTTCTCCCAAGGAGTGACTGGTGATTTTGAACGGCTGACCTTTCAGATCAAAGTCCAACTCATAACTACTAGAGAAAGGCAGAGGGCGAAAGTGTTCTGGATATTATTTATGTAGGAAGGCTAGTGTCATGTTCATGATTGGGCTTTGTCTCCAAAATGTCACGGCTCATGCCCTATCAATTTTCTCACATTGGATATGTGTTAACACTGAGCTCACTATTTCAATGGTAATGTCAAGGACAAAATCCATCTCTTGCTATTTTTTTTCCAACGTGTTTTGTCTATTTTAAAAGTGTGGTTTGGATCATGATTTCAAAGTAAACATACTTTGGCCATTTTCAAATTGAGGGATATGGTGAGAGGTGGAAATAAACAGTCATATCTGGTTCCAGGAAAATGGCCCCAGCAGTATGGAAAACGTTTAACTCTGTGAGTGAAGAACTCCATAAATAATCTGTCTGCTTCCCAGGATTCTGTGATTTCTGGATGGCCTTTAGCTTTCAAGTCATTCCTTTTTCTGTGAATTGAATCAGATATAGGGAGAGGCTACCGCACTTCCTGGTTTCCCTGATTTAGAATTCGAGTTTGCTTAATTTCTCTTCAGTATTTCGGGCATCACTGGGAAGGTCTCTTATTGAAGCTGGATGGAACAAAGATGAGGGCAGCGGGGAACCCTTAAGACCCTCTAACTTTCGCTGCTG
>NW_022103936.1:1753300-1763930 GCF_000313985.2 Echinops telfairi
CAGTGTACTCCTTAGAGGAACAGGGATAATTTCCTCACTAATTTCAGAATCAGAAGTTAAAAGACTATTGAGTAACTGGCTTGTTGTAATATCGGGGATAAGATAACCTTTCCAACCTTGGAAACCCTAGGGGGCAGTTCTACTCTGTCCTTTGGGCTTGCAAAGAGTTGGGATCTTGCTAGGCAGGGGCTTTTTGGAGATACAGTTTGACCTTTAACAAAGATCCAGAACTATTCGGGAGGTTTTGTTTGATTTTTAATCTAAATCTGCATCCTGGCTTTGTTTTAGCTCTCCTCTTCTAGACTTCAACCTTTGTCATTTTGTTCTCAAATGTTTTAAAATTATTCTTTTAAAAATCATTTTATTTTATATCTTTATTTTGTATAAGTCTTTTCAAATCTGTGGGATCTGAGTAAATAAAAGGAGTTTATTGAAATGTTAAATTTGATGTGCTGAATTCATATCTGTGTCATAATTTTTGTTTATCATCATGATTTGGTGATGATCAAGGGCACTAAATAAGATGAAATTCAGAAATAAATAAGAATGAAATGTCTGGGTTAAATTGAACAAGAGATCATATGCATAAAATAAGCCTGCCTCCTCCAATGAATGCCTGAAAGAGGGTACAAGTTATTTATTGGCTCTTCCCTGTCAAGCTCCCTTAGTCTTAAGATGTTTCACCAGAAGTCTTAAAGAGGGCAGAAAAAATGAAGGCATTGCAACTGATTAACTACCAGAAGTAAGGACTAGCCTCATGCCTGTTCCCTGGCTTGCGTCATTTTCCCACACATCCAATTGCTGTGATTTAACTCAGTATTCTGTTGACATCCTCCTCTTCACCATAGGAAAATTCCATTTCTCTTGTCCCTTACAGATAGGGTTTTAAAAGCAAAATGATTACGTTAATTTTCGTGTGCATGAAGAGTTGATAGCCTCCTCTCTAAATTCGAATATATGAATGCTTGCTGCAAAAGGCTAAAATAACTTTATCACTGGATGATGAAATCCAGGTTCTCCTATTTATCTGTTTCAAGGATATAATCAGAAATGACAACAATATTGAAATTGTTGAAAATGTACACTGCTGTAATATATCTAACAGCAATATTATAGTAAATTCCTATTGGCCACAGACTATTTTATTTTTAGTATATGGATATGATACAGTTTATTTTCTAATTTAGGGAATGGTTAAATTATGTTACATCAATATAATGTCGCCCTTAAGAATCATGTTTGTAAAATATTTTGTTTCATAGGAAAAATTTTACAATATGGATGAAAAAGACACAAAATGGAATATCATGTTATTGAAATTTATTGAAATACATATTATTATTAATTACATATTTGCATGTCTTGTATCTGTCAAGAAGAGCTCTGTTCACACAAGCTGCATGGCAATTGGCTTCCATAATAATCACAAGCAAATCCACTGCCATTGCAATGATTCTTACTCCTATTGACCCAATCTGAACATTATCGACTCTATAAGTAATAGTAACCCAAGGCTGTAAATGTTTAAGGGAGCAGCCAGCCTCATCTTTCTTCTGTGGAGCAGCGGGGTGTGTTTGAACACTGACCTTTGTAACTAGCAGCCCAATCTTGGAAACCCTAGGAGGCAATTCTACTCTGTCCTATAGGGCTGCTAAGAGTTGGAATTGACGTCATGGGAATTTCAGTTATTTATTTTTTGAATGGGAATATCTGTCAAGCATAGAGATGAGTAAGAGGATAGGGCTCCAAACAAGATATAAATAATATCTGCCTGTATTAAACAAAGTAGGGTATGGTTATGAAATTAAATCTCCCTTTTGGGGATTGGTGATTTCTAGTCAAATGCGATTAAACTCATTATCTAATTTGTGGACTCTTCAGGACGTTGGTTTCATTTCTCGTCTGCTTTTTGTCTGAGAATTCATAGCTTTCCAATTCAATTAAATTGAGCAAAAGAGTTTAAAACAAGAGCAACAGACAGACAAATCAAGCTCAGCATTTCCTCTCAGCTTTAAAATGTCTTTGCCCATGTGGTCAATGTCTCTCAACATCAGTGTAATAGCTGGCTGCTCCTAGGAATCCATCCTTGTAATTGCATCTGGGCTGATTTTCGAGAAGAAGGTATTCCTTTGCCAAGTAAAGAAACATTTCTGCATGGGCCTCTTTAATTCACCTTACAAAAAGTCCCATACTGGTGCTTTTATAAAATGTAATTTTCATACTTGCATACTGTTACTAACTTAATTGTGTTCTTTAGACAAATTTCCTTTAAAAAACATTAATGAGGCTTACAGGGAATAAACCTAGAGTGTGAATCAGTTTTTATTGGATAAATGGTAAATCTTGTTTGTGTACGAACTTCATCCTGCAAAATAGACCTTTAGAATTAAAGTCAATGATTCAGTTGTCTACTAGGCCATTCACCTTTGATGCTTCCAGTGGCTTTAAGGTAACACCTGTAAATATATGCACTATCGTGGTGCTACCACATTGTGTGTCATAGAAATAACTTTCATTCTAAAGCCTCAGAAGCATGCCAAATTTGTCCCACATACGACACGATGCTTTCTCAATGCCATTTTGTTTAGCACATGCAGCTACACTGGGTCAATGGGAGAAGTAAAAATGCAAAACAATGTTTCTTTCTGGCTTATTCAGAATCAAGCTCCTGAATTTGTGTAGTATATCTGGCCTCACCTATTTAAAAAAAAAGAGAGGTATTTCGGAACACCTGAACTTCATAGAGGGTCACATTTAAATCCCCAGTTTGCTACATTTAGAGCTAAGATCCGCTTTGCTCTGGAATGCCTAAGATAATAAACCAAAGCCACATTGTTTATTCTTTTCGCTCACACATGGCATCCATTATGCATTGATCTTGTCCAGCAATATTAACCTTCTTTAACAGATTGTTTGGCCATCTGAAGAGTCTTATAAAAGTTTAATCAGTACACTAAAAATAAGCAGCTAATGTCGTAGCACATTCTGGTAACTCATAAAAGAAAATCAAGCTTAATGTAAGCTTGTAAGATTAAAGAAGGTTAGTGCATATTTATTTCCTATTCAAGGATGAGAATCAATGTATATATAATTATATATATATTTATAAGTATATATTTACATGAAAAAATTAAAAATATATACACAGTTTTTCTTCTTGAGAAGTGTGATGTAATGTGAGCATGCTTAAAAATGACAGATTGTTTTTCCATTTGCAGAATACTGTTTATCCTACTAGCTACCTGCTCTAAACTATATAGCACTGTGTAACAGGGTTAAAGAAGTCTGTGCCCCTTCTTTTCCTCAGAAAAGTCTACATCTGGAGAGTGCCTTCCTATCCTGAGAGTCCCTGCGGTTTTACCGCTTTTCTTGTTTCTCTTCGCAAAGTATTCCTAGGTTTGAAAGAGGCACCTAACCATAGTGTTGCTATTAATTGGTTCTATCATTCTTTTTCTTCTTGATGACTCTTCTTTCTGCTACTGAAAGGCACTTGTTTTCACAATACAACAGATTCCATTAGGAAATTATCCTGGCTTTTTGCTGTCCTTAATTAATGCATAGTTAAATGGGGAAAAACAAAACAAACAAAAACCTGATCACAAAGGATGTCCAAATGACCAATAGAAATATAAAGAGCTATTCAACCTCGCTACTTATCAGGAAAATGTACAATGTGATACTACTGCCCAACCACTAGAATAGCTAAGGGGGGAAATATAATACCAAGCATCTGCAAAAATGAGAAAGGACTGATACTCTAGTAGCCATTACTGGGGATGTAAATTGGTATCGCTACTTCAGAAAAGCAGTAATGACTAGAAGTGATTATAGGCACACTATGACTAAGTCATTTCACTTCTAGGTTCATCAAAAGACATGTATAAGATTGTTCACAACACTAATTTATGGGAGCCCTATGCTGGAAGCAATCTAGATAGCCATCGAGATTGTAGTGATTAAACAGACTGGGATGTGTACCTAAAATGGAGTTAGTAGTGACAATGACTGAATTAAAATTACATGTAGCAATATGGATAAATCTCACAAATATGTTGAACAAAAGGAGCTAGAGCCTAAAGAAAAGGCAATGTGATCCCATTTATATGAAGTTCCAAAATGTGCAAAAATTCATCTGTGGTGTAATAAATCAGGCTAGTGGTTACCCTTAGTAAGAGACAATAATTGTATTCGTATAGGAGAAGCTTTTGGAGTGCTGGGGATGTGTTCTTTGGTATCCTGATCTAGGTGATTACATGGCTGTCCTTATGTTGTAAAATATATACAAGGGTAAGTAAAAATATTGATATGTCATGAAAACCAATACAAACAAAACTATCAAAATGCGAAGCTATTGTTTCTCTATATAGCTTCCATCTAGGTCTATACATTTGTTGTTTCCATCTCTCCAATGTTTACCCTGAAGAATTAGGTTTTTACTGATTTACACTCTGTGAAAATGGTAGTTTGGGCATCTTTGAGAGACTCACATTGTGTTCCTTTCAATTGTCCTTTTGAGTTTGGGGAAAAATCAATCTAAAGGAGAGCAAGTCACGATTGTAGGGTAGGTGGGGTCAGGTGTTCCAAGAAAACATCTCAGAGGTCAGCCATTACCCTCGAGTAATGAATAGGTGCATTGTTGTAATGGAAAGAAATTCATTGGGACAGCTTCCCTGGCATTTTCCCCCCCCAGTGCAGTTTTCAGTTTTCTAAAAACTTTCATCATGAGCCCTCATAATTTTCCTATTTTTTTCAAGGAAATCAATGAAGATGACCCATTTTGGTATTCTAAAATATAGTCACCATACATTCTAAGCTGTCCTCTCTGCCTTGAATTCAACTAGCCCAGCAGAGACTCTCAGAAGCCCCTGTTTTAGTTGGACTCTTATTGTTTGTTTGTTTGAAGGCACCCTAAGGAGACTAAGACAAGTGTATTACCAAGAGCTCTTCTCTGTAGCCATCCAATGATTGCAGATTTATAAACACGTATGGACACATTTTGTTAGGAATAAGTCTATACATGTATGAACTGGAAACACAGTAGCAGTAATTTTTGACTTCTCCTTGTACTCATGATTTGTGTACTTTTCTGTATGTATGTTACTGTAGTTTTTGTTATTAATTGCTGTCCACTTGATTTCAGTTCATGTGACCTCATGTGTGCTAAGTAAAACTGTACTTCATAGGGCTGTCAAAGCCATGGCCTTTGGAGTCCTCCTAGGTACTTTGAATGGGTTTGAACTGCCAACCTTTTGGCTAATTCTCAAATGTTTAACCATTTGTCCTACCCAGGGACCCCTAATGCATGTTATACTTTAATACATTTTTAAAGAAAATAAGTTTTATTTATCTATTGCTGCATCACATATTCCCGAAATTGGCATCTTAAGCCAATAAATATGTATTATCTCACACATTCTCTGCGAGAGGGGAATCAGGAGCAGCTTAGTTGAGGGGTTGTCACATGGGAGATGTCATAGTGTTGTAAGTCAGATATTATCTGGGGCCTGCAGGACCTAGTTCTAAGTTGGCTCACTCACATATTTATAAACGGGATCCCTCATTTCTTCCTGTGATACTCCTTATAAAGCTTCCCCTGAATTCCCCACTCCCAGTGAGTCATCTGAAATAGAACAAAATGGGTACCACAGAACTTGATGTCAGAGACCTGTGTTAAAAAAAACTTGGAATGTTCTGAATCTTGATAGGAATACAAGTTTTACAGACTTGTTTGTGGAAAGCCATTGAGCAAAATACATTTATGATGTTAGCACTTTGTATTTTATGTGAGCACTTTTGATGTAAATCTGTAGGTAAGTTAAAAAGTATCCTATAATACTGCTATTTTCTAGCTGTGTGAACACAAGTAGATCAGGTTTCTGAAATTTATCAATAAGTATTATAGTGCCTATCATTGTGTTGTTGTGAGCACTAATAAAATAATGTATATAAAATGCCTTATTGTGGTAGGTATACAACACACACCATGTAAAACGCTATTATTTGAAGGATGTGGAATCAGCGAAGATGCTGAGATAAAGTTCTCAGAGGTTTAGTCCAATACATTCTTTTCTTGTAGACCCTTTACACAGCTGAAGAGAACTGTATCTTTTAGAAAGTAGGTGAAGAGGGATTGGACTCCAGGGAGCACCTCATCTCTAGACAATGTCCTGTGCCCCTGAAAATTAGAAGAGCATTGGCACTAAGGGAAGAGCAGGAAACTAGGGATGACGATCTTTAACAGGGTCATCAAAGGTTAATGTGATGGTGTGTTTGATGCACAGTGGTGTGCAATGATTGATTGACTACCTAACCAGCCATGAGAGAACCATGTGGCTAAAAAGCAAAGTTAAATAGAAGTGCTTCTCTCCAAACTAAAATGCAAAATGCAGTTTTGGTTACTAATAAAGAACTAAATATAACCGGCTCTTGTAGGATTTTGAGAAGAATAACTACCATTGTTAGGTATTTCCAGGTTATGAATGTCATAGTAAGACTAGGAAAAATTGGGTGAATATGACGCACATCAAAATGGAAGAAGAAGCTCTTTGAGAATTGGGGATGCACATTCTAAACTATAGTAAATGAAGCTTAAAAAAGTTAAAACTCTAAAATCAAATTTTAATTGGGAAAATGTAGCTCAAATATATGCGGTGCCCAACTTATGATGTATTCAAGTTAGGATGAATCACTAAGACCGTCTTGTGATTTTTATTTTTTTGTATATCAGCATTAGTAATAAATCCAATGTTGCAGTATATAATTGGCTGATGCAATCATTTTCAGATGTTTACTCTGAGATAGATGTTCAGTGTTAGGCTTTCAAAACACTGCCCTTTTTTTTTTTTTTTTAACATTTTATTAGGGTCTCATACAACTGTTATCCCAATCCATACACACATCAATTGTGTAAAGCGCATTTGTACATCGTTTCTCAAAACATTTTCTCTCCATTTAAACCCCCGACATTAGGTCCTCATTTTTCCCCTCCCTTCCCGCTCCCCCCAAAACACTGCGCTTTGCCAAACTTTTAAAACTAACAACAAAAAGAGGTATTTGACTGAGTTAGTTTATTGTGTCAACCTGGCCAATAAACACATGTGGGGTTAATTGAAGGGCGGAGGGATAAATGACTCAGTGAGCTTCACCTTTCTAGTTCTCGGGTCTCTTGCTTTGTGATGGTCGGACCAGGGTGTAGCTGCCTTAGCCAGTTCCCTGCTTCAACTGACAAGGTTCACTTTCTGCAAGACATCCCCAAGGAGAAGTTGCATGGACCCTACCCCGATGCAGCCCTGGGTACTGGAGCAGCTGTGTGGAGACCCCTGCCAGCACTGAGATGCTTACACGTTCACTGATTCAGCTTTCCTCCTGCAGTTGGCATCATAGTGTGTGTTTTGTGAGATGGAGGAGGACTTTGTGGATTGGTGTCAGACATATGGGTTAATGTTAGACTTGTAGGCTTGGGCAGCACTGGGTTGGGAAGTTTTCTTGATGTGCACTTAACCTTTATATAAAACTCTCTCTTATATATGAGTTTCTGTGGATTTGTTTCTCTAAAGTACCTAGACCAACACATTGACGTACACTAGAACCAAGTTATAATGTTGGAACCGTATATTCTTTTAAATGGGAGACTGGCTGTAATACCTTTTCTTTTAAAATAAGGAGTAATAGTTACACATAATGCACTGAACATATTGAGCAACCAGAAAATAGAACACTAAAACCTGATTGAACCAAGACATTCTTCTTTTTTTCCTCTTTCTAACGTGTGTGTGGGGGGGACCTAAGGGGGATAATTTATCATAAACAGGTCTTGTTTATGATGCATTTATGGTCATCAGCTACTGTTTTAGGGTTCATCATGGTCTCCCTCAAAGTCTGTGAGATTAAACCTATCATTAATGACTCTATTATGGATGAGGAAACCAGGGTTTAAAGAGGTTAAATAACTTGCCTCGGGTCAGATAGCTAATCATTGGCAAGGCAAGCCTTAAAATCAGGTATGCATGGTGGCAAAGCTCCTGCTCTGACCTGTTGACGGAACTCCTCACTGAGATATAACCTGGCATTCTTTAAAGAAGCCACTGGACCAGAAATCTCTTTTGTGATAGTTCACAAAAGATAAATCCTTAGAACGGTAGACTAATGAATGTGTTGGAAGATAGCATCATCTGTAACATTGTGTCACGGGATTGTAAGCAGTAAAACAAACAAACAAACAAACAAACAAACAAACAAAAAAGCTGGGATCCCTTCTCTCTTTTTGTCACCAAAGGAAGATTTTTCCAAATTTGACATTGGCAACATTATGAACAGACATGGTTTTGTTGCTGTTGTTGCTGGTGTTGGCGGTGGGGCACCCTGGGCATTACAGGATATCTAGTGGCATCCCGGACCTCTACCGCCTCCCTAGTTGTGAAAAACAGAGAGATTCAGGCATTGCCAAATGTCTTCTGGGGGACAAAATGACCGCTGGCTGAGAACCCCTTTCCTAAAACATAGATTAGTGTTTGGCAAGTAGAATATAGTAGTCACCAGATATTTCTGGACTAAATAAAGGAATGAATAGTGTTTCATAAATTATATAGTGTTTCATAAATTATATTGCTCGTGATTTACAAAATAGTGCGGTAGAAAAAGATGAACCCCATCAGATGCGTGCTTTTTTACATACTATTTTATGGGACAAAACTTATGTGTATACTTAAGTAATATAGTAACCTATTAGAAAGAAACATTAAATACTTAAGTGCAGACCATAAATGGATTTATTAAAAGCTGTACAGCTGATTAAATGGGATGACTGGAGTTTGAAGCACTGATATGTATTAATGGAAATGTAGGCAAGTATAATGCACCCTGAACACTGTTGAGAAGAGAGCTCCTCCTAAGTCTGCCTTATTTAGGGCACCAAACTCTCAGTAGGGATGATCTCGTCCCCTGCACAAAGCGAAGTAGGTATAGAAGACAGATGGCTTACCCTCTGTTATATTTGCTAAGGTATGTGCACCTGCATGAGGTGCCATTTAACTTGATATTGTATGGGAGTTCAAATGAGATTCTGCTCAGTTAAATGAAGGCAAGCTTCACTTACAATATTGAAGAATGAACAGAATTTTTTATTAGCTATAAATAATGCAGAGGAGTGTGTGTATGGGGTGGGGGTGTTAGAGTTGGAAGAAAAGGAGCCCTGATGGCATAATGGGTTATGTGTTGGGCTGCGGACTGCAAGGCCAGCAGTTCAAAATCACCAGCTGATCCTCCTGAGAAAGATAATGAGGCTTTCTACTCACGTAAAAAATTGCAGTTTCAGAAACCCAGAGGGCAGTTCTACTTTGTCCTATAGGGTCATTATGGATTGGAATCAACTCAGTGACAGTGAGTGCGAATGTCTGCCTAAGCTGTGTTTTTGATGTTGTAATATTTAGTGTGTTTCTATTACTTTAAAAAGTCTTTTAAAAGACTTTGGGCCTCTAATTCTCCGCTCAACACAAGAGCACTTTGTTCTTGTAACCTGGTATGTGTGATAACTTCCCCACACAATCACTGAAGACAAAATGGTTGCATAAGCAAATGTGGTGATGAAAGCTGAGGTGCCTGGGTATTAAAAGATATAGCGCCTGGTGTCTTAAAGATTTGAAGTTAAACTAGCGGCTATCTAGCAGGGAAGCAACAAAGCCCACATGCAAGAAGCACACCAGCCTGTGTGATCATGAAGTGTCCACGGATCAGGTATCAGAATATCAAAAACAAATGATGTTGATGTGAAGGCAAGGGTTGGAGTGGAGACCCAAGGCTCATCCCCTCACAGAAGGGTCACAAGGAAGGGATGAGTCAGCCAGGGTGCAGGTTAGCTCGGATGAAGCACACAACATTCCTTTGGTTCTTTAATGTCCCCCTCACCCCCCTGATCATGATCCCAGTTCTACCTTACAAATCCTGCTAGACCAGAGTATGTGCATTGATACAGATAAGAGCTTTTGACACATGGAAGCCAGGACAGATAAATCCCTCAGAAACAGTAATGGGAATCACAACACCATTAGGGTTGGAGGAGGGTGGGGAAACTGATAGCAATGAAGGATGTGTAATGACACCCCCCCACACGCAGGGGGACCAACAACAAACGCGGGTGAAGGTATACAGCAGATGATGTAAGATATAAATGTATATACAACTTATCTCGGGTTCACAAGGGTGGGAGGGAAAAAGGTGCTGATAAAAAGGGCTCAAGTAGAAAGATAATGTTTTGAAAATGACTATGGCAACATATGTACAAATTTGCTTGATGTCATTGATATGTGGATTGCCATATCTGTAAGAGCCCCTAATAAAATGATTTAAATAAAAAAATAAATTAAGAGTAATGTGTAGTTTGGGATGGAGACTGGATCACACACCAGGTGAGCTGAAGGACAAGCTAAGTTTGAGTAACTGGGTGTGGGGAGTACCTTGGTTGATTAAGAATGGTATCATGAAATGACCCTTCCCGACATGATCGCTGAAGACAGATGTGTGCATAAGAAAATGTGGTGAAGAAAGCCGATGGTGCCCGGCTATCAAAAGATATAGTGTCTGGGGTCTTAAAGGCTTGTAGGCAAACAAGCGGCCATCTAGCTCGGAAACAACA
>NW_022103936.1:1764808-1767120 GCF_000313985.2 Echinops telfairi
AATGATGAGGACAACAAATGTATAGATGTGCTTTACACAATTGATCTATGTATTGTGATGAATTTTATGAGCCCCAATAAATTGATTTAAAAAAAGAAAAAGAAAAAGAATGGTATGGACATTGGCCTTGAGCCCCACATCTTTGCTAGGAAATTGTCTTCTTTACAATTGGATTCTGATTTTTAGAGACTGACTTTTAGCAAACCAGGAGAGGTGTCTGATGGGTAGTATTGATTTTTGCCTCCTTGATTTCATCATGCCCTGAAAGATAGCTGTCTCTCTCTCATGCTTCTTATGTCCATCATGTTCACCTCTTGAGGGGCAATTCCCCTTTGAAAATCCTGACAGCCCTTTTTCCGTTGGGGTTTCCCTTAATACAATTATGATAGGCTTGACTCTTTCCCAAAAGACTTTATAAAATATTGAAGAATAAATAAGAAATCAAATACAAGTATCTTGCCAGGTTTTCCTAGTATCTCTGATATCATAGTCTCAGGTCCCTCAGCCACTCTCAAAATATATTTCTGCTACCAGAGGTATCTTCTTAAAACCCAAATTTAACAATGTCTCTTCACTGCTTACCTCTAGTGGCTGCTTATCTGTGCAGGGATTACGTGATAGTACATTATCTGCCTTAAGATTTTTCCTGGAGCAAGGAGGGTTTTGTAATTCTATTTAAGTAATGAATAGTTTATGGATCTCATTTGCAATAATTACCATTAAAATTGAGATGGTACTTCAGATGGATGAAGAACTTTCCTGTCAATGTATTTATGAGTTCTTTGTCTTGCCTAAAACGTTCCCAGAATAGCGTCATCTAAATGGTCAAGAGCTCTGGAGGTGTAATGGGTTATGCATTGGGCGGCAAATGGCAAGATCACCAGTTCGAAACCACTAGCCACTCTTTGGGAGAAAGATGAGGCTTTCTACTCCTGAAAAGATTTACAATTTCATAAACCCACAGGGGCAGGGTCTTTATGAGTCAGAATCAACTCGATGGCACTGAGTTGAGAAAGGGTCAGGAGTCCCTCAATTTCCATCTCTGCTTCCCAGGACACTGGGTTTTGGATAGGGTATATGTAGGCTGCCTCAGGGAGTCCCAATCCCTGGGACTTTAGTCTTCTACCTTAGTTCAGCCTGAAGAGTTCTATCCTAATTAATTTTACATATTGTTGTGCTAAATTTAATTTTGTGTGGAGAGGTGACCAAGCCAAAAACCAAACTGACTGTCATTGAGTCGAGCGGTTTGATAGCAACCAGGTATAGGACAAGATATAACTGTGTCTACGAGTTTCTGAAACTGCAACTCTATGGGAATAGAAGGCCTGTCTTTCTCCTGAAGAGTGGCTGATGGTTTCAAACTGCTGACTTTGTGATTAGCAAAACATGTAACCACAGCTACTTTTTTTTTTTTAAAAAAGGAGGTGATAACAAACCACTGGATACTTTCTGGAAGTTTCTTTCATCTCCAAAATAATGAAATTCCAATCCCTTTGTCTTATTTCTTGATTCATTTTATTCTATCAATTACCCTGTTATAAAATAATCAAATTTCAGAGCTTCCCGAGGTTTCACCTCTCATTTCTGAAAGTGAGCTTCCAAGAATAGAAGTTCTGAGAGATATTGCTTAGAGAAAAGACTTCAGCCAAGCAAGTTAAGAGACTACAGACTGTTCTCATCTTCCTCAGTAGTATTTTAAAGGCTGTTTGAAAAGTTGCACTAAAGAAACCTATTTAACCTTAAAGCAGCATGTCCTAAAGTTACTTGAGCAGAGAACCCGTGTTTTTTTATCGTTTTATTAGGGGCTCATACAACTCTTATTACAATCCATTATCACAATCCATACAATCATTCTCAAAACATTTCCTCTCAACTTAAGCCCCCGGCTTTAGGTCCTCATTTTTCCCCTCCTTTCCCGCTCCCTCTTCCCTCATGAGCCCGTGATAATTTATAAATTATTATTTTGTCATATCTTGCCCTGTCCGACGTCTCCCTTCACCCACTTTTCTGTTGTCAGTCCCTCAGGGAGGGGGTCACATATAGTTCCTTATAATAGGTTCCCTCTTTCCAACCTACTCTCCCTCTACCCTCCCAGTATCGCCACTCACACCACTGGCCCTAAAGGGATCATCCACCCTAGATTCCCTGTGTTTCCAGTTTCTATCTGTACCAGTGTACACCCTCTGGTCCAGCCAGACTTGCAAGGTAGAAATCGTATCATGTTAGTGGGGGCGGGGAGGAAGCATTTAGGAACTAGAGGAAAGTTGTATTTTCCATCGTTGCTACATCGCACCCTGACTGGCTCGTCTCCT
>NW_022103936.1:1768524-1781220 GCF_000313985.2 Echinops telfairi
GGGGGGGCAGTGTGTGTGTGTGTGTATGCCTTTTAGGTTTTTGGAAACAGAAGTGGTGTTTCTTGATGCCCACCGTTTCTCCTGCACTGGCAATATGTGGTTGGTTTCTCCAACGTTTCTGGTATCATTATTTCATGTTCATTGACTCAGATTGTTTATTAAGAATACTAACTCTGTGGAATTCTTTGCATTAGGAATAACTGGATTAGGGGAGCTAACACCACTGGGGGAAAGGTTGCAATATAAAAAGTGTTGGATATGTCACAGAGTGATACTGACGGAATGCCAGCGACATGCAAGCTAATGCCATGTTAGCTTGGTTGTTAAAATTGAGCCTTTTGACCTCTTTATCCATAATTTTTATTAATATCACTGTGTCCCTTACAGTTAAGAAAGTGGCCAATTTTAGGATTTTTATTTGGCAAGTGCAGAAACTACTGCTAGAAATACAAGTTCAAAAAGCAATTTGACATAAAGTCATGTTTTCACCATGCTATATCTCTGTTCTCAGAGGTTAGATATCTTTGTGATAGAGAAAACATTTATGTAAGGAGACAAGATTAGAGTGTGATTGGAGCTGAAACGAAAATCTCACATTGACCATATCAGCTTGAATGGGGTTTGAATGGACTATAACTCTTTACAGGGGTAAATGCACCGACCCAGCCTCTGAGAGTCTGATGGTGTGTATGTGCTGTGTTTTTTGCAGGGACTAATCATCCAGAGACCTGCCAGAGGCCACAAGAAATCATGGGAAGGGGTAAGTTTCTCTTCATTTCTAAGTAATTCAAACGCTTGCCATATTAATTTATTGTAGCCACAAAAGTACATTTGCGACACCATTGCAACTTTCTGTGGGCACTTAAAATTATATTTCTTGCTAGTGTCAGAAAGTTTTTGTTAGAAGCAGGGCTGTGCAGAAAAAGAACAGCAAATTACATATTTTCTCCTGCTTTTCTCTGGATAGCTTCCCAATACAGGGAGAGAGAACCCAGGTTTTCTGTTACATAGCCCTGCCCTAATCCCAGCTTGTTAATGTGTTTAGCAAAGTTATACTTATGCTTCCAGTGGCTTCCAAGCTTTGTTGAGAGCAAGATAAACAACAAAAATGACTTTTAAGTTTTATAAGCATTTAGAAATGGTTTTAGGTCTTCTAAAACTTTAAGCCCTGGCATTAAGAAAACCACTAGATGAATTCCTTTAGGTTCTGTTTTGCTTACTCAATAAGGTTATTTGTAAGTGGACAACAGGCACTTTCAAAGTCATCTTGTTAAGTTATTAAACAGCCATCACTGTGGCTTCATAAATACTTCTAATTAACATAGATATAAAAATTGGAGTGCTAAGAAGAACCTTAATGAGAGACTGGGTATGGTGTACTATAAGGACAAAAGTGGAGTCAGAAGGTCTGAATTCAGATTTTAACTCTGCCAACTTGATCAAATCCTGAAGTCTTCCTAAACTTATTTGTGCATCTCTCGTGGGGAGATAATACCCTCTGCACTTCTAGCCCTGAGCAGTTCTGGTTGGCGCAATGATATAATGCACGCGAAAGTGGCTTGAGAATGCCACTGTGTAATGGAAGAGAGCAGTGGTATCTGTCAATTGCTGCTTTTATTAAACAAGTATATCCTCACTGTTCTTTCTTTTGACAGTCAGAGGAAGGCAGATGAAGTTATTTGTTCAGATGCTTCTGTAGGCATCAGGGCTAGGACTAGGGTCTTGTAAATGTTTACCCTGATAGGGCCTTGTGTCCCTTACTTTGGTTTGGGCCCTGGAAGGCAGTCCAAAATGTTATGGATTAATCTTGGAGAATATCTTCTGTAGTCTTAAGTCAGTCTCTGTCCCATTTCCACTGTTGGAGACTTATTTGCCTCCAAGATTCTGGTTATTTCCTTACCATCACTTCCTTTAAGGTTATTGAACAATGCTTAAATTTAGCAGTAGTAGTTGGAATTGGGGCTGGCCCTGCAGACCTCTCTATTGGTTCCCTGGTACATGTTGGTATGTTGTATTCACCTCTTGGTGCATCTGGTTGAAGCCCTGCCTCTCTCTCCCTCTCCTGTGGAGATATACTGTATGTGGACCCCACCCCCCACCCCAGAAGAATGCACTTCAGAGGAAAGCACTAGGGCTAGTTTGGGGAGAGGGGTGTATCTGATTAGAGCACATGGGAGAAAAGAAAAGGGATGGAGAGGGAGTGGAGAACATCCTGGCCCACCAAGCCCTGAGAACGATATTCCTGCTCAGAGCAGATAATGCACAGAGAGGACCATAGACCTGGCCCCACCACGAAACACGATGGTCCCTCACTAAACCATTGTGCTGCGGGGAGGACAACACTAGAGACACAGTGTGGGAATTGTGCACAAGCTGACCCCATCTTGCTGGGGAGAAACACTAAGGGCATGCAACAGAGCAGCAAGGGGAGCAAAGTGATGAAATACCAAAAATAAACTTTGGAGACAGAGTGTGGCAATTCATCAGACTCAACTGGAAAACACTCATAAAGGCCAACAAACAGATCTTGAGCTATTTATAGGCTTTTCTATTTTTGTCAGTGGCTTTCTTTTTGTTGTTATTATTTTGTCGGTCTTGCCTTCTTTTGTTGTTTTCTTTGGCTTTGCCTATTTTTTGCGCTAATTATTGTCTCTGCATGTCTATCTAGATAAGATAGGTGGGATAAATAATTCGGAGATAAAAAGAATGGGACCAATGGTTCCAGGGGGATACAGGAGAAGGGGAGGTGGGAGAAAGGAAAGTTGAGGGTGGAGTGGGGTACCAACCCAGGGACAAGGGAATAACAAGTGAACTAAAATCAATGGAGAGAAGGGCATAGGATGCCTAGTGAGGCTTAATTAAGGGCAATGTAGCAGCAAGGAATTACTAAATCTCGAATGAAGGCCGAACATGATGGTAGGACAAGAGGGAAGTCAAAGGAAATAGAGGAAAGAACCAGGAGGCAAAAGACATTTATAGAGGTCTAAATACAGGCATGCACTTATGTAAACATATATATGTGTGTGTGTGTGTATATATATATCAAGAGGGGAATAAAACTTTATACTCAAATCTATATGTTAAGAATTAAGGTTGCAGATGGACATTGAGCCTCGACTCAAGTACTCCCTCAACACAGTAACACTTCTGTGATGCTCACCTTCCTGACATGATCACTGAAGACAAAATGGGTGCATAAGCAAATGTGAGGAAGAAAGTTAATGGTGCCCGGCTATCAAAAGATATAGTGTCTGGAGTCTTTACGGCTTGAAGATAAACAAGCGGCCATCTAGCTGAGAAGTAACAAAGTCCACATGGAAGAAGCACACCAGCCTGTGTGATCATGAGGTGTCAATGGAATCAGGTATCAGGCATCTAAGACCCAGAACAAAATCATGCCCAATGTGAATTGGGGGTGGGGTGGGCATTGAGTGGAGACCCAATGCTCATCTTTAGACAATTGGACATCCCTTCACAGAAGGGTCACAGGGAAGAGATGAGCCAGTCAGAATGCAGTATAGCACCAATGAAACACACAACTTTCCTCTAGTCCTTCGGTGTTTCCTTCCCCACTATCATAACCTCAATTCTACCGTACAAATCAAATTAGACCAGAACATGCACACTGGTACACATAAGAGCCCAAAACACAGGGAATCCAGGATAGATAAACCCCTTAAGGCCGACAATGAGAGTAGAGATACCAGGAGGATTAGGGGAGGGTGGGGGGAGAAAGGGGAAGTTGATCACAAGGATCAATCTATAACTCCCTCCCGGGAGGACGAATAACAGAAAAGCAGGTGAGGGGCGATGTAAGATATGGAAATAATAATCCATAACTCATCAAGAGTTTGTTAAGGAGGGAGGGTGGGGGAGGGAGGGGGAAAATTGGGAGCTGATATAAGGGGTTCAGGTGGGAAGAGAATGTTTTGAAAATGATTATAGCAGCATATGTGCAAAATGTGCTTGACACAATGGATGAATGTATGGGCTGTGATAAGAGATGCAAGAGCCCCCAATAAAAGTATTTAATTAAAAAAAAACTTGTACCCCAAAACTTGTATCCACAGCTATTCAAAATAGCCAAAAGTTAGAAACAATCCAAACATTCGTCAACTAATGACTAAATGACACAATGTCATACTGATACAAAGAAATGATGCTTTATAATCTAACCTTAAAAAGCTACTCTAAACCAAAGCATCGAAAGTTATTTTCTTAGGTAAGATATAGAGGGAAGTGCATCAAAGACAAACAGTACCAAGTGCTACATAAATTTTTTTTAACTTCAGTGCTATAGGACAGTAAAACTATCCCTTTGGGCTTCCGAGACTGTAAACATACATACCTGAGCAGAAAGCCTCATTTTTCTACTGAGTAACAGGCAATGGTTTGAACTGCTGACCTTGCAGCTATAAGCCCAACTTGTAACCACCATGCCACCAGGACTCCTCATCAAGCACTATAGTGAATGAAAAACGTAATAATCTGACTGAAGTAGTTTTGAGTTAAATCGTCTATTTTTTCTGTTAGAGAAGTCTTGTCAAAAAAAAAAAAAGGTGATTGTTAACTCCAAGCAGATTTGTATTATGGTTTAAAAACTGTGAAGTTTTAAGGTAAATTGCCAACATCATCTAAATTACAGGGGCATGAGTATGCCACCATAATAGAGACACTTAGATCTAATATAGGCCAGTAAATGAAATAATTAGTTATCTTTAAATGTGTGCCTTCAATTTAATTATAAATCAGGGAGCTGGCCAAGTAAAATTAGACACTGCATTATGAGACTGTCACTTTACCAGGAATTTTCGCTTTGAAGGTTCATTTGTTGTTGAAAATATGGAGCTATACTTCAGAGTTAAAATTAAGATTTGGCCTCAAGTGAACATCGGTTGAGCAGTGAATCATATTGCCTAAAAATTTACTGTGATGGCTGTCAGTTATCTTTCCTGCCACTGAGTTGTGATATGTAGGGTGACATGTTTGGATTCCTTGGGCTAAAGAGCCAAGTACATACAGGGACCCAACGGAATTATATTGCCACGCTTTAATAAAAATGAAAATTATAACTGGCAGCTCTGCCATTACTCTCTATAGTACAACTATTCACTTATACTGGAACATAAAGGGCGTGCTACCATGAAGTATGAAAAATGAAGATGGAAGCTGACTATTCAGATTTTATAGACCTAAAATTTTCATCAAAGGAAAGTAAAAACTGTTGATGTTAGAGGCCATCGAGTTAGTTCCAACTTAAAGTGACTCTGTGTACCACAGAGTGAAACACTGTCTTATCTTGTGTCATTCTCATATTTGCTGCTGTGTTTGAGTCCACTGTTTCAGGTAAAATATCTCCAAGCCTAAATAGTGGAAGAGGAAAAATGCTAAATTATGTTTGTATTTTTAATCTAATTATCTTCCACAAGTGAAGGTCTGGCGGCTTGCTGTAACACGCAGCTATTGCAGGTGTATTGAAGATTCATAGATAAATATGATTCTTATTTTGTCAAGGATGGCTAGGAACATCTTGTGGTTTGCTATTATCGAGAAACGATGTTCTCCCAGAATTGCTTCTCTTAATCAAACTATAAGTAATTAGCCATCAATAAGTGCCTATTAGACACATAAGTACCACAAATTGCTGCTAGAGTGCTTAGAGGATGCAACAGTGGAAGTGTTTTCTAAGGTAAGGGAAAAACTTCAGATGACAAACAAGTAGGGAAAAATCAAATTCGACTCAAACAACATAACCAAAAAATAGCCCAAATCATTTTTAGCAAAGCTCCAAGGAAACTGCTTTGCAGGTAAAGATAATACACAGTTGGAGTACTGAGACTTTTGTCATTTTGCCAGGAAGAAAGCAAAGGCGTAGGGAAGGAATAAAAAGCTCATTTCTATCTGAAGATTAAAAATAAATACACCAACAGTGTTCTGCACATATAGGCATTTGTAAAACGCCTTAGAATTTTTTTTGGTGAAAATGTTCATTCTCTACTTCTATTTGACACTTAAGTTTACGTGCATATGGATCTATTTTGTGATAGCGTTTTCCTGGTGTTCTATGAAGTAATCTACTAATCTTTGTGCTAAGAAAAATCACACACACACAAAGCACCCACCAAAAAGGGCCACTTTCACATGGCCAGGTAAGCTGTGTCTTAGAAAACCTTCCCCTGGGTATTGTACACTGCAAGCTTCTGAACTGAACTTTCCTGTTAGTTCTTATAGGGATACCAATCAGTAATGCGACATTTTAAATTACTGCAGCACTCTATTCATAGGATTTGGATGTTTAAGACACAACCTGTGTTTTAATAATTGCCATAAATGGATTCATAGGATTTGGGTGTTTAATACACAACACGTGTGTTTTCATAATTGCCATAAATGGTTATGAGACATGTTTATTGATATTTCCAGTCCCCTATGCTGAGACATGTTTATTGATATTTCTAGTCCCCTATACTGTGAAAAATAATATGGACAACACAATGAAATACTGTCTGCCCTGCACTCTCCGCACAATTTTTGTTAGATTTTAGTCCATCGATGTAGCCAATGTTAATCCATCTCCTCAATGGTCTCCCTCTTTTTCACTGACCCTCAAATTTACACCAAGCCGAATGTCCTTTTCAAGGGACTGATCTCTCCTGATAATATGGTCAAAGCATGTGAGATGAAGTCTAGCCATCTTCACTTCTAGGGAACATACTGGCTGACCTTTCAAGACAGACTTGTTTGTTCTTCTGGCACTCCATAGAACTGTCAATACTCTTCACCATCACCATCACTGAAATGTATCAATTTTTCTGAAATCTTCCTTTTCCATTGTCCAATTTTCACATGCATATAAAGCAGCTGGAAATACTGTGACCTGGGTCAAGCACACCTTAGACTTGAAAGTGACACCTTTGCCCTTTAACACTTTAAAGAGGTCTTGTTAATGAAACAATCTCCCCATAGAGGGGCCACAGGGAAGGGATGAGTTACCAGGGTACAGTAAAGCATCGATGAAACACTATATTCCTCTGGTTCCTTGAGTCTTCCTCACCCCCCACTACCATGACCCAGTGCTGCTTCTCAATTCAGACTAGACCAGAACATGTACACAGGTATAGAAAGGGATAGGAGCTCACGACACACAGAATCCAGGAACAGGAGTGGGAATAGTGACACCAGAAGGGTAGGGGGAAGCGGGGGAGAGGAAGGGACAAAGGGGGAACCGATCACAATTATCGACGTATAACCATATACCCCTCTACAGGGGGAAGAACAACAGAAAACATAGGGGAAAGGAGACAGTGGTTGGTGTGAGAGATGAAAATAATAACAATGTACAATCTATTGGGGGGTTATTAGGGTGGGGGAATAAAAAAAGAGCTGATAACAAGGGCTCAATAGAAAGCAAATGTCTAGAAAAGAATGAGGGCAACATATGTACAAACAAACATGCCAGATTCAATTGATGTATGGATTGTGGTAAGAGTTGTACGAGCCCCAATTTTTTTAACAATACCTATAAAAAGAATAAAAAATTAAGCTATCAAAAAATAAATAAAGAGGTCTTGTGCAGGAGATTTGTCCATTCAAATACATCGTTTGGTTTCGTGACTGTTGCCTTCATAAGTGTTGATAGTGAATTCAAGTAAAATGAAATCCCTGATACCTTCAAAATATTTTCTCTTTATATCATGATGTTGTCTATTGGTCCAGTTATGAGATGCTTGCTTCCTTTATATTGAGTTGTAATTCAAACTGAAAGCTCTGGTCTTTGATTTTCATCAGTAACTGCTTCATGTCCCCTTGCTTTTAGCAAGCAAAGTTATGTCTTTTGCATATCACAGGTTGTTAATAAACCTTCCTCCAATCATAAGGCCTCATTTTTTGTCATAAACTCCAACATCTCAGCTTATTTGCTAGGCAGGAAGACTGAATAAGTATGGTGAAAGGATAAAGCCCTTTTGTACACTTTTCCTGATTTTAAGCCATGGACAATACCATTGTTCTGTTCCAAAGGGTGGCCTCCTGGTCTATGTACTGGAATCCCCATTCTTTTCAATGTTATATATGGTTTATTATGATCCATATATTCTAAATCCTTTAGTTGAGAAAACAAGATTCTTCTGGGGTCAGCAATATCTCTCATGTCCTCTTTGAATGCAGCTCCCTGTCAAAGTACTGCTGCTACCCTTTTTGAATTATCTTCAGTAAAATTTTGCTTGGATATGAGTTTAGTGATATTGATGGATAATTTCTGCATTCTCAATAAGCTTTCTTTAGGATGGGCACAAATAGGGATCACTTTCAATAGATTGGCCAAGTAGCTGTCTTCCATATTTCTTGCATGGACGAGTGAGTGCTTCCAGCACTGCATCAGCTTGTTAAAACATTTCAATTGATAGTCTGTCAGTTCCTGAAGCCCTTCCCCCTCCCCCATTAATGCCTTCAGTGCTGCTTGGACTACTTCCTTCAATACCACTGGTTCTTTTCCCCCCAATTTTTATTTTGAACTCGGTGAAAAGTTGGGCTGCGATCTGCTTGGTCAGCAGTTCGAAACCACCACCAGCTCCTCAAGACAAAGACTGGGCTTTCCACTCCAATATACAGTTACAATATCAGATTGTTCACAGCGGCTCGCTATGAGTCAGAATTGACTCAATGGCAGCAAGCTTGGTTTTTATTGAAGTGAAAATTTACAGTGCAAATATCAATTTCACATTCAACAGTTCAAACACACTGTCAACTCTCATCCATTGCAATACCTTCAATGTATCATCCCCTATTCTATGCTGTCCCTTTTCCATTCCTCCCTCTTGCCTATCTCCTAACCTGTGTCCTTGGGTAAATGCTGCACCTTTGATTTTAAATGGCTGACTATTCCATCATAGGAGTGGGCCTTCTGTTCCCAACCTGCAAGGTGACAGAAAACCTCAGTCTTGGGGGTCCCACCTGTCTCTCCTCCAACCAGTAATGGTGCTCTATTTTAAATACTGTTGGTTCTTGGGCATATGCTACTTCTTGAAATCATTGAATATAAACCAATTCATTTTTGGTGGGGTTTGCTTGGTGCTTTTTCTGTATCACTCAATATTTTGACCATAGAATCCTTCAATATTTCAACTTGAGGCTTGAATATGTTTCTTCAGGTCGTTTAGATTGAGAAATGCTAATTGTATTCTTCCCTTTTACATTTCATTATAATACTTTATCTTCTTGAGCTGCCCTTTGAAATTGTCTATTCAACTCTATGTTTGAGAGCAAGTTTCATAGTCTTTTCTGACATCCATTTTGCTTTCTTTCTTTCTTTGTCTTTCTAATGACCTTTTGTCTTCATGCATGCTGTTGATGTTGATCCACAACTCATCTGGTATTCAGTCATTAGTGTTCAATGCATCAAATCTGTTCTTGAGATGGGCTTTATATTCAGATAGGATATAGTCACTGTTGTATTAGCAGTATGAAAAAGTTCAAAATATTGTGAGAATTACCAAAATGTGATATAGAGACACAAAGTAAGCACCTACTAAAAGAAAATGGTATTGATATACTTGCTCAGGGCTGGAATGTCAAAAACTGTCAATTTCTAAAATAATGCATATCTGCAAAGCACTATAAAGTATAATAAAGCAAAATATAAGTATTAGTATACAGACCTATGAGAGAAAGTCTTACCTAATGAGGTTTTTTAAATATTAATGATTACAGTTTATAACAAAGAAAGGATACACATTAAAATTAGCCAACGATAGAGTTCGGGGAACCTCCACACACAGAGCTACCAGCCATATTCTCCCCATTTAGTTGGTAGCATGTTGTTTTCCTGGCGATGCTGTGTGACAGTATGGTCAGAATATTGCCAAGTAGGTAAGCTCACTGAGCATCGGTGTTCAGGCTGTTACTGGGGTCCCATCATAGAGGCATAATTGCACACCTGGTGAATCCGGAAAATCTGGTGACTTTCTGGAGAATGACTGCTGTCACGCAACTCAAAATCTCTATCATAATTTTTGGTTTAGGTACAAGTTTACAGAGCGAATTAATTTCCCATTCAGCAAATTTATACACACATCATTCCATAACATTAGTTGTAATACCTACAATGTGTCAGTACTTTCCCCATAACCATCTTGGGTCCTTTGTTTCTGATCTCATAGTTTTCTGCTCTTTCCTGCCCACTTAACATGCTTTGGGGAAAGTATTTTTTTCCTTTTTGGTCTCGTATTATTGATTGTTCTGAGGAGTATGTTCCTCCCAGGTGCTATTGTTCACTTTATAGGCCTGCCTTTTATGTGGCTGAAGGGTGAGCTTGGGGAGTGACTACAAGTACCTCACATTTGTCCTACTCCATTTCTTGGTGGGAGTTACAACAACTATGGCTAGCAGGGCCATATCAAGTAATTAACTGCGCCACACCTGCCTATAAAATAAGAATAATAATCTCTGTTATAAATCAATCATAGGATTGCTTTGCATATCAAGAGTCAAACCAAACTCACTGACTTATAGTGTCAACTTAGAGCAACACTATAGGAGAGGTAGAACTATTTCTGTGGGTTTCTGACACTGAAACTCTTTACAGGAGTAGAAAACCTCTTTCTCCTGTGACATGGCTGGTGGTTTTGAATGGCTGGCCCTATGGTTAACAGCCCTGTGCATAACTCACTATGTGTCACCAGGGCTAAATATAATATAGGGGAAGTAGCTCTGAGTTCTGGAGTAATCTACGTATACTTGTTAATATCAAAATCATACACCCTTAAGAGTCATAAATACTAAACCCTATCAGAAAATCCCCTGAACTCAGCTGCTAAATGAAAGACTGGCATCTTCCCCAGTCCACCTAGAGGTTCTGGGAAAGAAAGGCCTTGGTTATCTCTTTAAAAATCAGACATTGAAAAATTTATAAAGCTCTGATATACATGGGGTCACTATGGGTCAGAGTCTCGTCAATAGTACCTGTTTTTTGTTTGTTTGTTTGTTTTTAGCTACAAATGTATACATAGTAAATGAGACTTCAATACTGTATGCAATGGGTACTGATGGTGGTGGATACCCTAATAAGAAATTAAACACACAAGTCTGTTCTCACCCATTTTGAGACTTTATCCTCTTTTGTATCACATCAATACAGAAATGGTTCGTCTAACATAAGCTTACAAATAATGTCTTCATCTAGTATTACAGAACACAAAAAGAAATTTATTCCAGTTTTAATGCATTTCCATTTTCCAGCTGTGCTCTTTGTTTTCATGGCTCTTTAATTCATTTAATGACGCTAGTGCCATGTCTTTGCGATATCTTCCTCTGCTGTCCCTTTGTGTGATGCATTGAACTACACTTGTGAGTGCCAAACCCAGTAAAAAACTTCATTGTACAGTGCCAGAAAAGATAAAAATGAGCCACATAGCATCTTTTCTTCTCTATTTACTGTCACTAATTAACAAGTATAATCAGTCAAACTGAGCAAAGCCTTGAAGAGTAAAGGCTAAACTCTCTTTGAGATTCAGGATGTTAAGGATGCTTTTAAAGTGGTCAACACCCTCAGGTCACAAGCTTCTTTGTTCCTAAAAGCAGCCTTCTTTGAAGCACTTCCCTTAGCTCATCTCTAGGTTGGAAACATGCCAGTCTTTTGCAGCTTACCCAGCTTTGCCCTGCTTGTTAGAGGGAACACTTTGAATTGCCTGAACATTTGAACAGGTATTTGCCAAGGTACGTTTTCAAATAAGCACCGAATGATTCCTTTGCTAATAACCTGATGATCAGACTGAAAAGGAAATTAGGAGGGATGTGTAGCCCTGAGGAACGCTGGTGGCTTAACCCATTAGGCTGCTTACCATAAGGTGAGCAGTTCAAAACCACCAACTGCTCCATGGAAGAACAATGCAGCTTTCTACCCCTGTAAACAGTTATAGTTTCAGAAACCCACAAGGGTAATTCTATCTGTAATGTGACAGGGTCAAAATGAGCCGGCATCGAATTCAAGGCAGTGACTTTGGGTTTTGGTTTGGTATAACCCTGACTAAACAGGTCTTCTCTATACATTGCAATGGTGAAACTCAACAATCAGAACATTCTCCAAATACACCTGAAGCTTTTGGACCCGAGTGTGGACCAAGCCATAAATAGTTACAAGTATATCTAGCTACTTTGATGGGTAGGGCCCTGGATGAAACAGTCCCAGAACTCTCGCCAGTATTTCACTTGTTTGATTCATTTTATGGTGTCAAAATTTCTAACCCAACCAGGAGGGTGTCAATCTTGAAATACAATAAAAGTAAATTACACTGCAAACTACATTCTGAGTATACTGTAAACAGTTCCCTCCCCTTGGGTGGGTTAGTGCTCTCTGCCCCCTACCCTTGTCTTTTTTTCTCTCTCTTTCTTTCCCCCTTCTATTTAGTTGGATGCTCTATGTTATCACTGGAATGGGTTTGGCCTCTGTCATAGTAACTGGACCTCATCCCAGGGATGTATATATACAGTAGCTTTTCCCCTATGCCCCATTTTTTTAAGCGTACCTCAGTGGACTCATGTTGTACTTGCCCTTTTGTGCTTGGCTTACTTCAATTAGCATGATTTCCTCCAGTTCTTCCCATTTGGCAATATGCTTCGTGCGTTCATTGCTGCTTTTTAGGGATGCGTAGTACTCCATTGTATGTATGTATGTATCACCGTTTTTTGATCCATTCATCT
>NW_022103936.1:1782580-1783487 GCF_000313985.2 Echinops telfairi
ACCTGTTTTCAATTATTTTGGGCATATACTCCCTAGTGATGACTACTGTCAAATAGTCTGGTGTCATAGTAGTTAAGCATTCAGTTGCTATCCATAGGTGGTTCAAATCCACAAGCAGCTTCACAGGAGAAAAGCCTGACAATCTGCTGCCGTAGAGATTACAGCTTAGGTGAGCCTATGGGGCAGTTCTATGTACGCTGTCCTACAGAATAACTATGAGTCGCAGTCAACTTGTCAGCATAAAACAGCAGCATTGACTGTTAATATTGGGGACTGGATCACTCCTCTTTGTTTCCTGGAGCTGCCTGTTTATTGTAGGATGTTTAGTTGAATCACGAGGCTTTATTTACTAGATGCCATGAGCTCTTCCTCCCCCAGCTGTGACAACAAAAATATATCCAGATATTTTCAAATATCCCTTGGAGGAAAAAAAAATCACCTAAGAACTAAAAGTACTGATTTAGAGAACCGATCCCTAATCGAACCTATTGCTTTTTAGTATATTCTGACTTAATAGCAACCCTATAGATCAAAGTAGAACTGTCCCATAGGGGTTTGTAGACTGTCATCTTTACAGAAGAACACTGCCAGAACTTTCCTCCCACAAAGTAGCTGGTGAACTCCAACACCCCATCTTTTCACTTAGCAGATGGGTGCTTAACCACTGTGCCACCAGGGATCCTTTATTTAAAAGAAAAAAACCTTTAGCAATGAGCCATGCTTTATCTGAGGGTGTACCCCAAAAAAACCAGAATTGCACTGGGAAGAGCAGAGCTTTCCAAGTATGCATTTTTCCCGCTAGGCAAGAATTGAGCAACTCACTCTGAGTTAGTACACCCAGTGGCATCGCCTGCGAAGTTTCTGTCTGGTCACAATGAATTGTTTCATAAAATCAGTTTCACTCGAA
>NW_022103936.1:1784968-1791858 GCF_000313985.2 Echinops telfairi
CCCTCACTGTGACCACTCAGTGTGTAAGGATGAACCGTATAAGATTGCTGAAAGTCATGATTTTTGTCACCCAGAATTATAATCTATAATTGCATATCTTTTTTAATATCTTTAAATTACTGAATTATGTGATAATGTGAATTAGACGTCAATAAAACTATTCCAGTTTTTAAAAATTACTATCAAGTAAAATGGAGGCACAAGTGACATCTTTGGAATTCTGTGATTGTGATTCTACCTGATGGTGTGCTTAATTGTGCCCAAACTAGACCATTTACTCATTCCATATTAGAGTACCTTGACATTGAGTTAATTGCCATAATCACTAGTGATTTGATGATTGCTACCAGGCACTATTTCATGAAGAATTCTTTTTGATGAGTTGTTATAAATTATAAACCTACTTCAAGGAAAATGTGACTTACTACTTTCCTTTATGGTAAACTATGGTAGGTCACTTTCCTACATCACATTTTTCTTTATGAAGGACAAAATAATGAAAACAAAATACATTTGAATATATGATCTAAAGTTTGGCTTTTAAGAAAACCATATTGAATTAATGTCACTCCAGGGGAACTGTTTTTAGTTTTGTTTTTAAAGAATATTGACTTTACAGAGGTACATTACTTCCTTTGTTTCCTCTCCCAGAAATCCATTTTTGGCATTTTATCTACACTTATTCCAGAAAACCTGCATGTTATCTGGCATTTTATCATGTCTCTTGGTAGTTCAAAATATTTTTCATGTCTTATGTAACAATACTACCTTAGGACTACCACATAGTCCTAAGTAAATAAATTCAGTCTTAAAAATATTAATAAAATTATTTTTTCTCTAGAACTCCTAAACTCCCAACTATCTCAGTTCTGCAATTTCAAAGTATTTTATAAATATCTGAGTTTGCTTTAATCAGTTTTGGCTCCCTAAATCCTTTGTAAGCTCACAATACCTGCCATTCTAACTTAACTAGATGTTGTGATAAACAGGTGTTTCGGGCACATGAGCGTCACTATACAATAAATCCTGAATTGTAAATATACCAATGATGAAAAAGTGGGCCTTTGATTTCAATAAATAGTAGCATAAATAAATGGAATATATTTAATTTCACTATTAATGGAATACATTTCCATAAATAATGATAGAACAAAATTTGGAAATGGTGTATGGTTTTCACCTTCTTAGTAATGTAAAGAAGCCCTTGTAGTGTATTGGGTTAAGCATTGGGGTTAGCCACAGATTGGTAATTGATACTCACCAACCACTCTGGGAGAAAGATGAGGCTTTCCACTTCAGTAAAGATTTACAGCCTCAGAAACCCTATGGAGCAGTTCTCCTCTGCACTTTAGGTTTACTGTGAGTTATAATTGACTCAACAACAATAGGTTTGATCTTCTTTGTTTTTTTTTTAGTAATTAAAAAGCAAAACAAAACTTTGCTACTATGTTGATTTTGACTCCTAGTGAGTTACCCTATAGGACAACCTATTACTATCCCTTTGGGTTTCAAAGATGTAAAATCTTTTTCCCAAGGAGTTTCTGCTGTGTTTGAACTGCTAACCTTGCTGTTTGTACTACCAACCTTGCTTTTAGTAGTCTAGTGCTTACCAGATGGCACCATCAAGGCTCCTAACAGCTATTACATCAGGTAAAACACAAAGAAAAACTGTGTCATGGGACACATTCCAACTGAGTAAATAATAGTATCAAAATGGCTTACAAGCAAGAAAACAAGGGATTGTGAGTATAACACCTATTAAGATTTTTAAAAGACATGAGTAAATGTCAGTATAATATAGGGTAAGGAAAGTACCTTTTTCGTTTCCTCCCCTCACCCCGGTTTTTAAATTTCTTGTTAAGGGTTTGGGAGATGGTGGTAGCTTAGCTAGAAAAGAGTGACAATATCCTCCTCAAAGGACTTGGATACTAAGCCTGCTCCCTCTGTCTCAGACTCTTACGTACATTACTAATCCTTTTAGTGTTACCAATGAAAAGACCAAAGAAATCACGTACCGCAGCTACATTTCATAAATTGAGAAACAGGTCCAGGTAAATTAGGCACCAAATGGACCATCATGCAGCCAGATTAGTGCCAGAGGTGGAACAGGAATCCAGATATCCCGACTAAAGATTCAGGGCTTTTTACCATCCATACTTGTCTCTTATCCAGAAGTTTCAGTTGCCTTAATATAGCAGTTAGGAGCTCAGTGGTTAAGTACTCAGCAGCTAATGGAAAGATTGCTGGTTCAGACAAGCTGATCCATGGGAAAAAAATAAGGGTCTGCTTCTGTAAAGATTTACAGTCTTGGAAACCATATGGGACAAGTCTACTTTGCTCTGTGAGTTCAAATGGACTCTAAAGAAGTTGGTAATACAGCATTGGTAAAAGTGATAAATGGATATTGGCTCTCTTGGACACAAACTCAAAAACACTCACTGCCATGGAGTCTATTTTGTACATCATTCTCTCAGGAGCAGCTGGTGGGTTCGAACTGCTGGCCTTTCAGTCAGCAGCCCACTACAATACCAGCACTTCTGCGCTTGAACTAGAACAGTAGTTCTCAACCTTCCTAATGCCGAGACCCTTTAATACAGTTCCTCATGTTGTGGTGACGCCCCCAACCATAAAATTAATTTCGTTGCTACTTCATAACTGTACTTTTGCTACTGTTATGAATCAGGCAACCCCTGATTCATTCGTTCGACCCCCACAGGTTGAGAAACACTGAACTAGATTGTCTCAAATGGTACCTTTCATGTGACGGATAAACTTGCACGTTCTGCAGACTTTTTTGAGAAATTAACAACTAAACAAAATATTAGAGGTATATTTTGAAAAGGAAACGAGTTTCCTTTTCCTGGGTAACTTGTGGGCTCATTGATTCAGTCTGTGTGGTACACCAACATTTACACAGCACTATCTGGGAACAAATCTTCTATTTGATTAAAGGCACTTTGCTGACGCTCACCTTTTTTTTTTCAGTTAAAAGCTTTTAAAAAAACTGTGTTTAATGGAAATATAAGGGCAATTCCAAGTATTGCTAACTATGATTCTAGTTCACACATGCATGGGTTTATTCCAAACAAAATGTGTTTAAGCATGTCTCTGCCTTCAGCGGATTGATGCAGATAAGTTCTCTCAATAGTGCTGTTGTCTGAATCCCATTAGAGTGCCTTCAAAAAACAAAACAAAATAAAAATACTCCAATCAGCACAGTGGCTTCTAAGAGGATCGGCTTAATTTAAGGCTTACAAGGTTATAGCAACTGTTTTATGGGGGTCCCAAAGTGGGGAGGGATATCATGATAGCTTTTCTCTAAGGTCATAGGCTGATCATGGCATATTTACGAGATTTTTTCTTTCAAATGGGAAACTATATTGGTGAGAAAAGGGTCAGGAAGTTATGCCAAGGAGCATTTTCCCCCCATTACAACAGTGCACATACTCATTCTTGTAGAGTAGCAAAAGCTGTCCTATGAGACTTTCATTGGGAGCTTTGCCCCATCCAGCGTAACATCCCTAATCTTGCTCATTCAGACTTCCTTTTATTTTCAAACTCAAAGAACATTTAAGAGAAATATAATTTGAGCCCCTCAAGGATGTTAAAACTGCTGTTTTATGTAGTGTAAGGCAAAAAGCACAGAATTCTTGGTGGGAGTGTTTCAAGAGGTGGACATGCTACCTTCTGAAGTGTGTAGACATAGATGGAAGATAAAGCCAAGGAAAACTAAGGTCACTTTTTCATATTTTTATTTAATAAAGGTATCTGTAGTTTTGTAGCAGTAATTTTTGATTCATTTTAGTTCTTCTGAAATAGATCATATAATTTACTCCCTTAAATAATATCCTGAGCATCACAGGGCTCTTTATTGGTGATTCAGTATCACTATTGTAAACATTCTCTCTAATGCTTATGACTTTGGAAGCTATTGGCTCCTACTCAAAATGCCCTCAAAGAGCTTTCTTATCTTTCATTTTTCTTGTCTTCAAATTAATTAGCTTTCTCTTCTTGTTGCTGTCAGTGTGTTGATCTAGTTCACTCCACTGCTGCTCCCTTCTACATTTTAGTTTCTAATGTATAGTGAGGCTTGCAGAGTTCGTAGCCAAGCTTTTGGATGTAGGTAGAATAAATTGAGGCTTCATTGACTTAAGGGAGCTGGGACTCACTTGGAGGTAATGCAGAAGATGAGCTTTATAGTGCATGACCTTGACAAGCTCTTGTGTCTATATTCATAAGACTGGTTTGAGTGACTTCTGCATAAGCAAGGCATTACTATCACTGATATTGCTGATGGTTATGTAAAATATTGACTAGCCATCTGAACTGGAAATATAAAAATTAATGAAACAATCTATTTACTTAGTCTACTTTGTTGTAGTTGTTCATGTATATAATCTCAATCATGTATATAATTTTCAGTCTGTATTTCTAAAGAGTTCATTATCATCTTTTATTAAAATTCTAATGAATTTGTTATCCACATACATTTTTTAAAAACTAAACTTTATGTATATCAAGTTATATGTATATTTAACTTATATATATTATATGTATAACTTTCATGTATATTTAAGTTATTGGAAAGGATATTTCATTAGGAATTTGTTATGAATATCAAGAAATTATAAAAATGAAGGTCAGAAAAGTTAATTTATATTTCAAAGGATTTCTGAGAATTTTAATTATAATATGAATCATCAAAGTAGTACTTACATAGTGTTGGATAATTGAAAATACTCATAACATTCTACAGGGTTTACTGATATAGGGCTTCATTAATGGCTAATGATATGATTGTTATTATTTTTTGCCTTTGAGTCAATTCTGACTCATGATGTCCCCATGTATGCAGAGTAGAACTGCCCCATAGGGTTTCAAGTTTGGGGTACCTCTATGTGATGTGGACTTGAATCAACAACCTTTTGGCTAGAATCCAAACTCTAAATTGTTTACACCACTCAAGAACTCCTACGGATATGGTACAGCAGGAGAAAGAAAATGTAAGCAACTTGAGATAGCCAGAGCTTCCAGGTACAGTTCCCACAGCCATTTTTAAGTTACATAAGACACTGTGAACCATTAAGATAACATGCATAATACTTTGGTCTCACGGGAGCCAAGACAAAAACTTAATAACATTTTTATAGTCCACTGGTCATATAGGTGGAACTAGGGGATGGCAGTAATTAAATCAAGTGTAAGCCATCAACCTATACACTTTTGATTAACAGTGTAGACAAGCTAGTAGAGCGTGCCTCCAAGGGAGTTTCAGAATGTCAACAGCGCTTTATAAAGCTGGTACATTTCACCCCCAACTTGGTCAGTGGTACCACATTTCCAACCATCCCTGGATTTAAGTCTACAAGTAACTACCACAGATGCACTGCTTGTCAACCCTAACTTTATTCATGATGTCTGCATTTTCATTAACACCTCACTAAAGCTTTGATTTATATTTCATGAAGTAACTGTTAGGATGACACCGAGGATGACAGCTGCTACTACTACAATTTTGTGAGCACCCCCTCTCAATCAAACCCTGAGCAAAGCAGTCTGTGTATATCACCTCATTTTTAACTCTGAGATTTTCTTATTATTTCTGTTTTCTAGATGAAGAAGTGAAGCTTAGGGTTTTTTCCCCCTCTGTATGACCCATTTAACAAGCTTGACATTACATTTACACTCAAACAATCACAAGCCCCTGTCAAAACAAGGATAGCTTTCTTCCTTCCCTGACTAACCCTGTGGCTATGGGAAGTCCAGAACCCCCAGATTAGGCCTAGGAGGGTCAACCCTGGTTACTCTTACATTACCAAATGGAATGTTATATTCTCTGCTGCTCTTAATGTTCTTACTACTGTTGCTGATAGATAGTCTTATATCAAAGATAGTGCATCAAATCTAGGTTTGCTGACACCCTGTACAGTGCAAAGGCCACTAGAGGAATCACTGCAGTAACGGAGGCACAGGTTGCCTTAGTTGAGCTGGTTGAAATTTTAACAGATCTGAGAGAAGAGGAAGATACTTATCTAGCCAGTATTTCATTCAACTGTGTTTACTTTATACTAGAGTAGGCCTAGTTCCCCAACATCTCAACTATTTAGTGGCTGTACTATTTCAATATTAGTACCCATGGCCACTTCCATAGTGCATAAAACCACAGTGAATAATTGAGGAAGGGCTATGCAATAAAAGATGGGAGCCCATATCTGACCTCCTTTGGCTTCCCTCTTGCCAAGAGACAGGAGGCAAACCTGCTTCCACACAGTATCCTCCTTTACCCTATTCTGAAACCAACTATTCTTTCCACTGCACCTTACCAAATTTCATAAGGTCATTCCACAAGTTTGCTGCAGGATCTTTGAGAAACTTGGTCCTGGGTCCTTGCCAAACCAAAAAGCATCTGATTAGTTAGTAGGTGTCCAGCTCCCCAAATCTTAAATACATGGAATCATCAATTGGCTCACAAAGAACAACAATAAAAAAGTGTGCTTCAAGAAAGCACAAAAAGGATGTATTCTACAGATTTCCAAAAAGGAGTTTTATCTTGCTAACAAGAAGATAAGCAAGTACTGTCTCACTAGAAACTTACCTACTAATGGGTTTATTTTATACCCGTGTATTTTTAACCGGGTCTTACTTGAGATGCTATGTCATAAAGGCACAGACCAGCTTCTAGTCACTCAGCCTCTGTCGCTTCCATTCTGCCATCACATTTAGTTAGCCCTGAATGAATCTTTCATTGTACTATGCTCTTTCCTAGGTGTTAGAAAAGTCAAAGAGGTCGGATAAAAATTTTGACAGTACATGAGCTCTGCCCCCAAGAAGCTTATTATTTTTGAGGGGAAGTGGGTAGGCATTCCAAAAAAGTATAATTCAATTTGATT